>NC_090265.1:1260015213-1260615213 GCF_040414725.1 Anabrus simplex | reverse complement strand
ACAAAGAAAACTCACCACATGAGTAAGACCTTGGGATATTTTTGGTAGGACGGAAATTCCATGACCTCATGGAAAATTACAGCGGCTGAGTGTACGTTCGCTAGCCTAAGTTCGAGCAGGTGGAGATTTAAATCACGTGACCGCTTGCCGGCCAATAGTAAAAATTTGATGGGAGACTCAGTGATACCATCTTAAGGAATGAGGGATGAGATATTTTCGTAACTACAAAAGTATTCAGTAATAAATTAATATGAGTACGCGGATGGATGTAATGAATTTATTAGAGGTCATGCATGGAAAAATAATCAATACTTATTGGCAAATTAAATAAATTGAAGGCTGGATTTCTTGGAAACCGGACAGCTTGAATCTCATTGGCTGAAAGAAGACCACGTTGTCAGGGACGCTTACAAAGGCGCGAAATGTGAGGAGCGAAATCCATCCATATCTCCTAAATCTGTGATCACCTGGAGTTCATATTTTATCCAGCAGATATGCTAGCGGAGTGGATTAATTTGATGTAAATTTTAACTTCCAATTCGGAGTGCAAGTACCGATATTAAAAATCCACCCCCTCCCTAAGGGGCATGACGTCAACAAATCCGCGGGAAAAAGGCTTCATCCATATATACGGAGCTGAATTGACGGTCGCCAGCCACTTGTCTTGAATCGTTGGAGCTGAATTGACGCTCGCCAGCACACTTGTCTTGAATCGTTGGAGCTGAATTGACGGTCGCCAGCACACGTGAATTGAATATCGGGAGTTGAACTGTTGGTCGCCGGTAACTTAGAATTCTACGGACGTACAGTCATTTAATGGCGCGAGCATCCGCCAGTGTTTGTAAAGTGTGATCGCGCTCAAGCAACATGTTAAATCTGGAAATAGTTAACGTAGGATAGTGTTTTTTTTTATTTGTGAATATCAGTGATGTAAAGTAATTATCCTGCAAGAGAGTAGTATAAAATATATCACCATAAGTACGTACATAATAGACTGTGTGACGAACAGTACTTTAAGGAAGTAGTAGCCTGTACTTAGCTATACCGAACCGATGTAATGAACACGTCAAGAATGCCGTATAAATCGGGCGTATCGCGACGGGCGAAATAGTTGACACCTCGTCGTACGTGTCCAGGTCCATTGTGCGGTAGGTGGACGAAGATTAAATAGTGTAAATATATTAAATTCTTGGGTCTAGGATAGAAATTTGTTGTATCCAAATTAAAGTATACAGTGTTAACGTAGTAAATGGTGAAGGTTTGTGGTAATCAAGATATGAGAGTAAAATAATAATGTGCCAGGAAATCTTTTGTGAAACTACGCCATCAAGGATGGAGGAGTAAAACGCAGAGAGGGGCTGGATGAAGCCTCTCGTCTGCAAAGCTGCAATGGAATACCGATAACTAAGATGAGTACTAAACTGTAAAATATATTTGGGAAATGTTATCGTGATGGGAAAAATGGGAATAATTTGGTCATACTTGGTTACCTTCTGTAACAAGATGGGTCGCTTAACGACCCCATCCTAAATTTGTAGCACGGACAGTAGTAAATCATAATAATGTAAATAATCGGGTCTTTTATGTATTCAGTTTGTTGGAGATGTAAATTTGTATATATAGTGTAGTACGTTAAGTCATGCATGCATTCATATTTTCTTTGTAGTCAATAATTTTCTTTACATTTGATTTTGATTATGCTAGTTAAATAAGACCCGATATGTGCTTTTATGTTTTGTCAATTTTAACGAGCCATTTAATGACATGGAAGGAAAATCCAGCTTCGCCATACCAAGAGTGTTTTGTTGAAATTAATATGGTCATATTTTCAAAGTGAAGTTGTTAAATTTGTGAGATGCGATTAATATAATATTTCCAAGTAAATCATATCTGGAGTGTTTAGTGCCAGAATAAATCGACTTTGTACAAGGGGTTATGCGTTAAACATATTAAGAGTGGACTACCGAGTTACAGGCGAAATTATTATTTTTTTTATAAATAATAATAATAATAAATAAATAATATAACTACTTTTTTTTGTGAAGATATTTTTTTTTATACGATTTGGAGATAATAATAATTTATGTGATCAAGTGTTGAGTTTATTGGGAATCATTTAATGACGGGAGGTCGTTTTAATTTGGAATTAAAGTGCGTGATAACTTAATTTGATCGATTAATAATATTAAAATGTAGATCGGTGTTAATAATCCGTACATGTTAATGAACGTGTGGTTTAAATTACGGTCCAATATTTTTTTACGTATAAATGTCGCGTTTTGAAGTTGCGATTCATTAGCCGGAACATGTAGTGCTAATATTACGAGACCATGATTGTCAAATTTTGGTAAATATAATTTCAAGATGTTACGATTATTTGTGGAGAATGAACTAAGGCATAGATCCAAATGAGATAGAAAATGTGAAAGAATTTGCAGTCAGATAATAAAAGGTCGTACGATGTCCGAAATGAATAAATAAGTCAGTTGATAATTCTGTGAGGAATAAATAAATGAATCGAGGAATATTGAGATAGAGAGAAAAATAAATTCCGTACGAGAGACACTTAGGATATTGATATGAGTGTAAAATGTACGGGCAGTGTCACAGAGAAATACTGAGTTACGCAGCGGGTAGAATTCGAACCCGTGACAGCATGTACGAAATAAATAGACTGCACAGTTATTCGTTGAGATACAACGGATCTAAGGATAATGAGAGTTCAGATTCCACAGAAATGGTCGTATATTGTATTCATTGTAATAACGAGTGAGGACAATCATGATGTCGTGATAATAATAATAATAATAATAAATATTGTAGATAAAGGATTGGACCGCCTTAATTAATTGAGCGTTGATAAAGATGTTAAACGGGAATCTAAATGATAATGTGCAACCGATAATAATAATAACAATGTAAGGACGATGTTAAATCACCGCGGTCGGATTAATAATAATTGTCATAATAATAACTGTAATGATGTCGTTGGTTGATCAGTGAATTATTTGTAATTGCGACCGATATCTTAATATATAATTTGGCGGAAGTGACCGGTCCATTAATGATAATAACCTTTTTAAGTGACGTGAATAATAATAATATCTTGAGTCACCTATTAATTAATAATAATAATAATAATAATAATAATAATTTCGAGGATGATAATTTCGTGGATTAAATTGTTTGGTGACAACATCCCTCTATTCGTATGTTGAATAATGAGTGTGATAATATTAGAGTCTTTTGGTATCTTTTTATTGTACGGTTTCCGTACGGGACGATGTTACAGTCATACTTGCGTGTTTGTTTACTTCGCTCGCGATGCGAGGGGGGTCACTGGCACGCTATTTCCCACCGCTTCTCGTTATCTCATCTGTGTCAGTAGTCTACTGAGGCTAACTGGTGACAATTCAGATCACATGTAAATAAAATGTAAATGCTAATTCATTGGTATGGTATCAGCTGGATATCGTAAGATAGGAACTGTCCGTGGAATCCAGTTTTCGCACTTCACGAGAAACATTACCCAGTCCGAGTACCGGTCTCGGAAAAATGTACATAGCCGGAGTACATCATCTTAGTTAAATCGGGAAGCCGACCGTAACATGGGTTATGCTCGGGCTCCCGATAGAAGGAAGCTATATCCTTGAGTAACGGTTCGATTCAAATGGAATCGATCCGTAAATTATACCTCCAAAATGTCATTTTATTTCAGAAGCAACGCAGCAAGATATTGATACCACTTGCGGTATGGCAAGTGATTTATATATGTAACATGTGTGTAAATTCAAATATTGTTGCCACGTGTATCAAAGTTTTATACGTCAAATGGCGTAATAAACCGCTCCTTCTGGCAAATTATTTCAAAGGAAACCACTCTCATAATCTTTTTATTGTAGTTAGATGATGCCCTTTTTAAAGTAATAGTCACTTCCTAGTCCTATCATGGAGTCCTTAAATTCAAGTTACAATCGAGCCTTCCCCCTTTTTAATTTTAAGTTGCTCCGTTCATCCCCGTGTTCTATTATGCCGTTATATTTATATTTGATGATTTAAATAATGAACCGACACCCCTGAGATTAATGCTAGTCTGGGACTCGGGAGGTGGACGGGTGCAATATATAAAAGCAAGTCGGGCTGGAGCGATGTATATATAAATATTTAAAAATGAAGAAAGACGTGAATTAATGAGGCACTTCCAGAAATCTCAGAAATTTGAAACTTGGTACGAGGGAAACTGATGACCCCAGGATCCCTAGAAAAATCGGAAATTCTCAAAATTCCCTGAAGGGGGCACGCTGGGGGGGCTCAAATTTTGGGCTCAGTATAAGAACACAGTCGTATAGTATATCCAAAACGATAACCTATAGGTTTCGTGGGCTTAAAAATTTTCGGGAATTTCCTCGTTTTTATCCCCCATCCCCCCAAATCAAGATGGCGGCACAACCTGCGAGACGAGGTAGACAATTGAAATTTGGTGAAATTATAGCCATTGAACCCTAACCGACGGGAAAATTCCAAGATGTTCAAATTTTTCACTTTTTACCCCCAAGGATATCGAAATATGGAGGCAATTTTAATGACTGTGCAGACATTCCTTCTGAGCTATTTTTTGGCTAAACGGTAAGTCGTATCACAAAACGGGTGGCACAATGTCATTCAATTCGGAGTGATCTACAACTTTTGTCCTGTGACATTTTGTCGTATCTCTCTCCCTTATACGTTAAATTTGGCCGTATTTCTGGATTGTTCGCAAACTTGATGATTTTTACAAGTATATTTTATTGTTTGACACACTTATAAGAATGATAGAATCATCACGTTGTGTGCGCACATTGGCACGATTAAGGGACATATGTGTACCAAATTTCATGATTCTAGCTTATACACAAGTAGGCAAAATGTAATGTAAAATGTTAAAAATGCACCCAAATTTCACAGTATTCAAAATTTGAACTCAATTTACCCCCTTAATATGGGAGATACGAGGAAATGATTTAGAAACAAACATGTAGAGCGATAAATGAGGCGTCTGATGGCGCAAACCGTTTCTTAATATCATAAACCGTTTAGGAGATATGAATCTCGAAGTGGAAGTCTGCACTTTTCAACGTGCTCATGCTTATCCGTCATCTATATATATAAAAGCAAGTCGGGCTGGAGCGATGTGTATATAAATATTTAAAAATGAAAAAAGACGTGAATTAATGAGGCACTTCCAGAAATCTCAGAAATTTGAAACTTGGTACGAGGGAAACTGATGACCCCAGGATCCCTAGAAAAATCGGAAATTCTCAAAATTCCCTGAAGGGGGCACGCTGGGCGGGCTCAAATTTTGGGCTCAGTATAAGAACGCAGTCGTATAGTATATCCAAAACGATAACCTATAGGTTTCTTGGGCTTAAAAATTTTCGGGAATTTCTTCATTTTTATCCCCCATCCCCCCAAATCAAGATGGCGGCACAACCTGCGAGACGAGGTAGACAATTGAAATTTGGTGAAATTATAGCTTTTGGTCCCTAACCGACGGGAAAATTCCAAGATGTTCAAATTTTTCACTTTTTACCCCCAAGGATATCGAAATATGGAGGCAATTTTAATGACTGTGCAGACATTCCTTCTGAGCTATTGTTTGGCTAAACGGTAAGTCGTATCACAAAACGGATGGCACAATGTCCATTCAATTCGGAGTGATCTACAACTTTGGTCCTGTGACATTTTGTCGTATCTCTCTCCCTTATACGTTAAATTTGGCCGTATTTCTGGATTGTTCGTAAATTTGGTGATTTTTACAAGTATATTTTTTTGTTTGACACACTTATAAGAATGATAGGATCATCACGTTGTGTGCGCACATTGGCACGATTAAGGGACATATGTGTACCAAATTTCATGATTCTAGCTTATACATAAGTAGGCAAAATGTAATGTAAAATGTTAAAAATGCACCCAAATTTCACCCTATTCAAAAGTTGAACTCAATTTACCCCCTTAATATGGGTGATACGAGGAAATGGTTTAGAAACGAACATGTAGAGCGATAAATGAGGCGTCTGATGGCGCAAACCGTTTCTTAATATCATAAACCGTTTAGGAGATATGAATCTCGAAGTGGAAGTCTGCACTTTTCAACGTGCTCATGCTTATCCGTCATTATCTATATATATAAAAGCAAGTCGGGCTGGAGCGATGTATATATAAATATAGCGATAAATGAGGCGTCTGATGGCGCAAACCGTTTCTTAATATCATAAACCGTTTAGGAGATATGAATCTCGAAGTGGAAGTCTGCACATTTCAACGTGCTCATGCTTATCCGTCATCTTGGAAACGTAAAATGTTACAGACGTCAAAAGTGGGTGTTTGGAGTCTCCTGTAAATGTAAAGAAACAGAGGTGATTTGTTTTTGGAAACTCCACTTAAGGGAAACTCAAAAGTGGTGAAATTTTAAAATGAGAATGTTTACAGTATATCTAAAAAAACTTAACATGTTACAGAAGTGAAAAATGGTATTTTTTATCTCTATTAAACATAAAGAAACGTGTATTTTTAGTTTTCGGAAATACCACTTGGGAGGAGGGGGGGTTAAAGTGACTGAAAATGGTGTTGAATTCTTTTAATTAGGCTACTGATATCTCAAAAATGAAGATGTTACAGACGTGAAATTTCAATCTGCTTTAACAGTAAAGAAACACGTATTCTCGGAAAATCCAATGAAGGGTTGGGGGGGGGGGATGAAAGAATTGATAAATTAATTGACTTAATTGTATGAGAATACAATACATCTAATAAAAACTAAAGTTGTTACAGACGTGAAAATTCGTATTTGGATCTCCTTTAAAAACAAAGATAAACGCGTTTTGGGGGGAAACCATCTTGGAGGGCGGGAGTGTAAAGGAGTTGAATTCCTTTCATGAGGACACATAAATCAAAAACTGAAGAAGTTAGAGTCGTGATAATTGGTATTTAGAAGATCCTTTACTATTAAAGAAACAAGTATTTTTTGCGAGAAATTTCACTTAGGGGGCGGGGGGGAGGGGAGTAGTGTGAAATGAAGTGAAGAATGTAAATTATTTTTATGGGGATACTTATATCTCAAAACTGAAGGTAATAGACGTGAACATTGGTGTTTGGAATCTCCCTTAAACATATAGAAACAAGCCTTCTTTTAATTTTTTTTTTTGGGGGGGGGGTAAATAAACTTAACGGCGGTAGGGTGTAGAAGGAGGTGAGACCAATTGATTTTACTGTTATTAATGTACTTATAAGGATCCTCCGTTGCTCAGGCAGCAGCGCGCCGGCCTCTCACAGCTGGGTTCCGTGGTTCATATCCCGGTCACTCCATGTGATATTCGTGCTGGACAAAACGGAGGCGGGACAGGTTTTTCTCCGGATACTTCGGTTTTCCCTGTCATCAGCCATTCCAGCAACAAATAATAATAATAATAATAATAATAATAATAATAATAATAATAATAATAATAATAATAATAATAATGTTCCGGACCGTCATCAAATGTGCGGACCGCGCTGGAAACGGCTACTGGATGGGTAATGACTAAGAATGCAGTCCGGCCGCCGGTCCAGTGCCGCCAAGGCACCCAATATAACAGCACGCCGGATCTCCTGAAGGATTTTATCCATATTAAAAATGATTATAGGAAAAGATGGCAAAGATTTACGTACCCAACTGACCGGGAGGAATACCTGAGCCTAGCCCGGGAAGTACGAACTCGATTGCTGGAAAGGAAGATTGAAAAATGGGAGGAAACGTGCCGTAAAATAAGAAAAAACGAGTCAGATCGGGAATTTTGGTGGATTCTCGCAGAAAACGATTCAGATCGCGAATTTCGGCGGATTATATATCTAAACAAATAAGCATTCAATTATAAATTTCAGTATAATATCGTAGCGAAGCACGGGTATCTTGCTAGTATATATATATTCGTAACAGTATGTATGTACCTATCAGCTGTCACTGATGGCCTAGACCTCACTGAAGAGGCATACAAGAGAAATAAGGAGTGAGGTAGTTCCTTGTTGCTTTCCTTGCCGACCCAGAAGTAGCTATTGCATATCAATCTGCCAAGCCCACTAAAATACACGCAGCACCAGATCCTATGAGCAATATTTTCACACCATTCATAGGAAGGACTGGCTATGGCATTACATCTCAGCCACTTTCATATCGTCAAAGCCAAGGGTGAGACTGAGACAGATCAATGAAAGAAACAGTTTTAGCCCATACCAGAAGACATAGTGCATTGTAAACACTAGATATCCTGTGCGAGTTGGCCGCGCGATTAGGGTCGCGTAGGTGTGAGCTTGGTTCGAATTCCACTGTCGGCAGCCCTGCAGGTGGTTTTCCATGTTCATACCAGGAAAATTCTGGGGCTATACCTTAATGAAGGTCACGCCGCTTCCTTCCCAGTCCAAGCCTATTCGCATCCTTGCGTCACCGAAAATCTTTAATGTGTTAGTGCGGCAAGAAACAATCGCTAGGTACCGAGCGAGTGGCTGCGTGGTTTGCGGCACATAGCTGCCAGCTTGCATTCAGGGAAAGGGGGTTCGAACATCACTATCGGCAGCCCAGAAGATGGTTTCCCGTGCTCTCCCATTTCACACCGTCCGGCTCCATGGCTAAATGGTTAGCGTGCTGGCCTTTGGTCACGGGGGTCCCGGGTTCGATTCCCGGCAGGGTCGGGAATTTTAACCTTAATTGGTTAATTTCGCTGGCACGGGGGCTGGGTGTATGTGTCGTCTTCATCATCATTTCATCCTCATCACGACGCGCAGGTCGCTTACGGGAGTCAAATCAAAAGGTTTGCATCTGGCGAGCCGAACTTGTCCTCGGACACTCCCGGCATTAAAAGCCATACACCATTTTATTTTTTTCATTTCACAGCAGAAAAATGCTGGGGATGTACCTTAATCAAGCCACAGTCGATTTCTTCCCATTCGTAGCCATTTCCTGTCCCATCGTCGCCAGTGCGATGTAAAAAAAAAAAAAAAAAAAACAACAACTAAATAATAACTACGTCTCGCCAGCAGTTCACAGCCATAAATGAGACTGCGACTTCAGTGAAAGCCACATTTTAGTGCCAAGAGACATATGTATGTACTGCGTCCATCAAGAAAGTCACAGTCGAATTCAAACCTTAGTACCTATAACGAAAACATTGGCTCAAATTCGGACTTATAGTTGCGGAACAAAAGTACCGATCGGAATGTTTGATGTACCATTTTATTGGAAATGTGGAATATGAGACACTCGGTGGATCTCAGTTTAAATATACCGCGCGGGGGAGGCTTTACAAAAGTGACGAATTTGAGGTATATGACTTGGTTCGCGATTAATGATTATGCTTGTTGTTTAAAGGGGCTTAACGTCTAGTCATCGGCTCGGTTTGCGAATAGTAACTTCGAAACAAAAGGATGTACGAAGGTAATTAAGATGTCCATAGATAGAGCACTTGACGCCTTTCATTCGCATGACAAAGAAGTCCGAATCCTAAATTAACACGGCAAGGAAACGGACCGAAATTTAGAGTTAGATTTTTTTAAATCGGTTTTTTGACTGCCTGAATATCAATTCCGACCCCTCATGTGGGATGCTGTAAGAAAGCTCTGGTATCACAATGGTAGCTTAATGACACTTAAGGTCATAAATGTGAGAATTTCTTCATTTGCTTTATGTAGACTTATGAAAGAAACTTCCGACCCACGATGTGTGTATCACTGAACAGAGGACCTTAGCTCATGAAAACAGTACATTGCGGTATACTTAAGACAATTACGGCAGAAGTTAGGCCTAGATGGTGTATATACAAAATGTCGAAAATTACCAAATGTTTTGAAACATTACCGAGTTTGGAATCATTGAAGAGAGGAACTTGAATAGGGCTGACCTGTCACAAGATAACTCTCTCATTCTTAATTTCCACAAATTATATCCGCATGGAAACATACGACTTACATAAGAAGCTTTTTTATTTTTTTTTATTTTTGCTAGGGGCTTTACGTCGCACCGACACAGATAGGTCTTATGGCGACGATGGGATAGGCAAGGCCTACGAGTTGGAAGGAAACGGCCGTGGCCTTAATTAAGGTACAGCCCCAGCATTTGCCTGGTGTGAAAATGGGAAACCACGACATAAGAAGCACACGTGGCGACTGAAACGGAATGGTCGCTAGGCGACTAGCAACTACTATGATGCCATTCGTCTCTTACTGTAGTTCTTATGGGCCACTAGTAGATAAAGCTGAATTGATATTTAAAGTGTCTTTCATTTCACCTTAAGTCAGACTTACGTCGCGCGATGTTGTCACGAAACAGTTCTACAACTGTCGCTACCCGTATTTTTTAAATTTGAAATAACAGGTGGCCACAAAGATCCAGAATCCTACAATAAAATGTATAAATTAATAAATTAGCCTAAAGTGCAGAATTTAAATCAGAAAATAAAAATGTGGCAAAAATACACAAATTAAAAAATATATTACATCATACCATTACATCGTTACACAGGAAAAGAAAACTACTAAGGTTTGCAGAAACAAGAAATATGTCATTTGCTTCTTGGAAGGCTTCAACCCGTCTTACCATAACTCGAGTTATGTACGATTATGTAAATATTTAGACCTATCTTTGGAGAATCATTCTATTTTCATATTGCATATCTGCATCAGGACTTCGTTTCCTTCTATTTCTGATTAAAAACTTACCCATCACTTCATAAGTAAGATCACCAGTAACCATTTAACCAATACTAGACTAGTTATTAGAGTGATTAGTCATTTGGTTGGTAGTTAAATGTTAATTTTGTCCCTCCACCCTTCTTGGAATGAGCTACAGATTTACAGTTTTCTGGGAAGTCCATACTCCAGTCAAAACAAAATAGCAATAGAGCACAGTCCAGGGGTTTGGCCAGTTACCTTTACTAATGTCATCGACCTCCAAGGAATTTGTTGTTTGTAATTGACGGAAGATTAAGGATTCTTCCATGTACTGCATTGTTACGGTGAGTCAGGAGAAGGATATAGGCCCAACTGTTATTTTTCTTCTCAAGTGCAATGGACATTTTGGACATTGGACAGTAAAGTGTCTGGTAGTTGTTGCAGGCTAATATCGAGAACCACCCGACGGATTCTGATGTGGTTTTCGCCTTTATCGAGGAAGGTTTGTATGCGAAACATAAATCGAAGACTAAAGAAGGGTGGACAGTGGCGATTCTTTTGCTAGTTGCTTTACGTCGCACCGACACAGATAGGTCTTATGGCGACGATGGACAGGAGAGGGCTAGGAGTGGGAAGGAAGCGGCCGTGGCCTTAATTAAAGTACAGCCCCAGCATTTGCCTGGCGTGAAAATGGGAAAGCTGCCGACAGTGGGGTTCGAACCCACTATCTCCTGAATACTGGATACTGGCCGCACTTACGCGACTGCAGCTATCGAGCTTGGTGTTTGGCGATTATTCTGAAGGAAGTAAATAAATAAATAAAAAAAACCTGAAGTCAGACGTGTGTCGCGCGATGTTGTCACGAAAAAGTAATATAATTTTTAATTTGTGCATATCTGCGACATTTTTATTTATTTTCTAATTTAAATCCTCTACTTTTGGCTATTTATTAACTTAAAATTTGTTGTAGGATTCTAGATCTTTGTGGGCACCTGCAATTTCAAATTTTAAAAATACGAGTAGCGACAGGTGCTGAACTGTTTCGTGGCCTAAACCGTCAACAATAGACCCCAAGTGAGGAAGAATTGCAGAACGCAAAAATCTCTACAAATGATACAATTCTAATCCGGATTGCTGGTGTTGTGTTCGGGCAGGATTGCTCCAGGTAAACATTTAAACAACAAAGCAGTCAGCTCGTTCCAAGGACCCTCGCCTGCTTACGAGAGTGCTAGGGAAAGGATGCACTTGCCAATTAGGGAAACCCCTTTAAAACAAGTTTAAAGGAATTTCAAACGCACTTAGCTCACAGAGTATTACATTTCCATGTCTTTCTTTTCTAAGTTAATCCTTAGGTAACGACCTAGCCTGCTTTTAAAAGTACAACATCAGTTTCCTCATCAGTGTGTACGGGAGTTCCCAGCAGGGTGCATGCTGATGGTGATCTCACCTAATAAGTCTGTGTTTACGATTGTGGTCATTACTAGGGCTCAAATAGTGAAAGTCAGATTTTAATAACATTATACTCGACTTCTTCCTTAAGGAAAACAAACAAACCATTTTGAACAAGGTTAAATTCAGTTGTATAGACGTGGTGGCTCTAGGAAGATATTTTTACAATGACTTAGAAGCGTTCCCACCCAGTAGCGGCCATTGGGAATAAGAAGGGGGGGGGGGGGTGCAATAAGAAAAAAGCTAAAGTGGCAATCTAAGCGAATTTCGACAAAGAGGTAAAGGTTGACAGCACAAACACCTGTGCTATTGAAATAAAGCGAGGAGTACGGCAAGGCGGTGTTATATTTCAATTCCTGTTCAATATTTACTCTGAAAGGGTATTTTCTGAAGCACTAGAAGGAAAACAGGAGGGCATCGTTGTTAATGGGATCCAATAAATAATCTGCGATAAGCAGATGATACTGTTCTGCTTGCAACAACTATTGAAGCTCTGCAGACATTACTAAACTGTGTGGTTGACACAGTGCTGCAGCAGGTCTACGTTTAAACACGAAAACGACCAAAGTAATGGTCATAAGGAAACATGCCATTCAACCTGTTAACTCGACAGTAGCTGGCACACCGGGCGAGTTGGCCGTGCGGTTAGGGGCGCGCGGCTGTAAGCTTGCATCCAGGAGATAGTGGGCTCGAATCCCACTGTCGGCAGCCCTGAAGATGGTTTTCCGTGGTTTCCCATTTTCACACCAGGCAAATGCTGGGGCTGTACCTTAATTAAGGCTTCGGCCGCTTCCTTCTAACTCCTGGCCTTTCCTATCCCTTCGTCGCCATAAGACCTACCTGTGTCAGTTTGACGTAAAGCCAATAGAAAAAAAAAGTAGCTGGCACATCACTGAAGCAAGTCCAACTCCAACGCTTTAAGTATCTTGGCAGTGTACTTGATCACAGCTGGAACAATGCTGTTGAAATTAGGTCCCGGATTGAACAGGCAAGGACTGCATTCAAGAGAATGTGCGAACATCTCTGCAACATAGACTTTATGATCAATCTCCGTCTCCGTTTTCTGTCTTATTTTACGGTGCGGACACTTGGAGTCTATCAGAGAACACCATAAAAAAAACTTCGGTCTTTTGAGATGTGGTGCTACCGACGTCTCCTCAGAATATCATGAGTTGACAGAACGCGTAACACTGAAGTACTCCAACGTCTGAACGAAGAGCTAGAGGTCATACACACCACCAAAAAGAAGAAACTTGAGTACCTTGGCCATTTCAATCGAGATGATAAATACAGACTCCTTCAGCTTATCTTACAAGGTAAAATTAAAGGACTGGGTGAGCTGGCCGTGCGGTTAGGGGAGCGCAGCTGTGAGCTTGCATCCGGGAGATAGTGGGTTCGAACCCCACTGTCGGCAGCCTTGAAGACGGTTTTTCGTGGTTTCCCTTTTTCACACCAGGCAAATGCTGGGACTGTACCTTAATTAAGGCCACGGCCGCTTCCATCCCACTCCTAGCCCTTTCCTATCCCATCGTCGCCATAAGACCTATGTGTGTCGATGCGACGTAAAGCAACTAGCAAAAAGAAAAACATTAAGGAAGAGGAAGTATGGGAAGAAAGAGAATGTCTTGGCTACAGAATCTACGTGAATGGTATGGGTTCAGTACCCCCAATCATTTCCGAGCTGCTGAGAACAAGAAACAGATCGCCCTGATGACAGCCGACATCCAATGAGGATATGGTACGACAATAAGAAGAACAAGAAGAAGAATAAGAGGTAGTAGTCGGAATGTTGAAGGGCAGAATATAGCTCATTCGGCCACCCAAGTCGCACGGTGGCGACATGTAATATATCTCTGGTAACACATTTGGTGCTTACACCACAAAATTAATTTAAAACTCAGCCATGTTTTCAATTATTTTTTAATTTTTATTTAATTTTTTATATTTGTTGCCTAGTCAGCCTACCGCAAACTATGGGCCTGGGTTTAGACATTGTCATAATGGGCACTAGTTCTCGTGTCATACAGCCTCTTAAATATCCTTGCGAGGCTGAGACAACTCCTTTGAAGTGCATCCGCCAATCTTGAATTTATTTAGGGCCAAAAATTAACCCCAGATTGCTGAGAGAGTAACCGGTCAACAGCCAACCACAGATCATGGTGATGGATATCCTATTACAAAGAATGAATATAAATTATATTTTTTTAAATGAGTGTTAGGCTGTACCGGACACAGCCCCTGGCGTTTTAGGCGTGAATACGTCTATGTAGTCTGATTGTGTGTGTGATCTGCATTGGAACTCCTCGTTGTAAGTTACGCCTCAAATCACGCTCGAAAGACTCGATCTCACGACGTGTCCTACACACTCTAATAATGTTGAAATTTGCTTTTAGACACACCAATAAACCTGTTTCGATATCCTCTATCATCCTGATACCTTTTTATTAATTTTCAGCGGCAATCTTCGAAGTTTTGAAATTCTGTCGCCAAATTTTATTTTACATGCTCACCATACGCTTGTTTCTAAATATTATTGCACAACAATTTATCAAGCCTTAAAGAACTCTCCAATTCCTTCAAAATGACACCTCGATCATCGAAGTACGTCCACTCTGTCCGAAGTTACAGCCGGTACCACAGGAAAATGGCGCTCCAATTAGTCGCAAATATGTTTTCCCTCGCTGCCCTGTGATGATGTCATGAGCGGAGATGATTGCTATGTTATCTCCTGCGTAGTCATGTCCTCTACATGATGGTAGGCCCTATATGTTAAAGATGTAGGTTGTATAGTTTTCGAGATATAAGCGTTGAGCAGGGCGTGTCGAAAAGTGTCCTTTTGTTTTCATACTGCAACCCATACCTCGGACCGAAAATATACACGTACTGAACTCATGTCAAAAAAATGTAATGGGTTTTCATGAGAGCTCACCCACCTGTCGCTGCGGCTATCCCTGCTGCTGGAGTCGAGGTGACGGATCGTCTCTGTGGTGGAGCGCGGCAACAAAATGGCGGCCAGGGAGAGCACCTGAAACATGGAGAACATCAATAAACACGCAGGAAAATTTTAGCGACTTTAGTAATTAGCCTTATAAATATAATTCATCAACACCAATTTAACAAATGTATTTACGTTATTGGTTTTATGTTCCACTAATTACTTCTACGGTTTTGGAAATGCCAAGGTGCTGGAATTTTGTTGCGCTGGAGTCCTTTTATTGGCGAGAAATCTATGGGAACAACGGTAAGCAACTTCAAATACCATCGAACCTGCCAACTTGGGCTCAGATAACCAGCGCTCTAACGTCTGAGTTACTCAGCCCGGAAAAACAATTCAGATTCTCAAGATGGACATTTTCTCAACTATCAGTTATCAGTGAGATTGTATCACAGTGATTGCTAATGATTGACTGCACAGCCAGCTCCGTATCAATGGCTTTCTCAAGGCCCCTATCTTTTCCTGACAAGGAGACCTTGCTAAAGTATCCCAATGGATATTTTGACGGTGTCTGCTATTTTCATGTATAGCTTCGGGAGGAGCACGTTAGACTGGCTTCAGTCACGAGCACATCACCGAGTTAGGGCCTTGCCACCTCATCACTGCAAATAACTAGTCAGAAACGAGTCAGGTGCGCAAGGCCACCCCTTTGTCACCACTACTGCCGTCACTCGATGCCTCCCGGCGGTGTGAGTAACAGCTAGAAAGGTGATTCCAGAGCTTTCCAATCCAAGAGAACTCCAGGGGTTTCTCCTCGCCTGAAGAATCTGTACGGGCCGGCCTCCCAATTTAAGGCAGGCCGGGCGAGCTTCATGGGTTCAGTTTCGCCGGCGATTGAGACGGCTCACTTTGGGTTCAGTTCTGCTAGTGATCGTCAGCGAGACAGTGCTGTGAAGTGAGTGTACCGCTGTGGAATACTGTATCAGACAGCGGACAACGTCGACGGAGAGCGATCAGTGACTGTGAACGAAGGCCGCTGTGAGTGTGAATGCGAGACTGAGTTGCGCGCGCACAGGCCCCTATGGTTCTTCGGCGAGTTTTATCAGGAAACGCCTTAGGCCTCAAGTGACAGTTGCAGAAGTGTATGTAGTGTAAGCTAATCGTTTTACCTCGTGTCAGACGGAATAACTAGTGTGATTGAACAGTAAGAACAGAGAGAGAGAGAGAGAGAGAGATAGAGAGAGAGAGAGAGCGATAGCGATTACTAGTGTGTGCACCTGTGTAGTTGGTAAGATTTAGAGTAAATGCATCTTAAAGTAAACGCTACCAGTTGTGTGTTTATTCACCATCCCACCTACATGTTTCAGTATGACCTATTTCCAATATCCGTGCAAAGCGTGGCGGGAACTTCCACCGATACAAATGGCAAGACACATCTCCCACCCAGTTACGAGAAAATGAAATCTGAATGCTTCGAAAGTCTTTCACAAGACCAGCACGAGACATATCCCACAACGAAAGAGCAGTCCAACGAGTAAACTCTCCGTTTCGCAAGTTCGTGATCCACGGAGCGAATCCCTCCTCTGCAGTGTTTTTGTTTGTTTGTTGCTGTTAAATTCTAGAGAAGATGCATTGCCAATATTTTCAATTGTTCACCATCAGCTGTCTGCAACAATATTTACTATCATTTACTCCTGGACTTAATGACAGAGACCCGTTCATGAATATGCACAAGTGTCTTTTGTGATGAATGTTTTTAAGACTCCTTGAGGATGCGAAAAAACAGCCGTTCTTCGGTGTGCTAAATGCCGTCTAAATTACTGCTTCTCGTGTTTTTTGTGATCAGTACTACGCCGGTTCATGTAACAATCCGTAGTCGTAACACAATTTTTACAACGAAATTATATAACGTACTATAAATGACAGACAACATAAATAACGAATACGTTGTGAAAAAGCTTTTGCGAATGGTTTGGTCATTGGCCTTTACTCAAATATAAAACAAAAAGCTGCTTAAATGCTGGGTAGTCCATTGTGATACCAAACCTGGCAGCTCTGAAGATAATTTTCCGCGTTTTCCCATTTTTACACCAGGTAAATTATGGGGCTGGACATTCGAACAAAAGGTGAGCAACCGCTTGCTCGATATTTCCGCACTGGCACTGGCAACTGTCTACTATCTGTATCCTCATCTCTGAAAATAACTTGCCATGTACGCTAATAAACTCGTACATTGTTGGAAAAAAGCAGCATGTGTTTTGAAAAGGGCTCAAACCGTTAGGGATACGTTAGCGAGGCCGCCTTGTAGGTGTAGGAGGCAGTGCTTGCCCGTCATCGATCTTCATCGGACGTTCCAGTGTAAGATGATAATAATAATAATAATAATAATAATAATAATAATAATAATAATAATAATAATAATAATAATAATAATAACTGTACCGGGCGGTACACCTCCACGCCGCTAGTTCAAATATTGCGCCAATTGAAACTCCTCTACAGGAGAAAGCCTGAACTTTAAAAAACTGTCTTATCTCAACAGTTTTTCCGAAGATGGCTCTGTGTGAATTTTGATGTGTTTTTGTTTGTCATTGATCAAGAAGTGTGGACGTTCTCTACGAGATGCCTCTACAAAAAAACTATGATCATGCACTCTGGTGCAAACGAAGAAATTTTGTATTCAAAAGTTGTTGTCTTTACTAAATTTTTGTTCTTTTAGTTTTGGGTTGGCAATATTAATCCTTCCTTCCGCCAGGTTTGAACTTAGCCAATCCCGAATTTAATTAATTAATTAATTAATTAATTAATTAATTAATTAATTAATTAACAATAATGTATGTCTTATTCGATATGGATATGTAGCTCTAAGCTATCCAATAAAGTTGAGGGGGTGTGTCTACTCATTCTTGAAAGGTCTCGAATTTTCCACGAGGGTATAAAAACTGCTGATTTTCTTGTCTCCGGGCCACTAGTATAACATCTAACTCAGTGTGTGGATATGTAGCAGGGGGCGGGAAGCCCCCCGTTCTTCAGGCACCAGTTCTTCATCAAGGCAATGGCCTCTTAACATCTTTTCTCTTGCTAGCTCAGCAGTTTAACTCTCGGGGAAGGTTCGAAACCTTTAATATGTAACCTACCACTTTAAAATGTAAATTCCTTTTCAGTCTATGTAAAAACTATAAATCTCTTTTACTGTAAAGCGGGGATAGAGAGTGATTTACCCTCTCGAGCTCCCCTTCATTTTGAAATTGAGGTGACTACGTTTTCATAACCGTTTCTACGCTTCCTTAATGTGTTAAGTTTCCTCATACGAGTCACCTCCATAGATTGGGATTAGCCCCTGTATTATCGGCCTAGTGCCTCTTAGGTTTTAATATGTGTATTTAGGAGTGCAAGTTCTCGCCTCCATTCCCCTTGTATTTAGGGCCGTTTAAATTAATCTATTATTTTTTCATTTGAGGCCCAGTAGAATGGGTACAAGTTGCCCCTGTTTATTTATAAGTATGCCTTAAGGGCAGTTGAGTGTAAGGTCTGCTTATGGCCTCCTGATAGGCTTAAACTATTGAGAGCGGGTCGGCTCTTTCCTAAATTCGATCTCGGTGTGCCTCTAGGAGGCTTAACATTGTAATTAGGAGCAAGTGCTCCTTGGCATGAAGGGGTTTTCTGCCCTTTGTTAAATTGTGGGTGTGAGCTGAGAGCTCAAACTTTGGGGCTTGTAGCCCAGAATTTGTAAAGTTGTTGTGTACCTGATTTAACTGTTGTTATTTGTTGTACGCTCAAAATTCTATGTTACCATTGTTAAGTTTTGAAAATATAACCTTGTTGAAATTTTAATTCATCTTTCGAACTTTTGTAGTTGAGACCTATTCCAGCCCGCACCTTCTTTCACCTCTAACTACCACGGATATTTCCGTAACAATAACAACAATAACAATAATAACAATAATGGCATCGCTATTTACGGTTTTCGGAGATGCCCAGGTGCCAGAATTTTGCCCTTTTGGGATCAATGATCTGGATGTTAGATCCCTTACAACAATCATAATCGATTGTTGTAGTTTTTAAGATACCCTGAGGGGTCTTAATCCTGTCCCGTAAGTGTTCCTAAATGGGCCGGAAGGCGATGCCATAGGTATCACATTTAAACTCCACCGTATGCCACCGACCTCGGGAAGGATCGAACCCGCTATATTGGGAAAAGAAAGACTGTTAGTAGCTGACTGCGCCTGAGTGATTGGATGTACTGGTGAATGTAGTAAAGTAAAGCTATACAATAAATCGGTGCTGGGAGTAGCAGAGTTGCTGCAGGACTTCAAGCGATTCGCAAAATGCTTCAAGATTTACAGCTGGAAAATCTCAGGAAAAACATTGTACAAAGAGCTACTGTAGATTACTGAAACTGGATCAAGCCATGATACTTGTATTCGACTACATGACTATAGACAAATTCAATTAGGCGTGAGATTACTTCGTAGCAACGAGGTGTACTTTCGTAAACAAAACGCCAAGAGAAAGTCTGTTTTATGATGTTTACATTACTTTTATTATCATATTTAATTTGAAGTTCACGGGATAAACATCCGTAAAAAATGTAAGAACGTAACCTCCCACCTATTGTACCACACCATGCAGCGACGATCACAAGTGTTGGTGGAGCGTGCGACCTTCCAACGACCTCCTCATGCGTACAATGAGCGGAAAATTGCGCATACAATTAACTTTTGTCTTTTTACCAACCGTAGCATATGTATAACAGGTGTTCCAAAGTGCACGCATTATCGCCAGTAATGTATAGTGAAATACAAATCTAGTCTACATACTGCAACTTGGTTAAACACATACGTCCTAATTTTCATCCCCCTGTGGGTGGGGGCGGTAGAATAACACCCACGGTATCTCCTACCTCTCACAAGAGGCGACTAAAAGCGGCCCCAGGGGCTCTGAACTCTGGAGCGTGGGTTGGCGACCACGGGGCCCTCAGCTGAGTCCTAGCATTGCTTCCACTTACTTGTGCCAGGCTCCTCACTTTCATCTATCCTATCCGACCTTTCTTGGTCAACTCTTGTTTTCTTCCGACCCCGACGGTATTTTGTATGGAGGCCTAGGGAGTCTTTCAGTTTCACGCCCTTCGTGGCCCTTGTCTTCCTTTGGCCGATACCTTCATTTTTCGAGGTGTCAGACTTTCCATTTTTTCCCTCTGATTAGTGTTATATTAAGAATGATTGCCCAGTTGTACTTCCTCTTAAAACAATAATCACCACCACCACCACTCCTAAGAAATAAGTTCGGTATACTCTGAGTTTGTGGAGCTAATATTCAATAACCAGAGTTGCTGCAGGGCCCTTTCTATTGTGCGCGATGGCGGTGATCGGTATTTCGACATCAGACTAACCTCATAGAACCGAATGGCGATATATCACTAATGATCCCACTAGCCACAAGCTACAATGACCAACTGACGATATATCGCCAATGACCTCACCAGCTACAAAGACCAACTGACGATATATCGCTAATGGCTCCATTAGCTAGAAAGACCAACTGATGCTATATCTCCAATGGCCCCACTAGCTACAAAGACCAACTGATGATATACACTGACTGACAGAGCAAATGCAACACCAAGAAGGAGTGGTCAGAACTTTATGCCAATTGCAGGGTAGACTGACGTCACTGAGGTATGCTCATGATGTGAAATGCGCCGCTGTGCTGTGCACATAGCGAACGATAAATGGGACACGGCGTTGGCGAATGGCCCACTTCGTACCGTGATTTCTCAGCCGACAGTCATTGTAGAACGTGTTGTCGTGTGCCACAGGACACGTGTATAGCTAAGAATGCCAGGCCGCCGTCAACGGAGGCATTTCCAGCAGACAGACGACTTTACGAGGGGTATGGTGATCGGGCTGAGAAGGGCAGGTTGGTCGCTTCGTCAAATCGCAGCCGATACCCATAGGGATGTGTCCACGATGCAGCGCCTGTGGCGAAGATGGTTGGCGCAGGGACATGTGGCACGTGCGAGGGGTCCAGGCGCAGCCCGAGTGACGTCAGCACGCGAGGATCGGCGCATCCGCCGCCAAGCGGTGGCAGCCCCGCACGCCACGTCAACCGCCATTCTTCAGCATGTGCAAGACACCCTGGCTGTTCCAATATCGACCAGAACAATTTCCCGTCGATTGGTTGAAGGAGGCCTGCACTCCCGGCGTCCGCTCAGAAGACTACCATTGACTCCACAGCATAGACGTGCACGCCTGGCATGGTGCCGGGCTAGAGCGACTTGGATGTTGGATGAGGGAATGGCGGAACGTCGTGTTCTCCGATGAGTCACGCTTCTGTTCTGTCAGTGATAGTCACCGCAGACGAGTGTGGCGTCGGCGTGGAGAAAGGTCAAATCCGGCAGTAACTGTGGAGCGCCCTACCGCTAGACAACGCGGCATCATGGTTTGGGGCGCTATTGCGTACGATTCCACGTCACCTCTAGTGCGTATTCAAGGCACGTTAAATGCCCACCGCTACGTGAAGCATGTGCTGCGGCCGGTGGCACTCCCGTACCTTCAGGGGCTGCCCAATGCTCTGTTTCAGCAGGATAATGCCCGTCCACACACTGCTCGCATCTCCCAACAGGCTCTACGAGGTGTACAGATGCTTCCGTGGCCAGCGTACTCTCCGGATCTCTCACCAATCGAACACGTGTGGGATCTCATTGGACGCCGTTTGCAAACTCTGTCCCAGCCTCGTACGGACGACCAACTGTGGCAAATGGTTGACAGAGAATGGAGAACCATCCCTCAGGACACCATCCGCACTCTTATTGACTCTGTACCTCGACGTGTTTCTGCGTGCATCGCCGCTCGCGGTGGTCCTACATCCTACTGAGTCGATGCCGTGCGCATTGTGTAACCTGCATACCGGTTTGAAATAAACATCAATTATTCGTTCGTGCCGTCTCTGTTTTTTCCCCAACTTTCATCCCTTTCGAACCACTCCTTCTTGGTGTTGCATTTGCTCTGTCAGTCAGTGTATCTCCAATGGCCCCACTAGCTACAAAGACCAACTGACAAAAATGGCGTATGGCTTTTAGTGCCGGGAGTGTCCAAGGACATGTTCGGCTTGCCAGGTGCAGGTCTTTTTTATTTGACCCGTAGGCGACCTGAGCGTCGTGATGAGGATGAAATGATGATGAAGACTGCACATACACCTAGCCCCCCGTGCCGGCGTAATTAACCAATGATGGTTAAAATTCCCGACCCTGCCAGGAATCGAACTCGGGATCCCAGTGACCAAAGGCCAGCACGATAACCATTTAGCCATGGAGCCGGACGACCAACTGACGGTACATCGCCAATGGCCCCACTCGCTACAAAGACCAACTGGCGATACTGTATTTCGCCAATGGCCCCACTAGCTAGAAAGACCAACTGACGATACTGTATATCGCCAATGGCCCTACTAACACAAAATATCGACTGACTATCAACTGACTATATATCGCCGCCCGCCTGTTGCCATTTCTTGATGGATGCAGTATTTTTGTATCCGTCTCTTGGCACTGGCCAGAGCAAAGTGTAGCTTCCACTGAAGTCCCAGTCTCATCCATGGCTGTGACAATATGGAAGTTGCTGGGGTATGGGTGGTGCTGAATAATGACATTCGGAGCACAAATAGTGTCTGAGTGTTATGAAAGGTGTTGCTCATAGGATCAGTCGTGCTGCAGTGGCACAGTCTGGCCCAGTGAGGAAAGCAATGGCAAACTACCTCACTCCTCATCTTGCCTAGTGGGCCTCATTTGGGCTCTGCAATTGGTTTTTGCTGTTTCCCTATAACTGCATAGCCTTTGATGGTGCTATTTAAGGATCCAACCAGCCTCTGGGCTGATTACCTAACAGACACAGACATATCACAGACGAAAGAATCCTTCAAATTAAAATAGTTGTGTCAAAATAATTGTTTTTTCATTTCCTGTGAAAGGCGTTATATTTCTCACTATTCTGGGAGAAAAGAATGACATATGAACCTTAAGTACTAATGTTATGGTTTTATGAAAGGAGAACAGGGGAAGTATGCCGAGTTCGTTCGCATTACACCACCTATTGAACAGGTGGTCTTTTTCAGTAAAATGGACAATTCTCATCCAGAAAGAAGACCCGCAAATATGTGAACACGCGGTGAGCACGACGACACCTCAGCTATACCGGTTGGCTTTCAGTACCGAGTTTGCTCTCTCTTAACTCGTCAGTTGAGATCACGAGGCAGGAATAGAACGTGGATTCTTGTAATAAGAAGAAGCTAGAATGTGTAAATGTTGGCCCTGGCAGATGGAGAAACATTAAGTAAGATCTGGAGTGTGATATTTGTAGCAGGGACAAATTCTAAATTTTGAAGATGAAAGCTTAAGTTCTAGAAAGTTTCATGTGTGTCCAGTTTTACTCTACGTATGCCAGTATGGGTTCTAAATTAAAGATAAATGAGAATATTTGTTTTTTTTTTTGTTTTTTGCTAGGGGCTTTACGTCGCACCGACACAGATAGGTCTTATGGCGACGATGGGATAGGAAAGGCCTAGGAGTTGGAAGGAAGCGGTCGTGGCCTTAATTAAGGTACAGCCCCAGCATTTGCCTGGTGTAAAAATGGGAAACCACGGAAAACCATTTTCAGGGCTGCCGATAGTGGGATTCGAACCTACTATCTCCCGGATGCAAGATCACAGCCGCGCGCCTCTACGCGCACGGCCAACTCGCCCGGTGAGAATATTTGTAACAGTCGGTGGATACATTAAACTGGCCAAGATGTACGTTGCTGAGGTTAAAGGAACCATGTTTTTATACAGGGAACTACATACCGAGGAGGAAGGAACTAAATTGTCGCAGAAGTCTGCTACTGTAGTTGCAGATACCAGTTACTGACGCATTTCTCGTTGTCTTATTATGTGGAGTTATTAGTGTGTTAAGACATGCTGTTCAATGGTTGTTTTACCCTCATCCCGAGGTTGTGCAGCTCCTTTCAGGCACACCCCCAATGGAGGCTAGCTGCATGTACCATTTCAACCACTGCCATTCTTAAATTTCGGGCAGTACCGAGAATCGAGAACCCGGGTCCCCGAGGACGGCAGCTAATATCACTAACCGCTATGCTACGGAGGCGGACAATGTTCATACTGAAAAGGTAATCAAAGACGAACTTCGAAAGGGGATCACAATCCAAGGAGAGGAAATCAAAACTCTGAGATATGGCGTTGATACTGCTATTTATCAGAGTCTGCAGATGATCTGGAGAAATTCCTGAATGGCACGTTAAACGAAATTCGAGGTGGTCTCTGAGGTAAGATTATTTCAGAACAGAGTCTTGGAAGAGCACAATATGTAAATTAAATAAATAAATAAATAAATAAATAAATAAATAAATAAATAAATAAATAAATACAAAACAATAGTTAATGGAGAGCAGCCGAACGAAGTCAGGTGATGCACAAAATATTAGATTAGGAAATCTTAAAGGAAGTAGATTAATATTGTTACTTGGGTAGTAGAGTAACTCTAGTTGGGCCCACGAGAGTAAGTTGAAGTCTGACATTTGAGCGGCGAAAGCAGTAACTACGAAGTACGCTGCGTTGTCATAGTTACCTCCAGCTGCGGCATATCACCCTTTCATACAGGCTGAATATTGTATCAACTATGTTGGCCTAATGCAATTCAGTAACCTTATTTCCGTTCCTAAGCTCGTGCTAATAATTCCGGCATTTAAGATGGAACACGTCATTGCCGATAAATATAAGCTTTCATATTCACTAAAATGACAATAACCTCAACAAATGCACATGTTAAATAGAGGATAGAATTATACAATTAACCACTGATCTATTTACAATAAAATAAACTAACAACGAAAATAATATTCAGGGAACAAACACTTAAATTATTACATAAACCAGCAACAATTAACACTGCTAAACACAGTATTACTCCGAATAATATCACAAAAGCGACTGAGAGCAAACCAACCCACATGGCGATAGCATCATTAAATGTGGCATCTCTGTTATCGTTGCCATAGCAACAGACCATTTTCGAGCAGCGCTAGTCAGCTGTTTCTCGCTGTTGGCGCTAAACGTCAGACTTCAACTCTCGTGGGCCCAACTTTAACGATGACAGAAGTAAGGACGACATGAAATGCAGGCCAACACAAGCAAGGAAGGCCTTTGTTAAGAAAATACACTAGCTCACTTCAAGCATTGTTACAGGAATTAGAAATACTGTACATTTCTGAAGACTTTTGTCCGGAGCGTGCCACTGTCAGGAAGTGCAGCATGGATAATAACTAGCTCACTTGTCAGAAAGAAAGAGATAGAAGATTTTGAAATATATTCTATAATTAATTAAATCCACAAGAATTAATTATAGAAGAATGTTGAAGGTGAGATGGGTAGATCGGATCACAAATGAAGGGACACTGAAGCGAATTGGTGAGATGAGAATAATTAGGCGAAATTTGGTCAGACAAAGAGATAGAACGATAGAATCCATCTTAAGACACCCAGGACTTGTTCCGTTAGGAGTGGTTCAGACGGTAGACATGCTGGCCTCCTGACCGCAACTTGGCAGGTTCGATCCTGGCTCAGTTCGGTGGTATTTGCAGGTGCTCAAATACGTCAGCCTCGTGTCGGTAGATTCACTGACACGTAAAAGAACTCCTACAGGTCTAAGTTCCGGCACCTCGGCGTTTCCGAAAACCGTAAAAGTAGTTAGTGGGACGTGAAGCAAATAACATTATCACTTGTTTAGTGAGTTTTAGAGGAAAGTGTAGGCGGTAAGAACCGTAGGGATAGACCAAGGTATGAATATGACAAACAGATTGGAGTAGATGTAGGATGTACGCGTTATGTAGAAATGAAAAGTATAGCAGAGGATTAGGTGGCAAAGATAGTTGCATCAAATCAGTCTATGGACAATAGTATTATTATCATTATTTGAAAACTCGTTGGCTGAATTGTCAGCGTACTGGCCTTCGGTTCACAGGGTCCCGGGTTCGATTCCCGGGCGGGTCGGCGATTTTAACCTTCATTGGTTAATTTCACTGACCCAGGAGCTGGGTGTTTGTGCTGTCCTGACATCCCTGAAACTCTTATACCACTATCCTCCACCACATTAACACGCAGTTACCTACACATGGCAGATGACGCCCACCCTCACCGGACGGTCTGCCTTACAAGGGCTGCAATCGGCTAGAAATAGCCACATGAAATTATTATTATTAAAAAAAAATACCTTTCTTCAATACATCCCATCTATTCGTGGGGTCCGGCTCCATGGCTAAATGTTTAGCAAGTTGGCCTTTGGTCACAGGGGTCCCGGGTTCGATTCCCGGCAGGATCGGGAATTTTAAGCATCATTGGTTAATTTCGCTGGCACGGGGGATGGGTGTATGTATCGTCTTCATCATCATTTCATCCTCATCATGACGTGCAGGTCGCCTACGAGCGTCAAATCGAAAGATCTGCATCTGGCGAGCCGCAACATATCCTTGGACACTCCCGGCACTAAAAGCCATTTCCATTTCGTGAATTTGTGGGGTCGCTGTTTTCTTCTTCTTCTTTTTTTGCTAGTTGCTTTACGTCGCACCGACAGATAGGTCTTATGGCGACGATGGGATAGGGAAGGGCTAGAACTGGGAAAGAAGCGGCCATGGCCTTCAGTAAGGTACAGCATTTGCCTGGTTTGAAAATGGGAAACCAAGGAAAACCATCTTCAGGGCTGCCAACAGTGGGGTTCGAACCCACTATGTCCCGGATGCAAGCTCACAGCTGAGCGCCCCTAACCGCACGGCCAACTCGCCCGGTTTGTTTTGGCCGCGGGTTTAAGGCCATATGCCCCTCCTGCCGCAACGTGATTTATGAGGTGAAAAATCTCAACCCAAGAGATTGTGTCTGAGGAAAGATTATTTCAGATAGCAAGACACTTCTCGAGAATAGGTCTTAGAAGATTCGATGCCAGCGAGGTACGTTCTCATAGCCTTATCCTGAAGGCGAGCAGCACTCGCATTCAATGCCATTTGTCACTCAATTATCAGCAAGTCAAGAAGGTAACGGACGGTTTATGTTTAGCAACAAGAACTTTCCCTTATCTAACAAGGTCATCGAGTTCGAGTTTCTTGAACCTGCCTTGTCCTACAGAAGGAACCCATTAAGCAAGGAGGATTCCCACAGGCAGCACTCACATTCAGGGGTAGGCAACCTTTAAAGTACGATGAGCCATTTTCCAAGGAGTGTTTCATTCAGGGGCACCTACCAAAATGTCTATTTTTACATCTGAATTTTCATCTTTGTTTTGTGTAATAATAATAATAATAATAATAATAATAATAATAATAATAATAATAATAATAATGGCTTTACGTCGCACTAACTATTTTTACGGTTTTAGGAGACGCCGAGGTACCAGAATTTAGTCCCGTGGGAGTTCTTTTACGTGCCAGTAAATCTACCGACATGAGGCTGACGTATTTGAGCACCCTCAAATACCACCTGACTGAGCCAGGATCGAACCTGCCAAGTTGGGGTCAGAAGGCCAGCGCCTCAGCCGTCTGAGCCACTCAGCCCGACTGTGTAATTATTAATGACAGACAAATTGTGAAGAAACATATTTGTAATGTAACAGATTGCAAACTACAGATGTCATTCTCTGTAGCGTAACGTTTCCAGGGACCCGAGTTCCAATCCTGGCACTGCCAGAGATTTAAGATTGGCAGGATGGTTAGTATGTGGTTGAAATGGTACATGAAGCTCATCTCCATTCGGGGTGGGTCTGAAAAGAGCTGCACCGCCTCGGGACGAGTTCACTTTTCTTTTTATCCTACAGATTTACATGTTACAACCTCGGGAGGAAGGGGGCCATAGGGCCTGAGTGCAAATATGATACTTCTGAGATAACTGCAATGTAAGTTTTAGGAAGTCCTAGCAAATTCAGTTTTTAATATATTTTCATGTATTTATTCCAACGGCCGTAGCCGTGTTAAAACACCGGATCTCGTGAGATCCCCGAAGTTAAGCAACATTGGGCGTGGTCAAGATTTGGATGGGCTGCCACGCGCTGTTTGTGCGGGGGTAAGGGAATGGAGGGGCGGAAAGGAACTGGCCACTCTACCGTGAACTCCGGCTCAGGCACACCTCTGCGAAGGTTCGGACCTGTCTTCTGGCAGAATACACCCTAACACTTACCTTATACAGTATATATATGTATTACATTCCTACATTGCAATTATCTGAGAAGTATCATTTTTGCACTCGTGGCCTTCTTCTCCTCAAGGTGCGAAATTTGACTCATAGCACATTTAAGGCTTGGTACAAAATGGGTCTTTCTAAAAAATGGTTTACGAATATATTAAGGAACTCAATAACTCTCGCTGCGAGCTGTATTACTGTCTCTTGACGTTACTGTGCTTGCGAGCAGATATACTGGCGTTACAAAGAAAACTCACATATTTACCTGCAACATCTGTAAAATAAAACCGCCCGCCTCTGTGGATGATTAGCTGCCACCCCCGGAGGTCCGGGTTCGATTCCCGGATCTGCCACGAGATTTGAAAAGTGGTACGAGGGCTGGAAAGGGGTCCACTTAGCCTCGAGAGGTCAATTGAGTAGAGATGGGTTCGATTACCACTTCAGCCATCCTCGAAGAGGTTTTCCGTGGTTTCTCACTTCTCCTCCAGGCGAATGCCGGGATGGTTCTTAACTTAAGGCCACGACCGCTTCCTTCCTTCTTCTTTGCCCATCCCTTCCAATCTTCCCATTCCCCTACAAGATCCCTGTTCAGCATAGAAGGTGAGGCGAGTTACTAGTCATCCTCTCCAATTGTATCCCCGGCCCAAAATGTCTCACGCTGCCTTTGAGGCGGTAAAGGTGGGATCCCTCGTTGGGTCCGAGGAAAAACCAACCCTAGAGGGTAAACAGATTAAGAAAGAAAAGAAAAGAAAACCACTGTTCCGGTACACTGTAAAAAAGATTCTTTGGACCTTTAACTCATTGCTGAAAATCGCACCACATTACAACAGAACTGCACTGTCCACCGCAACATAGGACACTGGCAATCGTCGTCTACCATGTAGAGGTAGATATATTCACACAGTATTGTTAACTAAATGTTTACCATATTTATATACGTACACAGAACACTGAATTCAGTACCGAACTGTGACGGAACTGAGTTTCAAATTGCTCGGCTAATGAACAATACATAAAGAAGAATAATTTCAAATAATATTCGACAACCTTGGTGATATTCATCAAACAAAAATATTTAAAGTAAAAAAAAAAAGAAGGCACCTAAATTCTCTGAAGAGGGCATGGCACTCGCAGTCACCGCATTGCCGACCCCTGATATAAAGGATGTCATTCCACACAGGAGGTGTAATTGGTCGACGTGAATTAGTGGCTCTCTACTTCACGTGCTACACCGCAGTTCAGCCGAGTTTCCAAACTGAGGATACACAAAATACTCTGAAAAAGACGGGAAGTGAGCAACATTTATAATTCAGCACGATCTTTCATTCAAATTGTTCGTCTTTATCGCTGATAATTAGCACATTTTCCTTTTTTATTTCACCGGTACAGGCAGGTCTTATGCAGATGATCGGATAGAACAGGGCTTGGAAGGAGAAAATATAGGCCATCGTGGCCTTAATTAAGGTACAACCCCAGCGTTTGCATGTCTGAAAATGGCAAACAACGGAAAAACACCTTCAGGGCTGCTAACAGTGGGACTTAAGACGTTTCGGTAGCTAATATTCTCTTAATGCTGTCCAGCACAGCATTTTAATCTGAAATAAAACGTGCCCTCGTTGAGTGGCTCAGGTGCAGCCCAAGTTGGCTACAGTGATACAGTTAAAATAGGTTTATACGTAACTCTGTTGTTCGTAGTTCTGTTTTGAGCATAGTTTTACGGAAGTTCCGACGAATATGCCATTTAACAACATAACTATCTCAGTAAGGCGTAACTGATTTTTACATAATTCTGCTTTCTACGTAGATAATTTTTGAACGAGTGATTGAGCTGTGTGTAAGTTACTTATTTTGGGATGATGTTCTCCACGCCAACGAGAAGTAAGAGTACGTTAAACAGCCATCCAGCACGGAATGAGTCTGGCGCGAATCACACAAACACTCACGAGTCTGTGTATGTGACTACATTAGGCCTATTGGTCTTGCAGATCTATGGTACTGTACCGTATGTCTTGTTTACAAGGTGCAAGTTGGTACTGAAATGAAAGCCATGTGTCAGGCCGAACAATCACAAAACCGGCGCTACGCCGTTCAGAATCTAGCTCCTGACACTTTCGGGTTTTCCCCCATAGTGACCACACGTGCAGACTTAGGAAGGTCGTGTATACTGCAGACTCTATATATTATAAAAAGTCCGTATACAATTGTTTAACGCGTGTATAGTTATACATTGAATACATTTTGTATGAGTTGCATACTTTTTTTTTTTTTACTAATCAACGTGGTATACGCACTGCATTACTATATTCCACGTATACACTCGTTCCAAGCCGTAGGAATCTGATCCTGATGTTCACTGACGTATTTCTTCACGTTCACCGCCTTTATGATCGCTTTTGCTGGTTATCAAAGAGCAAAGCCTTTCGAGAAGCCGCGTGGTAGCACGAATAAACAAGAACAGAACCAATCATCGCTATCATCATCGTTGATAATCATAATAAGAGTTTACAATTACCATAATCGGTACAATCACCATCATTAATAATAATAATAATAATAATAATAATAATAATAATAATAATAATAATACAGATTTGTCATTGTTGGTAAAAACATTGTTAAGTTATGAACTGAGCATTTGTAATATTATTTTCGTCGTTCGTCATTTGAAAGTTCCGTTTTGTACTGCTATGTGAAGCATGGAATGCGGCGTGTTACTGCAGGCTTTGACTTGTACCCATCTGCCCATTCATATATATCGAACTGACGATGTCAAATATGTACATATCCTGATTTTTCCATAAACTGACTTGTACTGTTATTACCGCCCATCATATCATCTGAAGTGCCTGGTTGCCTGCAAGCCTTCGTGCTGTGCTGTACGTTGGGTAGGCTATCTCTCAGGCGTACCAGTGCTTGTCTGGCCTCTAGCGGAAGAAATAGGAACAAGCAGGGCCCAGACGTTGCTTACTCGCACCGTGAATCCCGATCTACAGAAAAACGTGTCTATAAAAAAGAGTATACGTATTCGTCAAGGTCTGGTTGTATTCACCAACAAGTTGCGCATATTCTATATGGAATGGTAAAGACCGCACTATTATAAAAGGTAGGTAGACTAAGAAGGAGGTGCAGATTGGAAAGAAATAGAGTTAGAAATGGTTGTGGAAGAGACTGGAGATTGAAGGAACTTCATAGTAAACTGAATATAGTGAAGAACTCAGCTAAGGATAACATGATGGCAAACATGATTGACAATCATATAAGTTTTAGTAAAAAATGGAAGGGTGTGTATAGGTAGAAATAGGTTCCAAGAAGGACGTTCCAGGAATCATTAATGAACAAGATGAGTGTGAATGCGAGGATAAAGAGGAGAGAGAAGTATTCAGTCAGCAGTATGTAAAAATTGTTGGTTATAACGATAATGTCTAAATAGAGATGACTAATACTAACAAAGTATAGGCACTGTGCGTGATGTACTAGTGGCGCCGCACATCGTTAGTGAGGCGAATTAAATGTGGATCATGCGTCTGTTGAGGAGCTCCGGAGTGGTATAAAGAAATTATGGATCTGAGCATTGAATGCGATTTTCTACCCATAAAAAATATGAAATTTGGCTTCGCGTCACTTTGTAAGGGCGACATTTTGTGCGTAAGTCGACATGTGAATGAAGTGAAGGAAATTAACAATACAATGGCGCATGGCTTTTAGTGCCGGGACTGTCCGATGTCATGTTCGGCTCACCAGGTTCAGGTCTTTGTATTTGACCCCCGTAAGCGACCTGTGCGTCGTGATGAGGATGAAATGATGAAGACGACACATACACCCAGCCCCCGTGCTAGTGAACCAATGATAGTTAAAGTTCGCGACCCTGCCGGGATTTGAACCCCAGACCCCTGTGACAAGCACGCTAACCATTTAGCTATGGAGCCGGATAGTGAAGGAAATAAAAAGAGATAATGTATCATTTATATCTGAAAATGTGATACGGCAAACGTCTGTGACATTACCACCGTACACAGTAAACTCCTGGTAACTGTATAATTGTGTATATTTTTGTTATATATTCCATTTGCACTCTACTTGCACTAAGTAAATATAGAACTTCTAATTTTTATTTTTATTGGAATTTGTTTAGATTGATTCGGAGCGCAGTGTTCTAAGTGGATAATGTCCCAGGCCTGCAGAAGGAGAAGGATCACGTTAGCATATTGCAATATTGTATTTCATTTTATCAACAATGATTGCTCCTTTTCCAAGACTAGTTTGCCACAAAATTGGGGGATACCTAGTGCTACCAAGTTCTAATATTTGCACTGTTACTTGCCACTTGGTCTTAAATTCCAATTACATTCTTATATAAATAATGTTATTCTTCAATTATTGGTTTTTGAAGATTAGTTAACACAACACTTGTGAATTATAACATCCGCATATGGGAGAAATTCGATAGACCAGTTAGTTAAAATGTGAATTATTTTAATATATTGAATACATCTTTCGATGTGAATTCTGATACTAGCAATACTGTGAGTCTTATTTCCTCAACAGTCAGTCTCCCACCATGTAAGTAGGGTGGCGGTACAAAAATCATGCCGCGACCTTCTGTGTTTATTCTTATTCGAGGGAACCCATTATCAGCCGTTATCTCATCAGCTCATCACCAGCTTCTAACGATGACAGCAGTCCGCTATCATTAGTAGTAATAAATGTGTCACTGGCCTTTCCGCTGTAGATTTAAAGCTGATACTATTTGGTGTGGCTCCTATGAGAAATTTGTCTGTGTGACATCCCTTGTAATGTAAGTACAACCGGGCGAGTTGGCCGTATGGATGAGGGCGCGCAGCTGTTAACTTGCATCCGGGAGATAGTGGGTTCGAACCCCTGTCAGCAACCCTGAAGATAGTTTTCCGTGGTTCCCTTTTACACCCCAGGCAAATGCTGGGGCTGTACCTTAATTAAGGCCACAGTCGCTTCCTTACCACTCCTAGGCTTTCCTATCACAACGTCGCCATAAGACCTGTGTCGGTGCGATGTAAAACACAGTTATAAAAAATAAATACATGTGAGTACAGGTATATTCTATGACCGTATTCTGCTTGGCTGTACAACTCTTATTTCTGTACAGTCTATTACTACTCTGCAATGGGGAGGTTTATTTTGAAATTCTGAGGGCATAGTTTCATTGACACTTTATCTACGAGGCCAGAAAACAAAGTTTGCCATAGTTGCTGCAAGAGTCAAAACGCCGCCGTAAAAATTCTAGATACTGTAATGCGATGAATGCCAAACAAAACTCTCAATGCTGAATAAGACAGACCAGTTTTCATCTTCATTTAAAAAAAGGAAGTAAGCGATTTGCTTTAGCAACTTTTATTTCCATCTGATCTAGTAACTTCTTATAAAATTGAAAACCTCCGTATTTACACCTGCCATGTCTCTGCGTTCGGAATCTTCTGTAATGGGCGAGTTATCTTCAAAGCCTATCGATTCAATTAATCCATCATTATTACCTTTTTGTAGAATACCCCTACCTAAGCCAAAGCTGACGGAAATACATGCTTGAGTAGCAATATCATTGCCATAAGTCGTGCAGGTAAAAACAAACTTGCTATTTGTTTTACGTCGCACCGACACAGATAGGTCTTATGGCGACGATGGAACAGGAAGGCCTAGGAATGGGAAGGAAGCGGCCTTGACCTTAATTAAGGTACAGGCCCAGAATTTGCCTGGTGTGAAAATGGGAAATCACGGAAAACCATCTTTAGGGCTGCCGACAATGGGGTTCGAACCCACTATCTCCCGGATGCAAGCACACAACCGCGCGCCCCTAACCGCACGGCCAACTCGCCCGGTAAAAACAAACTCTTGTGGCACACTATTATTTATGTCAGTTTTCGTAAAAGCATCCACGAATTTACTCCTACCGTTACCTTTTACTTCTAGGATCTCAATTTCTTCTCTTACTTTTCTTTCTATTTAACACCCTTCTGAAACGCTCAGCAGCCAAATCATTTGAAATATTCCTTTTCTTATATTCCTTTGGAAAGATCGTAGGGGCATATGCGGGATTTTCAGGATTACCAGAGCGAATATAACCAGTAAAATGTACTCTGTAAACTCTTGAGTGTAGTGTTAGTTCCCAACATGAACCGTCCGGGCTAATAGAAAGAAGAAAGTTTTTTTTTGTGTGTGTAGATCTGAAATTTTTGTCAATGAGTGAAAAAAAAGGACAACTTACTTTTTTCGATTCACTGCTTGAATCTATTTGCCGCATTTCTGTCTCAGTTATCCTCTTAGGAAAAGAATAGAATACATAGGGTCTAAGTAGTATTTCTGTACCTACTGGAACATCCTACAACACAACACAATACGAAACTTCCCCTTTCTTTTTCTTTCTGCATTTTCTTATACCCTACATTCATGACTCCAATTAGCTAAATGAAGCGGCAAGTCCACATTTAATTCATCCTGTGGCCGCTAGAGTGTCGCGCACGCAGCGTCTTGACATTTACCTATAATAACAAAGTCATTTACAATAAGATACAAAAGAGGAAAGATCTACATTGGGGCAATCTCATAAACGGGATTGTAAATGAAGGATACAGATCTCTTTTTTGCTAGGGGCGTTACGTCGCACCGACACAGATAGGTTTTATGGCGACGATGGGATAGGAAAGGCCTAGGAGTTGGAAGGAAGCGGCCGTGGCCTTAATTAAGGTACAGCTCCAGCATTTGCCTGGTGAGAAAATGGGAAACCACAGAAAACCATCTTCAGGGCTGCCGATAGTGGGATTCGAACCTACTATCTCCCGGATGCAAGCTCACAGCCACGCGCCTCTACGCGCACGGCCAACTCGCCCGGTGATACAGATCTCTGCACATGGTTATGTGAGTATTTAGGGGTTGTAGTAAGGATGTAAGGGAGAGGGCATATATGTCTCTGGTTCCTGTGTATGGGACGCTCACCAGAATTACTTGATTCAAGAACTGGAAACAATCCAAAACGAAGGCAACTTGATTTGTTCTGGCTGATTTTCGACAAAATAGTAGCGTTACCAAAATGTTGCAAAGTTTGGGCTCAGAAGACTTGAAAGAAAGGAACCCAGCTGCTCGACAAACTGTCAGTGGAGAGATGGCGTGGAATGACATTAGTAGACGAATAAGTTTGATTGGTGTTATTAAAAGTAGGAAAGATCACAATATGAAAATTGGAATTCAAGAGGACAATTTGGGAGTTAGGGATAGGAATATTTTACCAAGGGAGATGTTCAATAAATTTCCAAATTATTTACAATTATTTAAGATAAGTCTAGATAAACAACTGATAGGAAATCAGTCGCCTGGGGGACTGCCCTAAGTGCAGATCAGTGGTGATTGATTGATAAGGGTAATCTGTACGGCAGTCAGAATTAATTGTTCGGATTTGGAACGCAGTGAATTTCTGAAACCATCGTAATTGTGTTTATCCCAGTACTTCTCTGCAACTGATATTTTCCTATATCTAAAATAAATAAATAAATAAATAAATAAATAAATAAATAAATAAATAAATAAATAAATAAATAAAATAAAAATAAGTCCTTGGGAACCCTTTTCAGTTTTCCACTAAATATTAGTTCCAGTGACTGGAATAAATCCTCTAATAAGTATTAATATGTTATTACATTTTAAATACTACATTTACTAACGTTGTGATGAAGGAAATTTGATTCCGCAGGAGTTTTTCCTACCCGCTGGTAAATTTAACGATACGAAGCTGACATATTTCAGCACCTTCAAAGAATACCGGACTTAAGTGGCACCGAACTCGCCACTTGGACTGAGATCCAAGGTTTTACAATCTGAAACACTTAAACCGGTAGATCGCTAATAAAATAGAGTTTCTGAAAACATATGCAAGGCAAAGATCATGAAAACGTATACTGGAATAGAATGACTACTATTCAGATAGGTTTGAGATTTATTGTTGTCATTCTTATTTTGCTGTTGATGATAGAGAGATTTTCTGACATCAGCGTCATACACTTTTGTGTATATGTTTAAAGTGTGTGAAACTGGTGTCACTTCAAGTCTATGGTAGTGTGCTAGGATTGAGATACAGTAGAAACCGTGGGTCTGGATACAATAAACCATCATAAAGAAGGAAACTTGGGAAAGACCACATTTTTCACAACTATCATCAAGCTTACTATTCATTCCTAGGAACGGTCCAATTTGCAAGTCGTTTCAAGGCAATTCACGCTTTCCCCTACGGGAACGAGAACTGTTCCGTCTGTGAGAACAAAACTTTACCATCAAGATTTTAACATCTACAGCATCATTCTTGACTTTCAAATCAATCCAAATCCTATGGTACTACAACAATGATACCCAGCGACCACTGCTACATTACGAGGTGTCGAGTAGTCAGCGCGACAAACCCTCCCGGCCAATACTCTGGGCTTTCTAGACCGGGAAAGCTATACCACCGTACGATAGCTCCTGAATTGATCTCCTGTAGGCTGAGTCGACCATGAACCAGACCTCAAATCCAGCTAGAAACCCCTGATCTGACCACGAATCGAACCCAGGGCCTCCGAATAAGAGACAGGCTGGACCGCGGGTCCGACCTTTAACTTTCATCCATAGTAATTTATTTAATTATCAAATATAGCGCTGGTATGTATATATACACTGCAAGTTCCTACAAGCTCTACATTTGATTTAAAAAAAAAAAAAAAACTATGGGTGAAAGTAAAGAGTCGGAAAGAAGGGCACCTGACCGAAAAACTAGGCTAAATCCTTATGCGGGACACAGAGTTCTCTCACACTGTTCAGGAAAAGGTGACAAGGAAGAAGGCTATGATCGCCGCACTAATATGAAATTGCATGTATTGCTCATTGAAATAACCAAACTTTGATACCGGGTCACTCTGTAGTATTCCTTTAGGATTGCCTGCTTTGAAATTTACTAGCAACTACCTGTGCTTTCAGACAGCAGCGTATACCGCGCAATGTTCTGTCATATGCCTGTCCCAAACAATAGCCATAGGATTCTTATTCACACCTAGTCTGTTAGGTCATCAGTCCAGAGGTTGGTTGGATCCTCAAATAGCACCAACAAGAGCTATGCAGTTGTAGGGAAACCGCAAAAACCAATGGCAGAGCCCAAATGAGGCGTACTAGGCAAGATGAAGAGTGAGGTAGTTTGCCATTGCTTTCCTCACTGGACCAGAAGGTGCTACTGCAGCATGACTGATCCTATAGCAACACCTTTCATATTGTCACAGCCACGTATGAGACTGGGACGTCGGTGGAAGCTACACTTTGGTCTGGTCTGTGCCAAGAGACGGATACAAAAATACTGCACCGGGCGAGTTGGCCGTGCGCGTAGAGGCGCGCGGCTGTGAGCTTGCATCCGGGAGATAGTAGGTTCGAATCCCACTATCGGCAGCCCTGAAAATGGTTTTCCGTGGTTTCCCATTTTCACATCAGGCAAATGCTGGGGCTGTACCTTAATTAAGGCCACGGCCGCTTCCTTCCAACTCCTAGGCCGTTCCTATCCCATCGTCGCCATAAGACCTATTTGTGTCGGTGCGACGTAAAGCCCCTAGCAAAAAAAAAAAAAAAAAAACTGCACCCGTCAAGAAATGGCAACAGGCGGATTCACGCCTAAAGGGAGAATAATTATTACGTCTCGGACACATGTGTCGTGTTTTAACGCTCGAATAAAAGTAAAGTCTTCTTCGTGTCGGCTCCAGGGTTTTAGGGTAGAGAGCCTGCCTCTAACCCAGAAGTCCGGATTCTATTTTATTTTAACCTGAACGTGAGGGCTGGTTTGAGGTGGCCAATGCCCACAAGGTCTCTAGTGTCATGCGGTTTGCTTGTTCTTCTTCCAGGCCCAATTACTTGGGTCGGCAATACATGTGGATTAAGCCCTTTCTTGGTGGCAATCTTATGTGGAAAGAAAGTGTGTTTTCTGTGATGGTTAGTAGTGTGATGTGTTGTATACACAAACCCCCAGCCTTCGAGCACAGGAAACCGACTAGGCGCGGCTAAAATCCCCGGCCAGACTTGGAGGAATCGAAACCTAGGCCTTCTGAAAGTCTGCCACTATAATTTTATGACTGTTCTGGAGCTAATTTTGTCTGCGCTATTTGATTTTTTAAAAGAAAAAGTATTATATCCTCCCTTAGGGGTGTGTCCGAGCTGTTACAGACGGAGACCTCGTAAAATTCTCACGGTCACTCGGAATAACCCCAAAAGGGTGTAAACCAATCTGTGGGACCGTAAGAGAGCAACAAATCTTCCTCTGGCAAGAGTACAAGATTGAGAACTCTTTCGTGGACAAGGGCGCATCCTTGCTGGTCACAAATTTTGTCACACACTTTTGGAAAATAAATCACTTTCAAACTAGGTCATAGGTTGTTTCTTATTGGTCCAACTAATGAATGTGGGATTTTTGAAATGGAAAGTCAGGTCCCTGTGATTTGCATTGCCCGTAAAATAGGAGGCCCAACGGTTAACAAAAACAAAATTAAAAGTCACGTGAAACTACAAGTTTTTTTGCTTCATCCTTCATCTCTAATTTCTATTGTTTTTTCTTTCATCTCGCTCTCCTTTTACAGATACATTCGTTTTGGTTTTTTTTACACACTGATTTTAATTCTCCCATATTCTAACTTCTTTCAAACCGGGTTTCCCCTGTGAGATACGGTTACATTAACTGAATGGAAAATGAAAAATATGGCTTCCTTCGTAGCAAAATTAAACACAAAAAAATGATTTTATGACATTCTTTGACAGAGTCAACCCTGACTGACATAGCTGCCGACAGTAACATTATACAGGCAGATTGTCAATTGACGAAAGGCTATTCTCTGTCCACTCACTAGATAGCATGTAAGATTACGAAAACTAACCCATCAACGACGGATAAAACAGCTAGTAATATGTTTTATTTATTTATTTATTTATTTATTTATTTATTTATTTACGATTTCTCGTTTTACTTATTTCATCTCCAGTTTCCCAAATCTTTGTTACATCTCAGGATATTTGGAGAGGAAATATAACTTTGATCTAATATCGTATAGCATATACACAGAAATAATTACGACTTTAGTTTAAATGACAAATGTAAGCAACTGACTGCGGTGTCCCAAGAAAGGGATGAACTCAGAGGGCAGTTTTGATTCACTATTTGCTTCTCAGCGCTTCAGTCCCAACAAGGTTAAGGTCTCCTTTTTCCATTTGTACAGGAGATTTCCATATACTTCGTGATATGTTGGTATCCGATTAAATTGAGTAAAAATCTGTAAAAGTTGATCGAAGCTAGGCACCCTTCCTGTGATGGACGACATTCCAAAACACTTAGGGGTATCAAACTATCTCCACGTGACCACCGTTCGCAGAAATATAAGTTGTTCGTTGTTATACAGTGTCTCAAGCGAAGTCTATTAATATGAAGGTGATCATTTTCTGCATGAATGTGGACAATTGATGGTTATTTACGACTTTTTTCTTTTATCATTGTTGCATCTCCGCAGGTGTGATGGATGTATATGGCTTACGATTGGAAGCTAATGAGTGAGAACGGGCCTGATTGTTTCCGAAATCATGCGCATGGCGTTGTTAAGCTGAATATGTTCTCTTCAGATAAATACTGTTTATCGAAACAGGGGCTCAGTATTCAGCAAGAGAGTAAACTACACCAATGGCTGACGAGTTGAGAGTTGTAGCGCTGGAACCTGAAGTGCCATGCAGTTTCCGGAGGATGTTATTCCGTGTCTACAGTTTGGCAACAGTCTTTCGCAGGTGTCCACTGAAAGACGGTGTTCTATACCCAAATACTTGGGGGCATCTGTTTTGATGATCTAATTACAAGGTCACGGTATTTCAACAATTGGGAACGAAGGTACGGTTTTAAAAATTCCTTGTAATAATACTGTATATACATACAAAATATGATTTCTAAAAATAGATTGTACGATGACCTCACAGGAAGCTCGTCCCATATCCCGTTGTTTAACATTTTAAAATAACATATCAACAGGCTGACCACAAACTAGTCCTAAATCACATACTCGTAAAGACTTGTCATTTCATAATGAGGCAGTACACCTTACACGTATACGATGACGCAACATCGAAGACATAAGAAACCCAAAACCACCTCAAGGACTTCATTAACTATTCCGAGATTCATAATTGGATGGATATTTTGTAACTCATATTAAACTTCCTAAAATAATAATAATGTAACAAAGTCTTATAAATTCTCGAGGGTTCCGTGTGACTACATCCATAATCATGTTCCAGTAGCCTTGAACAATTTCCATCATTAGTAGTAAAGCCTTGGGGACCTGTATTTTAGCTCTATGTACCGGAAGATATGGTACAGCCTTTCCATGATACTGGTATATGTTATATATGATATGATGTGATATGATACATGATGTGATAGAGGATGAAATGAATGCGGAAAATTTCCCCTATCACTTCCGCGGCGGACCAATAACTGCTACAGTCCTTGTTATGACAATAGACTCATTTTAACATAACTAGACAAGAGTTTAAGAAGGACAACTTTGTGATCCCTGTTAAGAACAAAAGCAAACGTCTAGCTCTACGTGTGGAGACCGCGACGGGACCTTCAATTTTATGTGAATTTTCTGAACACAGGGACGTTGCTTTTTCATTTTAAAAATCTACAAGAATTCGCTGAGATTCGAACCCCGAGAGCCTTGGCAAAAAACCAGTAACAATGCCATTGGGCTATCACGTCCGCAGGTTTCCTTTTATTATTATTATTATTATTATTATTATTATTATTATTATTATTATTATTATTATCATTGGGGGACGTCATTAAAACAATGTCCAAGACGCTAGTTTTCCATTGGTACGGCAGAGGTTAGAATCCAGATAGATCCCAAACTGGAATTGTCACCCGAGAAACCACGTGGCGCATAAGGAAGGGTAGCTATAGTTAGTGTCTTGGCGGATACAAACTGTATGGCAGTGCGGATAATTTTGCTGATAATTTCTAAATAATTATGTTTATAGATTTTCACTCAGGTATACTCTTACTTTTGCTTGTTGTTAGGCGACCAGTGACACTGGGAGAATGGTGATATATAGAGCCTTGAGATCATAAAGGCGTAACTTTGACCTAAGCTAACTGGCTTCTGCCTGCAATTAGTGGAAGAAAGGAACAAAGGCCAATACGTCGGTAGTTGTCGCAAGAGAAAATTTCTCATAAACCTGTGACTGTACGGGTTCTGGTGCCAGGTCTCAGGCCTATTGTATTATGTTAACAAATCTATCCGTTTCAACATCTTGGGTGTGATATTGTGGGTAGATATTTATAATATCCGCGGATAACAATTTGTGGATGCGGATAACCATTCTCGGATGCGGGTGTGGATGAAGGAAGTGTCGATGCGGATGTTATTTTGTATATCCGCGCAGGGCTCTAGCTATAGGCTATCGCCTTAAACGCCTGGCAGAAAATCATAATGAACAAGGATGGTTACAAAGCCCTCAGATATAGGGCGTGTTGGCCGTGTGGTTCGGGTCGCGCAGCTGCAGTGTTGCCAACTTGGCGGATTTTCCGCTAAATTTGGCGGAATTAGAACACTGTCGGCGGAGAAATATATCATTTAGCAGACAGTGGATCTTTTGGCGGAATTCTAGATTTATTACAGCGGAATTTAGTGTTTTATCCATTTTACGTTTTTTTAAATTTGTTCTCCAGTCTGTCTCCGAACTGTTCTTTGGATTTGATGTTATGAGATCATGGTATTATAAATTTATAATGCGTGGGGAAAGGGTACTTATCTCTTAGTTGACGAATGGCAACAGATAATGAAACTGTGAGAGAGTAGAATTTACATTTATGCTATGAAGGAAGACCGTTTAATGAACTGGCCTGATATCTGTGTATGGCCCTTGAAGTAGGGGATTCACCTAGTTGGCACCCAGCACTAAAACGCCTACAAGTTTTAGCTTGCCGGCTTGCAGGCAGGGGGTTAATCCCAGTGAAACTCACAGATCAGGTGAGTGACGTTTACTTTTATTATTATTATTATTATTATTATTATTATTATTATTATTATTATTATTATTTATATTATTGCTCATTATTTGAGATCGGATTTCTTGGCGGAATTTTAGCGGATTTTAGTAGTATTTAGCGGAACTTGAAAATATAAGTTGGCAACACTGCGCAGCTGTGAGCTTGCATCCGGGAGATGGTGGGATCGAACCCCACTGTCGGCAGCCCTGAGGATGGTTTTCCGTGGTTTCCCATTTTCACACCAGGCAAATGCTGGGGCTGTACCTTAATTAAGGCCACGGCCGCTTCCTTCCCACTCCTAAGCCTTTCCTGTCCCATCTTCGCCATAAGACCTATCTGTGTCGGTGCGACGTAAAGCAAAAAAAAAAAAAAAACCAGATATAGTCTACCTATAATGAAATTAAGTTTATGAATATTGAATTTTCATGACCGCATTGTAATCGAAATCGACTTTCAAACTATTAGGTCGCGTTATGTAGACTACATTTAGTACGTGTTGAAGAGATGTTAAGTACAGAACAAAAATGGCCAACCGGACAACAGAATTATGTGCATAAATAAGGTGGTAATGAAAATTGAAAGTGGCATAGGCAAGGAAGCGGCCGTGGCCTCAGTTAAGATACAGTCTCAGTATTTTTCTGGTGTGAAAATTGGAAACCACGGAAGATCCTCTTCAGGACTGCCGACGGTGGGGTTCAAAACCACCATTTCCCGAATGCAAACCCACAGCTATGTAACCCTAATCTCGACTAGAGAAGGGTGTCATAGATCCAGGAAAGGATTAAAACTCAAACATTTGTCGGTGATATTACCATCGTACTGAGTACTAGGGTTCCATAGAATAGTTCTGTATTGATCATTACACAGGATTGACAAGCATGTGATGTTTTGCATATAAACAATTGATAGTATAGCAGCCACCTGGACGAGATTGATTGATTGATTGACTGATTGATTGAGCGATTGCAAAAATTTTGCTGTAATCATAAAATAGTTCTGCTATTACCGACACTATTCTGCTGATTCTTAATAGTTGATTGAAAATGTGGTAAATATTTTATATAAAATGTAATGAATTTAGTGGTTTTTATGCGTTTGTGCTTGCTTTATGCTATAAGAGTAGAATACCGATAATCACAGGTATTCACTGAACAGTGCAACAGAGGTATACACGCAAGATTTGTACTCGTATCTCCGTTTCCTAAGTTCTTCCGTTCGTTCATGCAGTAGATACCTCAAAATATGCATTTCTTTTAAGTTTCGCGACGGCGTATAGGGGCGATGGTAGGACTTGCCGCCAACAAAGGTAATGGGGCACCCCTGGAGGCCCGAGGAGGCCGGGACCAAGTCACGCCATCGCGGTAATTACAGGGATTTGTCACGCCAAATGCTTTAGAAAGCTTTCTCCGACTTGTTAGGGAGCAGACTCCACCCTAGCCACCGGTAGCTTGCTCTTAACCACCCTCCTTCGTAGATCACTCGGGCTTTCTTCACCACGAGGGGTCAATTTATCTCAATTGATCACTTCATTAAGGAAGGCTCTTGGAAAACAAATTGAAAAGTATTCTACTCCTGCTACTACGGTGAAAAATTTACCGGATAAGCACTTTTCCCGGGCAAGAACCCGACCCTTGTAGGTATTTAGATACAGTCCGAACCTGAATACTACCATATGAGGAGGAAGAAGTAAGAGAGAGAGAGAGAGTATGTACAAATAAGTCACATTTTGTAATTCATATTTTTAAATTACAGACTATATTTTCCTCTTCAAACTAGTCCATGTGTCTCACTTCCTACGTCCCATTCTGTTCTTTGCACGTTGTGTTCATTTCCCGTAATTTTGATTTATACACACGGTTTTCATCATAATTAAAATTACTGGAGGTATTTGTATGAAAGTGTGCATGGTGGTGCATTTTATGTATACAAACAATACACTCAGACTCTTTTCTTCTACACGAGTAATTTCACATTAAACAAATAGTAGTGCAAAAAGTAAAAAAGCAAAGTCACCTCCGTACAGGTCATGAAGGCCCTTGGAGGAGTGGAAGGTAAAGGCTTCCGCCATTGTTAACCTCGGCACGTGATGGGGTAGAGCGGTTAGCTCTACGCCCGGCCGCCTTTGCCCCCAGGAATTAACCTAGTACTCATTTTTGGTGTAGGATGAGTGAACCTCAGGGCCATATGCACCTCCTGAAGTGGAAATCTCGTTTCTTAAATTTTACGACTTCCTGACAGGGATTCGAATCCACGTCCTTCCGGGCGAACCGAGCACGCCTTTACCGCCTCGGCCAGGCAGCCACTCAGTGCAAAAAGTAGTAAGAATTATATGAAATGTAATGATTAAGAAAACATGCGTTTCTGAAAGAAAGTCTTACGGTTTCTAGAGTGAGTTGTTGAAATATGTCTCTAAATAATTTCAGAAAGAAAAAAATGCTAGGGGCTTTACGTCGCACCGACACAGATAGGTCTTATGGCGACGATGGGATAGGAAAGGCCTAGGATTTGGAAGGAAGCGGACGTGGCCTTAATTAAGGTACAGCCCCAGCATTTGCCTGGTGTGAAAATGGGAAACCACGGAAAACCATCTTCAGGGCTGCCGATAGTGGGATTCGAACCTACTATCTCCCGGATGCAAGCTCACAGCCAGAAAAAGAGTTGTAGTCCCATTCAGATGCAAAAGACTAGTATTGAAATGTGATAATGCTATTTAAAAACTAGTAATTACCCGTAAACATTATTTTCCGAATGATGATACAAGGTGTCCACAAAGTAACTTGCAGGGCAATGTAGACAAAATGTAGCAATGACATGGTGGTTTTATCTATAGGATACGTTAACAGCCAGAACACTCGTATCTGGAGCTCTGAAAACCTTCACAAGTGGAAGGAAGCGCCTCTACACGATCAGAAGATCAGGGCATAGTGCGCCGTAAGTAAGCCGCGTGTATTTGAGCGGCTTTTTTTTTCCACGACGCCATAAATGCAGAACGTTACCTAAATGAAATTCTGGAACCTTCCGTGGTCCAAATCGGTGAGTGAGATTCAATAGAGCTGGTTCCAATAGGAACAACTATGCACCCTCCAGAAAGTATTCAACAATAAGCAGCGTCGAATGCAGACATGTCAGCAGACCGCACGAAGACATTTCCAACATCTGTGGAGAAAACTGCACTACCGTACTCACCACTTCAAATTTCAAATGTCAAATTTCTACTGAAAATTTAATTTTTTGGACATTCTGTACATGCATGTTAAGCATGAAAAAAATGTTTAAGTAGTGTTTTGCCATGCTGAGTGGCTCAGACGGATGAGGCCCTGGCCTTCTAACCCCAACTTGATAGGTTCGATCCTGGCTCAGTCCGGTGGTATTTGAAGGTGCTCAAATACGCCAGCCTCGTGTTGGTAGATTTACTGGCACGAAAAAAGGATTCCTGCGGGACTAAATTTAGGCTCCTCGGCGTCTCCGAAATCCGTAAAACAAGTTAGTGGAACGTAAAGCAAATAACAATATTAATACTGTAGTGTATTTGGGGGACAGTTGCGAAATTTGTACCGGTGCATAAGTCGGATCACCTTGCTTAACTTGCTGTTCTGTCAGGCAAAGGAAGAATATCCCAATTAGCAATTGGCACTGTGTGCCATCTAGTCTGAACATCTTGAAGTATACCTCCATGCTAGCGTTTGTCACGAGTTGACGTAGGGTAGGTTGCTTTTCATCGTTTCAGTGTAAATTTTTATCAATAGCGAGGACAAGAACGTCCGGCAGGTACTTGGAAAATGATCGTGCTATATATGACTTGAAACTCTGCTAATATGTCCTAATTCTCACGAAGCTACTGACATTAGTAAGCACTGCTTGGCTTCAAGATTCTGACAAAGATAAAATGGCGAAGTATACTAAATCGTACCAGGTTCTGCTTCCTGACTTGTATCGCTACTGGTGTTTGACTCAGCATTGGAAAACGGCTTGCCATGTCTGTCTGTTAGGTCATCAGCCCAGAGGCTGGTTGGATCCTCAAATAGCACCACCAAAGGTTATGCGGTTATATGGAAACCCCAAAAACCAATGGCAGCACCAAAATGAGGCGTACTAAGCAAGATGAGGAGTGAGGTAGTTCGGCTTGTCATATTATTTCAAAAACGACTAAGGTACAGAAGGCAGACAATGGCAGCATACTCTACATTCTTGGGAAGACACCATAATTAGTCAAGTAGGCAGCCTGAAATAACTTCCATGGTTCGAGTGAGGATATTCAACCGGGAATGAGTGTATGAATTCTTCGATCATAAATTTTGCATGGCAGACACAACTTAGATCCCGTCAGAATATCCGACGTAGGTGAAAGTGAGTTCTCCACTTTACAGAAAAGAACATTAAGAATGCTGGTATTAAGGGCAAAGAGCAAGTTTGTGAAGTCTCCAGCTGAAAAAAAAAAAAAAAAAAAAAAAAAAAAAATCGGAGTGCACACAACATGGTATACAGTGTCAGTGCCTCTGGTCATTGCCTTTCACCAATTATTATTTACAAGAGACAGAAGATGTGTAATGAACGATTTGTTAGTGCTCGACTGAGCAGCATTATGACAATAACCGAAAGAGGATACATAAATGCAAAACACGGCTGCAACACTTGATTTCCAGTATCCACCCTACAGAAGACAGGCCAGTATTGTTGTTACTTGACGGCTGTAAAATTAATCGTCAGTGTAAGTATGCATTGGCTAAGAAACTATAACTATTTATGGTCAAATTTAGGAATCCACTGATAAAATATAGAAAACCATCTTGTACCGATTACAGACTTCAAGAAAACTGATCCTGTAGATCTTCTTGTGGCTATCTCCGAAATTGTCTTTATTGGATATTTCTCCAAACTAAATAAATAGAAAATCAACACAGGAAAGTAGTATAATTTAGGCAACCTTCTCCTATATTTAAGAAAAATTGGACGATAAAGCTAGGAATAAAAATAGCCATGGCCTTTGTCAGCGGTTTCACCACAGCATTTACCCCAAGAATGAAAATGGGAACAACATTGAAAATAGGAACGATGGGATAGGATGATGGTGGTGGTGATTATTGTTTTAAGGAAAGTATAACTAGGCAACCATCCTTCGTTACCACTGACCAAAGAGGAAGAAAAGGCACAACCCTTCGCAGAATTAAGTTAACAAGATAAAATAAAAGGCCACGAAGAGCGTGAAAATTACTCTCGAGGCCTCGCAAACCTAATACCGTCGGGGTCGGAAGTGAACAAGAGTTGACCGAGGAAGGACGGACAAGAAAGGTCAAAGTGAAGGGCATAATTAAGTGCCAACCCACGCTCCCAGGGCCCCTGTGGGTTACCTCGTTCACTTATTTCTTACGAGACTGGGGATATCGTAGTGATATTCTACCACCCCACCTACAGGAGGAGGAATACGAGTCACCTATTCCATCTGCATTTCCTGAACCCTTACACCATAGCAAACACCTCAATGTGATGAACCTAATCGTTCATTATACTAGAAATCCCATTTTCAAGCTACTACAACAGAAAAAATGGATCCATTTCACGAATTCATTGCTATCGACTGTTCTCGGATTCATCAGTCTGATAGGTAAGGTAAGGGTTGTTCTGCCCAAAGGCAGGTCCGAACCTCCGCAGAGGTGTTCCTGAGCCGGAGTTTACGTGCGGTAGGGTGACCAGTTCCTTTCCGCTCCTCCATTCCCTTACCCCCCACCAACAGCGCGTGGCAACCCATCCAAGTCCTGACCACGCCCAATGTTGCTTAACTTCGGAGATTTCACGGGATCCGGTGTTCCAACACGGCTACGACCGTTGGCCATCAGTCTGAAGAGATGGTCAACTCACTGGGAGTACTCCGCGTGGAGTGTGGATACCTTACTTTACCTAAATCTCTCGTGCTTGCGACGCGCAGGCACAATGAGTGGGAGTATCATCTTAGCACTGGTCCTCAGCGCTTTAGGCAGTCTTTACAAACATTGAGGAAAGGAAAACAAGACTTTGTATGTTATACAATAGACGATAGATATGTGGCTTTAGACCACGAAAGGGTTGTCACAACCAGTTATTTTTCAGTGCGCAGAAGGTAATTAAGAAGCTAATAAAACATAATGTAAGTTGCCTAGCCGGAATGGTAAAGGCATAGACGGTTGACACGGAATGACGTGGGTTCGATTCCTCGCCAGGAAGTGTTTTTTTTTTTTTTTTTTTTTTTTTTTTTGCTAGTTGCTTTACGTCGCACCGACACAGAGAGGTCTTATGGCGACGATGGGACAAGGAAGGGCTAGGAGTGGGAAGGAAGCGGCCGTGGCCTTAATTAAGGTACAGCCCCAGCATTTGCCTGGTGTGAAAATGGGAAACTACGGAAAACCATTTTCAGGGCTGCCGATAGTGGGGTTCGAATCTACTATCTCCCGAATACTGGATACTGGCCGGACTTAAGCGACTGCAGATATTGAGCTCGGTCGCCAGGAAGTAGAAATATTTACAAGCACTATTTCCATTCTGGAGAAGCGCATGGTTCAGAAATTCACTCAGCCTAGACATAAATATGTGTATATTTTGACCGTTAATGCTGCTGTCCGTGGTAAGTTAGGCTATGTGACGCGTCCACAGAAAGCACAATAATTGGATTCCTCCTTCATGCATAGTTCGTAAGCAGAATGGCGATTTATTCTTGTGTTCTGGTTAAAAAGGAAAGAAAACAGCATCCTTTGACATTGTGTTGGAATTTGCAGAAGGTCAAAAACCCGGAGGTCCATGAGTCTATTTTCTTCGTAAACGAAAACACCCATTACAGGACGGTTGGTGTTATTTAACAACATTGATCATAATGTACTTTCCCTTTATGTATGGGTGTCACCGAAGAGAATTCAATTCTTTGTGTTAGCTAATGCGATGATTATATACGTATATATTTACACCAAATGTCAGCTGAATTAATTTGGTCTGTCGACTAGACGTAAACTTGAACAATTCTGCTCGAGAATTTAAATGCTTTTTCTTTAACGTCTCTCCTATGAGTGCACGAGGACAAGTTTCTCCCAGTGAGAATAAAGCGCATCCGTTAGATGAAGGAAATATAGGCACCTCTATTATGACTTGCAATTCTCAAGGATAACTTATGGCAGTAGTAGATTATTGGTTTCGATTGTTGGGTGACTTTGCCCGTCTCGTATTTCTCGCTTTAAAGGAGAACCTTATTCTGCGTGTGGCAGCGGAAGCTACCCTGTCAAGAAATCGAATGGCAGTCATTACCAAGGCGGCACCCGAGTTCGAGTGCCAAGCGGATAAAGCGTGTGGCATTTATGTTCAGTAACAACTGATTTACAGGCCGTTAACTACGTTTGTTTATCTCGTTCCATGGATATTCCTTCGCACTTTTAATGTTAAAAGATTTTGAGGGCGTGGAATTTCAAACGATATTTTATCTAGTCTTTGTATTTTTAAAAAAGTTTTCCTGGCAAGAGGATTCCAACAAGATTCACAATGCATATGAACTGCAATAGATAATAAACCTAGTGAAACCAGAGGCTCACAGCTTTTGTCACGTGTAACAACCACGTTGAATTGTGCCAAGCTCCAATGATATATTTTCCTCCCTCACTTCACCTGCTCAATTCTAGTAAAAGTAATACAACGATAACAGTGATAATCAAACGGCCTCAGCTACCGTATGCAGGAATTTTGATTTGATACGTTGTAGGCTTATGCGAGTCAAATTCAACGTTTCATTTTACTCTACCGAGTGGCAGAGAAACGGATTTCTGTTGGGCGATCTATGGTTGAGTTTCAATCAATTTTGTCGGATAAACGCCAAATTTGTCATCGTAGATCTTCTCTTTCTTTATCTTCTCATCGTCACTAATTTCTTCTTCAACAGCCATGGGGTGAATGTCCTCGATGTTAATACCCAATAATAATAATAATAATAATAATAATAATAATAATAATAATAATAATAATAATAATAATAATAATAATAATAAAAAAATCATTCATAAACTGTTCCTTCAAAGGCCAGTATTCTTGAAGGACGACATAAGTTGCCAATAAATTTACTCAAATGCTAACCGGCTGTGCTTGGATTCGATTCTGTCATCTAAAGGACAGAATAAGATAAAATCTAACGAGCTGTACCACACTGATAGCCGTTAACGCGTTATCATTATTCACGGAGAACAGATAAATGGGGGAATTTCAGAAGAACATTGTTTAAAAACAGGAAGGATACCCCGAATTGATGGAAAATCAGTCTGCGGAAGGCTGCGCAAAATATTTTAGACTGTCACCACGGTGCACGGTTTCACAAAGTAACGAACTGGAGACTGGAGACTAACTTGGAGGACTGGGATGGAATAGAGCTACAATTGGACTCCCACTATACTAAGAAGGGAAGAAATGAAGGTTAATCACCCTACACCCGATTGTTCATCGTTTCTCACCGACTCTATGTAATAATAACCCAGTGCTCTCTCTGATAGGGCATTTGCACATGTTGTCTAGGCCTATCATCGCAAGCGGGTTCACGAATGACGAGACGTGATATCATTAAATATAATGATAGTGGCATACCGAAGTTCATTGCTGAATTTAATATTAATATTTAATTTAATATTAAGCATTCGGAAGTGTGACTACTTTGATCCCAACATTTTGGCCAGACTCGCTGGAAACGTAATGTAACCTTGGATGAAATTAAACAAGTGTACATTTATGATTTGGTACTGGAATGAGATACAGATTCAGACACGCAGAAATGTGATTAGCTCAGTTGTTTAGCTGCAGGCTTCCCACCCAGAAGGTTGTGTTCGAAACCCGGTTGAAGTGGCGTCAGGAAAGGCATCCGGCCTTTAACACATGGCTAAAACCAAAATGAGCCTGAGTGGTTGGGATAACATAAATAAAGTTCCGTCCGCCCCCTTGCTGAATGACCAGCGTACTGGTCTTCGGTTCAGGAGGCCTCGGGATCAATTCTCAGCTGGGTCGAGGATTTTACTGCATATGGTTTATTCTTCTGGCTCGAAGACTCAGTGTTTGTGTTTGCCTTAATACACTCCTCTTCATATACATACAATACACTACACCAGGGCCTTTCAAACGCCCAAAATCTTACGCATGCAAACCGAGGCATAGAGATTCTGTGCACTGTGAATCGGCCCGACTCGGCTCGGTTCGGGCTAGCGTTTTGTCTCGGAGCAACTCGGCTAAGCTCGGCTAAACTCTGCTCGGGTGGTGGAACGCTGCGGAGCACGTGAGGGAGGGGGAGACAGGCGGACCGAGCAAGACAGGCACAGGGAAAGAGAGGGACAGTGCTATTGTTCAAAATCGAGGAGTGGGGGTCTGTACTCTGGTCAACATAGCCAAGTCGTCATTTGCACCTTGCACCGCGCAATGCACCGGTGCATGCACTCTGAGAGGCCCTGCACTACGCTAGTAACCACCACAGAAACAAGTAATAGTGAATACATCTCTCCACATGGGATTGCCGTAGAAGTGGGCCAAAGTGCCGACCCCAATGAACTGAGATTAAGACGAGGAAGAAGAAGAAGAAGAAGAAACGAGAGAGAGCGCAATATTTTGCGCGCAGTCAAGGACAAGGAGACTTGAATGCGGGATGGGGGAGCGAGGAAACTTCGACTCCCAGCGTCTTAAGAAGGAGACGGAGAGAGACTATGCATGCTGAATACGGAACACGTAATGTTTGATCTGTTGTTCTTCTGCTTCTGTTTTACCGTGTGACTGCAAGAGTAGCCGAGTGTTTGCTTGTGTAACTATTAATCATGAAGTCGGACAACGCATAAATACTTATCCTACATATCAATCCAAATATGATTCTCCAGAGACTTCTTTCTTCATGAATTTTAAATGTAACTACAGAGATGTTGCGTTTCTCGGAGCTGTAGTCGTTTGGTTCCTAGACCTCAACCTCACAAATTATGAGAGAAGTACACGCGTTTGTCAGTGATAAAGTTTTCTAAGTCGCTAAATTATGATACTTCCACATGCTTTCAGCCGATAATGTTCTGTAGAACTGATATGCTTTTCATTCTGCCGAAACACGAAATGTAGTACTTAGAACACTGTAACATATCTGTAAAAAAAATGGACACTTAAATCAACACTCAACAACATCATAGACTTCATTAGAGCTAGACGGACGCAGGTTTTATAAGCTGACCGACTGAGAAATTTCCTGATCTTAAACTATCTAGGAGAGGGAGTGAAGATGTGTTAATCACATCACCCTCGTCTCTAGAACAGGAATCAAAGTCATTTATACATCCCTCATTCACCTCCAGGCTGAAGGGTACTTTAAATTTTACCGTTTCAACAGACACGAAACAAACGCCGTATGGCCTGCTTCTCGAGTCTCTTGTATGAACTCGTAAAAAAGTTATAGCTGAACTGGAAACGGTGACCTACAAGATAGGTCCAACCTTCCCACGCCTAACTGCTTGAGTGGCATCAAGAGGGCGTGGTAGACGATTGATCTGAGCCGCTCTGCCATAACGTAGCATGGCGAGAGTAAAAGTACCGCCACCATTTGCATTCGTGACAATCACATTGTCATCCTGTTTGTGTGTATAATTAAGGCGATGAGATTAGCTAATTGCAGCCCCGTGTTAAGAGTGTGGTGATTTAGGGCCTGACCTGCTACGTGTCATGGCCTAACACCTGCTGCGGCATGGGCTCAGGGAGGAAGAGCTATTAACCCGAGCCAAGCGTGAACATATTACTGTGGATAGTTATGGGATATCTTCATTTAGAATATACAGGCGACATGACAAAAGAAGGAAAGGTCTTTCTGAGTTTTGAACTTCCAAGATTTCCGACAAGGTTACTACATCTTAGTTGACAGTTAAAAAGTGTTTAGTCTTGTTTCCATCAGCAGGTTTTCACAATTAAATTGCAGCTGAATACGACTATCATGCCTTTGCTGGCAGGACCTAGTGCTTACAGTGCACTATGTCTTCTGGTATGGGCTAGAGCAATTTTGTTACTTTCATTGATTTGTCTCTGTCTTATCCTTGGCTTTGACAATATGAAAGTGACTAAGGTATGAGCGATGCTAGTAATGCCATTCCTTGTGCAGCCAGTCCCTGCAATGAATGGTGTGAAAACGTTGCTCATAGGGTCGGTTGATGCATGCATTTCAGTGGGCTTGGCAGACTGATATGTAAGAGCAACTTCTGGCTCGGTGAGGAAAGCAACGGGAAACTACCTCACTCCTCATTTCCCTAGTACGCCTCTTCAGTGATGCCTAGGCCATCTATGACAGCTGATGGCAGAGATGTTGAGGATCCAACCAGCCTTAGGGCTGAAGACTGAACATACATACGACTATCATGAGCAAACGAGTGACGGTAACAGACTATTAATTAGCATTCTTAATTACCTCGGAAGAAAACAAACGAATTTCGTGGGGGCGACATGGACACGTGCAATTTGCGCGTACTAATGTTGTATATGTAATCAGTACACACAAACATCTCACGTACTAAAAGGACGTATGGTAATTGCACACGGGGCTTACTGCTTTTATTTCCTTAAAAAAATATATGCATTTAAACCAATATTGTAAAATTGCATATAGGGTGTGTAGCAAATACATCTTTAAACATCATACCTTTAAAATATTATCTTGAAATTGTACTCACGCACTTAAAGCAGTATTATAAAACTATACATAGGCCTAGGATTTATAGCATGTAAATGTTTTTAAAAATAATCACGCATTTAAAATATCACTTTAAAAGTAATAAAACATTCGATCCGAATAACACACAATGCATGTAGTTTACATACGACTCCTACCAACTGAGATTTGATGTGTATACAAATTAGCCTACATACCCCTCATGTATTACAAAAGTATGGAAAAATACTTGAGAATTGTGTATAGTTTACCTCCACCCAAATTTCCACATTGGCATTCTTAATTACCTCGGAAGAAATCAAACGAATTTCTTGGGGGCGGTGGGGGTGACATGGACACGCGCAATTTTCAAGTACAAATGTTGTATATATATTCACACAGGTTTTCCTGCTTTTATTTTCTTTAAAAAATACTCATTATTTCGCTTTATTCTCACCAACTAAAACTCGTCTTGTTTTGTATTTAATTCAAGAAGCATACGAAAATGATGATAACTTTAATTAAATTGATTCCTCATATTTAGTTGAATGAAGTTAAAATCACGCTAATTTTAACACCTTGCCGTAGAGATGCGGGTCTGGTAGTGGAGTGGTATTGTCATTAATTTACTTTTTAGAATGAAAACTCACCTCCATGTGGTTGAGATTTCACGTAAAACTAGATGTTCTGTGGCTATGATTACGATATTAATAGTATTACTAGTCACATGAAATTCGAGATGTGGGAATTGCCCATAACACCAGGTGATGTCAAGTGTAATAACACGGTACAGACCGCAGCACGGCCTGGTCTGTTGAAATTACAATCATCTCACTTTGGCACTATGTGGATGTCTTGAGCGCCATTTTATGTTTCGATCGCTCTGGACATGGTCAATGATAGAGTCATAATTTCTCGTAACAGAACTGAGAACTATACACAGAATTGAAACACCACGAAACGACGTACACCAGGGTTCTTGACGAGGATCAAACCCGAAACTACTTCCCTAACAGTCGGACACCGAAGTGGTGGTGATTATTGTTTTAAGAGGAAGTACAACTAGGCAACCATCCTCTATATAACACTAATCAGAGGGAAAATTTGGAAGGGGTCTGACACTTCGAAAAATGAAGATATCGGCCAAAGGAAGACAAGGGCCACGAAGGGCGTGAAAATGAAAGACTCCCTAGCCCTCGCAAACCTAATAGCGTCGGGGTCGGAAAAGAAAACGAGTTGACCAAGGAAGGTCGGATAGGACAGATGAAAGTGAGGAGCCCGGCACAAGTAAGTGGAAGTAATACCAGGACTCAGCTAAGGGCCCCGTGGTTGCCAACTCACACTCCACAGTTCAGAGCCCCTGGGGCACCTATTAGTCGCCTCTTACGGCAGACAGGGGATACCGTGGGTGTTATTCTACCGCCCCCATCCGCAGGGGGAGGACACCGAAGTGAGACGACTTACGATTGGAATGAAGGGGATCAAATTTGGGTTCATTGGTGACAGTAGGAAAGGCCAGGCCTTGGTGTAGGGGTCTACCTTCTACCGGACTTGTCCAATGATTTTAAACCTCTGTATGAGGACTGGAAAGACCTCGCGAGACCTACTGAGGAGCTGTCTCATATGAGAAGCAGCGGAGCCGGTCAACGACCGAGTCCTTTAGCTACAAAGCAGTCGTGTTTGTAGAACAAGGCTGCTAATGAGCTGTCCTGTACTTGCTTAATTTTGTCCATTTACTTTCGTACTTTCACACAGGTTCTTATATTACACGCGTGTATGTTGAGCTACGTCAGAAAGACTGGGCGTAATCTAAATAAGCATGCTAGAAAATTCAGAGGGAACCTGCCACAGACCTAAATGCAGATCACTTTAAGATGATGATGATGATGATGATGGTGATGGAAGTCACCAATTTTCCGTTACTTTCTTCACCAAGCATTGAAGTACTACTGCGTATCAGTCGTCCAGTGGGATGCATACATTATCTTAGTGCGTTTGTAATTAATGCTTTCTTGTTTACATAGACAAAACATTAATAATTAATGGCGTGTGGCCTCGGAGGAGGCCTGGTGCAGATCTTTCGAGTGGACGCCGTACAGGTAACACGCGCGTCTTTGAAGATGGGGATGGGATGAAGATGGGAATCGAACCCGGACCCAGTGGACCATAGGCCAGTACTCTAACCACAACCATGAAGCCGGACATCGACAAGAAATGATATGACAATATAAAACTAACGTACTTTATCAGCGGACTGCCTTCATAAGGAATGGTATTACTACCTTCGCCCATACCTCAGTTACTTACATATTGAAGTCAAAGATGAGAGTGAGGCAGGACGATGAAAGCAATTAATTTATTCTAGTCCATACCAGAAGACATTGTGTACTATATTACATATAGCCTCCCCTCTGGCAAACTAACGAATGTGCAAATTGTCAAAAAATTAGGAGAGCTAAAAAATTGTGATTGCTCATGTCAAATCAATTTTTACATTTACTGATTGGTCTTATGTGTTAAGCCATACGGGATGCGAGACACTGTCAGAGGGTAAACATTATATAAATAATAAAATCTTGACCAAAACTTTAGAATTACAGGTTCCCTAGTTCGTCACTTTCGCTGGTTTTTCATAGTGGGGGAGATATTATAAAGAGAAGAAATCACAGAAAAATCGACACAGACAAGCTATTTCAGAGTTGAAAACTGTGATGAAACATTATTAATAAAAAAGGCTGTGTGTATTGTGATAATGAAGACCGAGTGCAGGGTGGCGGGCAATAAAGTTCACGAGTGACGATAATTGTATCGCAGCGACGACAATGTGGATGGAGACAGCAGTGAGCAAAATAAATTGCTGGGGCTCGCAACAAGGAAGGTATTAGAAGAAGCTAGAAGATGATTAACAATAAACAAGTTGCCCAGAATGATCTGTAAGTGGAAACTACGAGAATCTTCTGCGGGCCTGTACAAAGAATGAACTGGCCGAAACCGAGTCGCCAGGCTGAGTGGCTCAGACGGTTGGGCCTCTGGCCTTCTGACCCCAACTTGGCAGGTTCGATCCTGGCTCAGTCCAGTGGTATTTGAAGGTGATTAAATACGTCAGCCTCGTGTCGGTAGATTTACTGGCACGTAAAAAGAACTCCCGAGGGACTAAATTCCGGCACCTTGGCGTCTAGGAAAATCTTAAAAATAGTTAGTGGGATGTCAAGCCAATAACATTCTTATTATGAAGCTGGGTCAGTCTCGAGTGAGTCATTAATCTCAAGCGAGCGAGTCCGTGACGGGTAGTCATCGGGAGGGAGCACGTCAGATGGATACGCGGAGTTAACGAGTCTTGTTAGTTTTGAAAAGTACTGTTCAGGAACGACGCTGTGCTGTGAGAATCTGTGATGGGAATACAGGTGCTCGAAACGCCACATTAGGCTATTGTGCTTGAGTGCGTATTGGTGTGTCTTACCCCTCCCCCCAATGGCGCAACAGCCCCGAAGGACCATGGCCTACCAAGCGACCGCTGCTCAGACCGAAGGCCTACAGATTACGAGATATCCTGTGGTCAGCACGACGGATCCTCTCGGCCGTTATTCTTGGCTTCCTAGACCGGGGCCTCCACCTCACCCTCAGATAGCTCCTCAATTTTAATCACGTAGGTTGACTGGACCACGAACCAGCCCTCATATGTAGGTAAAAATCCTTGACCTGGCCGGGAATCGAACCCAAGGCCTCCGGGCAAGAGGCAGGCACGTTATCGCTACACCGCGGGGCCGGCACAGTGTATCTTACGATCATTAGTAAAAAAATGTGTCGTGTGGAAAACTCAAACGCAAATGAGCTTGTAATTAAGTGTACATAATAGTTTAATCATTTAGTGGTTAGCAACACACTTTACCTGTTTGTGAAATAAATTCAGTTTTAAGGATCCTGGTAACTCACCACAATATTATAAAGGACACGTTGTCTGAAAGAGTTGAAATTACACGGTATAACGTAGTGTTCTTTCCACCGAGCTCGATAGCTGCAGTTGCTTAAGTGTGGCCAGTATCCAGTATTCGGGAGATAGTAGGTTCGAACTCTACTGTCGGCAGCCCTGAAAATGGTTTTCCGTGGTTTCCAATTTTCACACCAGGCAAATGCTGGGGCTGTACCTTAATTAAGGCCACGGCCGCTTCCTTCCCACTCCTAGCCCTTTCCTGTCCCATCGTCGCCGTAAGACCTATCTGTGTCGGTGCGACGTAAAGCAACTAGCAAAAAAAATGTTCTTTCCTGTTCAGCTACAACTCTGAATACAAAATGAAGAAATATCTTCCCAACATTTTCAAACGGATATTACGTTTATCAGTCATAAGGCATCAACTGAGTCTAGCAGTGATCCACTGACTAGTGCCATGCTCCTCCATACGACCTCATCTGATCAGCTCTTGTAATTCCTCAATCCCGACGTGACGTGATTTGCCATGCTAATTGAGTCGCTCATACTCCCTTCCCTTACTTCATGGGATCGAAACGCTTCCATTTCCTCCACCGAATGTTACTCGATTATCATTTTTTGTTTTGCTTATTAATATGCCCAAGCAGGGTCATTATCCTCTGCGGCATTTCAAAAGCAGGCGAGCAAGCTTTAGCTTTAAACGTGACTGTTGATATCGTGATCAGACATGAGATCTCCAGTTTTACCTCGAATATAATCCACAGGAACGTGACTTCTCATTACAAGAATCTACCTGTATTGGCCGGGATTCGAACCATGGTCGCCTTGGAGTATTGTCAGTGAGGATGTCACTCGTTACTTAAAAGAACCTGGTTCGGTTGGAGGACTGAATGATGTCAGAGACAGTGTATCAGGCTTTCAAACACCTGTCTTGATGAGGAAAGAAATGACCTCGAATAGGATATCTTACTGAGTTCTGCAATTATATATTTTGCTAGTGATTTAAAGTCAAACTATTATTATTACGTTGGGATAGAGATTACAGTGGCCCTGGCCTTAATTAAGGTACAGTCTCAGCATGTACCTGGAGTAAACATGGCAAATTGCAGAGAATCAGTTTCAGGGCAAAAGACATTAGGTTTTGAACCCCAAAGGCAAACTAATGGCTAGAGGACTCATACTAAGAAGTTAACATGTTCCGCAATTGCATGATTATAAACCATTCTTATCAGTAAAACACCTCCTCAAGCCAGAGGAATTAACCACACAAAGTTAAAATCCCTGACCTGCCCGCAATCGAACCCTCAATCCGTCTGAACCGAAGTTCAGTATGCTGGCCATTCAGCCAAGACGACGAAGAGAACAAAACCTCACGACCTCACGGGTATCAACAACAAATCAAAGTTGAATGCCTCAATTCGAACCACCGAGCTCGATAGCTGTAGTCGTTTAAGTGCGGCCAGTATCCAGTATTCGGGAGATAGTAGGTTCGAACCCCACTGTCGGCAGCCCTGAAAATGTTTTTCCGTGGTTTCCCATTTTCACACCAGGCAAATGCTGGGGCTGTACGTTAATTAAGGCCACGGCCGCTTCCTTTCCACTCCTAGTCCTTTCCTGTCCCATCGTCGCCAAAAGACCTATCTGTGTCGGTGCGACGTAAAGCAACTAGCAATTCGAACCACACTAACTTAATTATCCACATCAATCCTGACGCGAATTTTAATTTTTTAACATTTCTAACGAGGTAAGTAGAACGGACCTGCAGATTTTACGTAGAGTTTGAACCAGAAATTCGTGATGTTTTATTTTTAAGTCCAACATACAGTGGTCGAGATTCGAATCGTGGCCGTCTTGGTGGAAAGCCAGCGATTTATGGCCGAGTTTTAATTAATTTTGTTGGGCAAACACCACATGCGTCAACATCGTACAATACGGGGTGTTGAATGGAATCTTTTCCATCATTCAGAAATCCGGCTACCTCTGCCGAGTTTGAACCCGACATATTGAGATCTGGAGGCCGACACTACCACTGACCCACAGAAATAGATCAATACAAGAATAATTATTTACAGTTTCATTTACAAATGTCACTGTGCTAGAAAAGCAAACCTGAATCCATTTGAGGATGCCCACTTGAATGGATGAAACATGTCATTCTGTGCTTAGTACAATAATTTTAATTTGCAGCCTTATATTTTAAATTTTCGTTTATATTATAAACTGTTCTACTGACTGAGAAACATTTTTAGACGATCACATTCGTATCTGTATACTTTCCTTTCTCACAGAAGGTTTAAAATACTTTTTGTACAATAGTAAATAACAGTCCGCCTCTGTGGTGTAGTGGTTAGTGTGATTAGCCGCCACCCCCGGAGGCATGGGTTCGATTCTCGGCTCTGTCATGAAATTTGAAAAGTGGTACGAGGTATGAAAGTGGTCCACTCAGCCTCGGGAGGTAAACTGAGTAGAGGAGAGTTCGATTCCCTTCTCAGCCATCCCTGAAGTGGTTTTCCGTGGTTTCCCACTTCTTCTCCAGGCAAGTGCCGGGATGGTACCTAACTTAAGGTCACGGCCGCTTCCTTCCCTCTTCCTTGTCTATCCCTTGCAATCTTCTCATGCCCCCGCAAGGCCCCTGTTCAGCATAGCAGATGAGGCCGCCTGGGCGAGTACTGATCATTCTCCCCAGTTGTATCCCCGACCAAGAGTCTGAAGATCCAGGACACTGCCCTTGAGGTGGATCCCTCGCTGAGCCCGAGGGAAAAGCTAACCCTGGAGGGGTAAACAGATTAAGAAAGAAAGAAAGAAGGAAGGAAAAATAATAACATTGTTACATAACACTACTTTTATGGTTTTTAGTGACGACAAGGTGCCAGAAAATTTGTTCCACACGAGTGGTTTTATATACTACTAAATCTATTGGCAGGAGGTTGTTTAAATACTACTGGACGGAACAGAGATCGAAACCGCCAGCGCTCCGCTATCTGAGCAACTCAGGTCAACCAATTATATGTATTATTATTATTATTATTATTATTATTATTATTATTATTATTATTATTATTATTATTATTATTATTATTATTATTATTAGGGATATTAAAAATAGGTTCAGATTTAATCTTAAATATAATCAGGGAAGTACTGTATATTGCAGAAGTCAGGTCACTGGCGGTACATCTATACAACAAGGATGAAATTTATCGATATGATTTCACATTTATGGCCAGAGGCAATGTAGTATATAGGCCCATGAACTTACCGCATATGAATGGCTGATATCATGTGTTACTCTCTTAAAATCCATGTTCCAGAATGGAAGTGACCTCTGACTGATTAGGGGAAGGGAGTATTATTCAGAATTTGTTGAAAATAAAATTAATGTACTTAAGATATCTGACTATAAATTTCACCGCTACATGGACTCGAACCACCGAGCTGTGTTTTCGGAGTCCCCTCCTGGCACGCACGGAAATGTAGGTTGAACTGTACAGTTAGAGAGGGGGAGGAGAAAATTACGAAATATATCGGTATTCTCTTAACACCTGGATGTGGGTAGAGGATTCTACCAGCATGGCCTGGCGAGGTGCGCCCAGCAGTTATCCAGCCACTTCGACAATTTATGTCCCGGGCGGCCCGGGGTTGTGTTTTGGAACATGTACCGACCACGTCAGACATACAATCGAATTTGCATTTTAGCGGCGAGAACCTGCTGGTGTTCTCGCACATTCATTAAACTCCGACATCTTTTATTCATCTGTTCCACAGGTTGCTAGACGTCCGAGCTACGGGACATCGCGCGGCCGGCGGACCCCTCTACCGGAAGGTTAGTTATGGATTATGTGTTACTAGGTGGCGTCACTACCGCCAACTTTTTAAGTCCCGTCTATTCTCTACTTTGGTTACTCATTGTTAGCCACACTGTCACTGCCTCTTAAAGTAAACAGGGGCGTTCACCGACATGCTATTGAGCTACTACGGCTAGGATGTGGAAAGAAAACATATGTATAAACACCGATTCAACGTCGAAGTGCAGAAGGAATGTTAGACATCAACGTTTTATAAAAGCGAAAGACAGGAAATGTACCGTTGTTATTTACGTTACAAGCGCCGAAAATGAGGTTTTACAAATAAGTTGAGGACATTTCGAGACGAATACGTTAAAGTTTTCGCCTGTGTAATATGCAATATTTTATATATCATTATGTTAGATTTCTTTATTTGTATCTATTTAAACAATACTGTTACGAATCTAACACTGTCTGTTTTATCGATATAATTTAATGTAAGATAACCAAATCAGCGCACTCATACAAAAGCACACACACACACAATTTTATTTGAGAATTGATGACAACAGTTTTCTAATTAGTGGCTCTTTACAAAATCTCTGTCCTCCTCACAGACTATAGTTCCGGCTCGCTGGTATTACCTGACACGGGCGATAAACCTGATTGACAGCTCGCCTTTCACTTAGCTCACACTACTGGTCACTCCTCCAGCTTCACACATACAGGTTTGAACACACAGTCTGTTGAACAAGACGCACGGCTACTGTTCCTTGGATCGACTCCAGATGAGTCCATTAACTCACCCAATCAACACAGTCAACTCAATTATCTAACAGCCAACATGGTCGCTCTACACTGTGCACTATTCAGCACACAGACTATTACTGGGCAGAACAATAACACAGAACCGCTGAACAACAGCGAACACACTTACATATTACTCTTCGTCGTACTCATTCCAGTAACAACTGTGACGACAGCCACACTACCTCTATCCAACTCCACAACTAACACTGGCTCTATTGGAACATCCACCACACATTCGACACTCCAACAACAACAACTCCGACGACAGCCAGTACTACTGCTGTGGCACTCCTACTACACTGACTCTTCGCGGCTAGTCTCCTTTGTACACTGAATGAGCAAATGTGATGGGATAGCGGAGCACTGATGCGCAGGTGTGTTGTCTGCGCACCACACGCCCCCTGTGCCAGCGCCAGTTGTATAGGAAACCTTGTGAGCAGTGGCTGTGCATGTGACAGGTGTAACATGGAACGTCGTCGTGAGCTGACACCGTTCGAACGGGGTAGGGTGGTCGATGCCCGACGGATGGGAAGTGCGATTTCGGAAGTGGTGCGGGAATTCGGCTTCACGCGATCAACCGTGTCCAGGATGTATCGTGAATGGTTGAATGCGGGTGTCACCGTCCACAACAGACGAACGACCGGCCGTCCAACCACCCTCGATGACCGTGACCGGCGACATCTGAGACGGATTGTAAATAGTGACAGACGGGCAACCGTGCAACAAATCACGGCTCAATTGAACAAAGGCCGTGCTAGACACGTCTCCCAGTGGACAATCCGTAGGAACATGAGTTCTATGGGTTATGGGAACCGGCGCCGCACACGGGTGTCCATGTCAACCCAACGTCATCGGGCACAACGACGCGCATTTGTCGCCAATCACCAGGGATGGACACTGGAACAATGACATGACGTAACGTGATATGGTCGGACGAATCACGATTTCAACTTCACCATGCCGATGGGAGGTACCATGTATGGCGCAGACAACATGAAGCGATGTATCCCGCCTGCCTCGAAGGTGTGGTCCAGGGCGCTGGTGTCTCTGTTATGGTCTGGGGTGCATTTTCCTGCTATGGAATGGGCCCCCTAGTTGTTCTGGAAGTGACTTTGAATGGTACGCGGTATGTTGAGTTGCTGGAAACCATTTCCACCCATTTTTGGCCTTCCAGCGCTCAGACGGTTCTGCGGTGTTTCAAGATGATAACGTGCCGCCACATCGCTCCCACGTCACCCGGGAATGGTTCCAGTAACATGCAGCGGAGGTCCAACGACTGCCGTGGCCACCCAGGAGCTCCGATATGAACCCTATCGAGCATATCTGGGATGTCCTGGAACGCAGGCTCCGTGCCATGGATCCTGTACCCACGAACAGACCAGCATTGGCGGCCGCTCTGCAAACGATGTGGTGTCAGCAGCGTCCAGAGGACTACCAGGGACTTGCCGACTCACTTCCACGGCGTCTCACTGCAGTTCGCAGGGCCAGAGGAGACCCCACACGCTGTTAGGTGACTATCCCATGACATTTGCCAAGTCAGTGTATATCCTAGTGATGGAGTAATTTCATCTTCAGGATTCAGCCGGAATATGAACTTTCTCGTTTCGTATCCCGAAGACCCACGGGGAAACCAGACGAAAGCAACATACAAGGAGAGACCGCGCATATCCTCGGGCCGCCTGGGAGGTGTCCGGGCCGGCTTACTCATCCCATCCAGGAAATATCCAAAGGGACTGCAGACAGAGGGCTGGCACGTAATTACGCTCAGTTCAGGGATCACTACTGAAATAGTCGACGCCATCCATGAAAGAATAGATATAATTCAAAAATCCATCCATGGATGTAATGACTCACCCACACAAAACAGTGTAGCCATTCGGAAATTATAGAATGTTTTTACATGTTCTGAAAAGGGTTTCTCGTAGTATGTTTTTATAATGGTGGAAGTTGAATGAGGTATATTATTATTATTCTTATTATTTTATTATTAAGTGCCATCTCCGTAAGCAGACGTCATCCTATTGATGGCTGATCTGAAGAGAGCTGTTCAGGAAAGGCAGAACCACTGACGTAGGTTTCCCAGTCACGAGATCCTTCTTCTGCCCGGGCCGCGTCTTCCACATATCTTTCCCTGCAGGATGATTGCAGCAGTGCGTACTTCTCTGGGTGTCACATCATAAGTTGTGACCAAAGTAGGCAAGTTTCCAGGTCTTGATGGTGTTGATAAACTCCTACTCTTTTCCCATCCGTATCAAAACGTCTTCGTTCCGAATCCGATCTATCCAACTGATCTGCAGCATACGGCGATAGCACCGTATCTCGAATTCTTTCAAAGAAGCTTCTGTCAGTGTCCATGATTCTGCTCCAAAAAAGAAGGACTGGAAAGACATAGCAACAGTAGGCTGCTATGTTGTAATCGGACTCGGTCGTTCCTTCCTTTCAGACGCTGAGCAACTTCAATGCGATACGCAAATTCCTTAGCTCTTTAAGCACCCGACCCGTATGATGGAACTTGTCAACGAGAGACTATTATAAAATAAATAAATAAATAAATAAATAAATAAATAAATAAATAAATAAATAAATAAATAAATAAATAAATAAATAAATAAATAGTCCGTCTCTGCGGTGTAGTGGTTAGCGTGATTGGTTGCCACCCCCAGAGGCCCGGGTTCGATTCCCGGCTCTGCCACGAAATTTGAAAAGTGGTACGAGGGCTGGAACGGGGTCCACTCAGCCTCGGGAAGTTAACTGAATAGATAACGGTTCGATACCCACCTCAGCTATCCTCGAAGTGGTTTTCCGTGGTTTATCACTTCCCCTCCAGGAAAATGCTGGGATGGTACCTAACATAAGGCCATGGCCGCTTCCTTCCCTGTCCCTTCCAATCTACCCATTCCCCCTCCACAGGAACCTGTTCAGCATAGGAAGTGAGGCCGCTTGGGCGAGGTACTGGGCATCCTCCCCAGTTGTATACCATGACCGAAAGTCTCACGCTCCAGGACACTGCCCTTGAGGCGGTAGAGTTGGGATCCCTCGCTGAGTCCGAGAGAAAAACCAACGCTGGAAGGTAAACAGATTAAGAAATAGCCTAAAGAATAAATAAGTAAATACATACTTCGTTGCTAGGGAAACGTAGACAGCAGTTGAGCAATAATTTCAGTGTCGTTTATTTTGCCGCATACCGTATTAGGTTATTGTAACGTTGTAGACGGTAGACTTATTGTGATGAGCTTCAGCTGGTTGTTGACATGTCCCTTCTTCATATACGACTTTAGAACGTTCTTTAATCGACTTTGTTGACCTCTTTGATAGCCTTGTCCATTCTTCATTTGAGAATCCTATACAGATGATATGCCTTTGCTGGCGAGACCTAGTGTTTTTTTAATTTGCTTTACGTCGCACCGGGCGAGTTGGCCGTGCGGTTAAGGGCGCGCGGCTGTGACCTTGCATCCGGGAGATAGTGCTTTCGAATGCCACTGTCGGGAGAAATAAAGATGGTTTTCTGTTATTTCCCATTTTCACGCCAGTGGGGCTGTACCTTAATTAAGGCTATGGCCGCTTCCTTCCAACTTCTAGGCCTTTCTTATTCCATCGTCGCCAAAAGAGCTATCTGTGTCGGTGCGATGTAATGCCACTAGCAAAAAAAGCTTTACGTCGCACCGACGCATGTAGATCTTATGGCGACGATGGGATAGGAAAGGGCTAAGAAGCCGCACATCCACTTGCTCGGTGACCTAGTTTTGAAAGAGCACTATGTTTTCTGGTATGGGCTAGAACAATTTTGTTGCTTTCATTGATCTGTCTCTGTCTTATCCTTGGCTTTGACAATATGAAATTGACTGAGCTATGGGCGATGCCAGTAATGGTATTCCTTATGCAGCTAGAGAATGGTGTGAATATGATGCTCATAAGGTCGGTTGGTGCATATATTTCAGTGGGATTGGCAGAATGATATGTAAGAGCAAATTCTGGCTTGGTGAGGAAAGCTACAGGAAACTACCTCATTCCTCATTTTCTTAGTACGCCTCTTCAGTAATGCCTAGACCATCTATGGCAGCTAATGGTGGAGCTGTTGAGGACCCAAGCAGCCTTCGGGTTGAGGACTAACATACATACATACATACATACATACATACATACATATGATAATGTTGTCGTGTGTCTTCTGGAGAGGTCTAGTGCAGGTAGTTGACGCCCATGTGCAACCTGCGCTTCTGTCTGTGTGTGTATGTGAGTGTGATGGTAATGAGGTAGGGAGAGAGTGAAACCCGATGTCAACACATAGCCTACTCCAATCGAATAACAACAAGGATTCGGCTCAAGGCTTAATGACCCCATCCGACCGACGAATTACCATCAAAAGCATTACATGCCCTAACTCGACATGAACACGGCGGAGCGGTTTAAAATTGAACCTAGGCTTTTGGTACGCAATCTAGTGATTATAAGTTGTTCAACTGAAGGATGAACAACCTTGCCGGCCAACATTCTGATTGTGAATGATATACCGGGTGTTTCACCAGACCCCCTTTTTTTTGTTCAGAGGTTGGTAACCCAAAAAACATTACCAACTGCTTCTTTATGGCCTTAGTACAACCATACCGTCTATATAATGCTCGCGAATATGGCATTAGCGGCAGTGTTATTTCTATTACTTGAACTATAATGAATGTGGCAAATGATCACAGCTGCGAATAACACTATCTTACGTTTGGACAGGAAGTGTCTATAAGAACTACTGTACAACGTGCTAGCTACGCACCACGGCTCGCGGTAGCTATACTCCGTACGGCTCTACTTCTAAATTGACGTTTTAGCAGATTTTGGCTCTGTCTGGTGGTTATTGGCTGAAGCATAGACATCCAACCAATCCCAAGCTGCCATTCATATCGATTTATATCGCCAAAGCACGATCTCGAAACTTAGTTGCCAACTCTAATATTTACATTCGCCACGTGGTTAATCTATCTCGCTCAGCGTGTTTGGTATTCGGTATGGTTCGCGATCTGTTGCATTTTCCTTCAATATTTAGTGTGTTTTTCATATTGTTGGAGGGTTCCAGTGACTGAGATCAGTAGAGTGTTCCCTTTGTAGGCCATAACCTCCTTTCTGTGCCAGCCATTAGCCGTTAGTGATGTGTTATTTCCTCATTCTCTTTTATTGTTAATAATATATTCTCTTATAGTGCCAGATGTTGTTAAAAAGTGTAGTTCTTGTGAATTTGCTTTCAATCCATATTCATTAGTTTTTCTGAGTACTGTATTACAATTTAAAAGGGCTGTTTACCGCGGTCATATTGCATCAGCTGTTCTCGCAGGCGTAGCGCGCTGGCAACAGAGGGAAGGCGATGCTCATTTGTTTTGCGAAACTTCAATTTAGAAGTAAGGCCGTGCGGAGTATAGGGTGGCTAAAGCACACGTCACTGCTGTTGCATGATCCAAGCTGTGTGGTAGTAGGTTCGATTCACAGGTTGGTACCATTCTTTTTTTCGATTAACTGTAATATGGCCGCATATCATCCTGTTCCGTCCGCCTCTGTGGTGTAGTGGTTAGCGTGATTAGATGCCACCGCAGGAGGCCCGGGTTCGATTCCCGGCTCTGCCACGAAATTTGAAAAGTGATACGAGGGCTGGAACTGGGTCCACTCAGCCTCGGGAGGTCAACTGAGTAGAGGTGGGTTCGATTCCCTTCTCAGCCACCCTCGAAGTGGTTTTCCACTCCTCTTCTAAGCAAATTCCGGGATAGTACCTAGCTTGTCTATCTCTTTCAATCTCCCCAGCCCAACACAAGGCCCTTGTTCAGCATAGCAGGTGAGGCCCCCCTGGGCGATGTACTGGTCCTCCTCCCCAGTTTTATCCCCGACCCAAAGTCTCAAGCTCCAGGACGGTAAAGGTGCGATTCCTCGCTGAGTCCGAACGAAAAGTCAACCCTGGAGGGTAAACAGATTAAGAAAGAAAGAAAGAAAGAAAAGAAAGAAAGAAAGAAAGAAAGAAAGAAAGAAAGAAAGAAAGAAAGAAAGAAAGAAAGAGAAAGAAAGATCATCCTGTTCCAAAGTGTAAATTTTTGTTTGGTCCTGAAAAGGACAATATTTATCCGATGTTACCCATCTTACGTAACCAGGTTGGACTATGACGTGATGGTCTGTAGGTAGGAAGTAAGGTACCCTGAATATTCAGAGTAATACGTGTTCGAAGCACGTGGCATACATTGGAATTCGACCTACTTTCTCTATAAAGGAGAGACAATTCACAGGAATACACCGTGAGGAAATGAACAAGTGCTGCGATGTGACGTGGTAGGTGTGTATTATTATTTGTGCGCGTTGGATTCGGTAGGATGTGGGTTCGAATCCCATGCTGGTCGTCCTGAAAACGGTTTCCCTCGGTTTTTCATTTTCACCACCAGACGAATGCCCGCAAGACCAAGGCTGATTTCCTTCCCAATCCTTCCCCCACCCATCCTTATTGTTAGGGGAAAGACGCCAAATCAGAGCGCACCCCTTAAAACCAACAGCAAAAAAAGTATTGATTACTATTGTGCCCTCGCTAAAATGGAGCGCCTCTGTCGTTCAAAAATGTGCATTATACTGGATTCGAACCACTACGCTGCCGATACGCACACAACTTTTGTTTCATGCCTTAATCGATTCAGCCACGAAGTCAACTTACATGATATTTTCTAGAGGTTTAGTACTTAAGTACGGCCGTTCCACCTCGAAAGTTAACGTACGTATTGAAGTCTTCAATGTAGTGTTCATTTAAATTCCTTACGTTACAGAGCACAAGGCATAATCTATTAATTCGATCGTCAAAGCGCAATAAATCACATGTTTGCAGAAACGTCCTTAGTAAATTATTTGGCACGGAATTGTGCATAGTGGTTTTTTCTGCCAATGGATCATTTCACAGTGATGACACACAGGTAGAGGAGAGCCTTAATGATCATACGAAAAAATTTCAAGTTATTTGGTGTTCATAAAACTAAACTATAAGGATCTTTGTTATACACGTTATTCGGGTTGCCTGTCTCCGAAAACATACGGGGCTAGTGAACCACCCGGTATATCACCAACGAGACTCGAACCGGCTGACCATCGTGTCATACCATAAAAACTTGATACGCTAACGATCATGGTCACTAGGCAGACACCTATACAGAATGGATACAAATAAGCTAACAAATAAAATTAAAAACTTAGCACTATCCCTGCAAAACCGTAACAATTGATTAATAAGCAAACACCTACAAGAAATTGGTATTGGCGAAGAAACCGTTCAAGATAGAAAAAAACTAAGAACACTAATAAACAAACAAACACAAATTTGCTGACAAACATAAAGGAAAATATACAGGGTGGAGAGGCACTACAAGAAAATCAGCGAACGGATGAAGAGATATGGGGACGAGAAGAAGAAACGGGTCCGTCTCTGTGGTGTAGTGGTTACGGTGATTAGCTGCCATCCTCGGAGGTCCGCGTTCGATTCCCGGCTCTGCCACGAAATTTGAAAAGTGGTACGGGGGCTGAAAGGGGGTCCACTCAGCCTCGGAAGTCAACTGAGTAGAGGTGGGTTCGATTCCCACTTCTTCTGCAGGTAAATGCCGGGATGGTACCTAACTTACGGCCACGGCCGCTTCCTTCCCTCTTCCTTGTTAACCCCTTCCCTTCTTCCCATCCTCCCGCAAGGCCCCTGTTCAGCATAGCAGGTGAGGCCGCCTGGGAGAGGTACTGGTCATCCCCTTCAGTTGTATCTCTCGACACAGAGTCTGAAGCTCCAGGACACTGCTCTTCAGGCGGCAGAGGTGGGATCCCTCGCTGAGTCCGAGGGAAAAAGGGACCCTGGAGGGCAAACAGATAAAGAATAAGAAGAAACGGTGTAACAAGTAAGTTCAAACCCACTCCCTCGCCCAGCATAAACCAATTTTATAAATGTGATCGCATGGCTTCAGCTACCGTGTTGCAGACATTTTAATTTGATGCCAGTTGGGGAGACATCTTTTAAATTTGGAAGTTCCGTTTCACTGTGCCAGATGGAAGAGAAACTGGAAGTCTCTTAGAATATCTAAGTTTGACTTAATGTTGTCGGGTAAATATCAAATGTATCGCCAGAAATTGTTTACATACCGAAATAATACGGCATGAGTGGCATTGGACTATTTCTTTTTCGCCTTTCGAAAATCCGACGTCTTCTTGGTTTGAACCACGTTCTTGGGACGACATTCTAGCACTAATTCACAGAAGGAGCAGATTGATACGTTGAGAGCTAGTAATGTACTTGTATTGTTTCTTAAACAACAATCAATACCAACATCTCTAAAGCCATAATGTCTGAAAAGGGTAGGTTAGTAGAGCCTCTACATTCTGTACGAACAGAATAGATAGATAACAGAGACTGACTGTATCCCCCTAAAGTGTCTATGTTTTGTATCGCATCTACATTCACATATTAGAAAGAGGTGTGTTATCCACCCACGTTGGTACAGCATTTACTTGAGGGTGAAAAGCTAATCTCATAAACAAAGTCAACATGCTGTTACATCATGTTGAACACACACTTCTGGCTCGAACTGTACTTACATATTAGCGACACGCGAGATTCCCGCGTCAGATAGGTGCTCAGCATCCCCCAGGAACAAACTGAGAACAGTTTTATGAGGGCCGAGCACAATGCAGGGTGTGTCGAGAAGACTTATGGGGGTTGTAAGTTTGCCTTCACCTTTGTCTCTTTTTGTGGATCCACAGGGCGGCCCTAGATACCCACTCCACACTGAACAAACCGCGCTCAATTACTTATTCAAATTCATAATTATTCCGCTTTTAAACTCACTCATTACGCTCTTATATCTGCTCTACAACGAATTGTTTATCGTTTAATGTCCTTTATTATCAAAGAGGAGTTGTCATTTATTTTACAAGGGGCTCAATTGTATAATGAGGGGGGACGACTTCCTCCATTGTGCCATGTGATGACTAATTTACTGTGTCTCGTCATATGATATCGCTAATGCTAATTTGTTCATATTTATGGCCTATTTTAAGAAGCCTTTTTAGTACGCGTAGTGTGTTCATGTTTCTAGGGAATGTTCAAAGGTATGAAACTGCTTCTGTATGTCGACTGTAACAGAAGTTGTACACGAAACTTTCGATCTGAAATTAAACTTTGCTGTACAACAGGATCTTTGTAATTGCTCTTGAGTAACTTGGAATTAGCTTCGTAAGTATTACGAGACAACAGATGTACAACTTGTGAAAACACTTTTTGTGTAGTAGCATAGTCCAACCGACATCGACTGTTCCTGAGGAATATTCCATGTAACGGAACTTTTGGAAAGTTAAAAATGTATTTATTTTTCAGGATAATGCTAATGGAGAATTAATAATTCCCTTCAGCATTACTACGAGACTATTAAAAACTACTTCATAAGAGGCAAGAATTAGAAATGAGCTATTATGCACGTTCTTCACTTGTGTTGCTTTGTGTATGGGAGGACACAGATACGCTATCCCTCGACCACTCTTTAACCCTTGTTAATTCACATAGCATATTTTGTTTGCACAATTACAATATCCTTACAGAATAGTGAAAATGCATTAATAGTTTTTAATAAACTGAACTATGTACTAATTTTGTGTTGAATATACTATCACAAATATTTAGCTTATGAATCCGTGACCAACCCGGTTATAAGAATATCAGGAATTTCAATCAATCGCAGACGTGTACTTGTTTTTGTGTAAAATCATGAGAACAGGGCAAATTCGTTGCTCGTGAATTTATCGATAAAATGTGGAGCTCACGTTATATTACTACGGACACTCCGAGTTACTAGAATAGCTATATTACATTCGATATCGGTATTAAATGAGAGTATCGATATACCAAAACTATCAAAACAAAATATCGATATCTAACGATATCAAACGATTATTTTTCCAAAATACAAGGATTTTAATGTTACATTTAAGTAAGAGCAGTTTCAAGAAAAACAAGATAATTAAGAATGGAAATAAATATCACGATAAAAATATTGTGTGAAAAATCAAGATCAAACGTTCCTACGGAATTTGACATTTTAGAGCATTATTCATCACACGACGACCCTTAACTGTATAATTTTTATATCAAGTACATGGGCACTTTACTAGTTGGTGGAGCCATTTCCTTAATTGAAAGTAACTTTCAGGATAAACCATCAACGCAGAAACATCACATGTGATGAATAATTTGCTTGCAAAGTAAAAATGTCTGCTATAGGCCAACAGCAGCTACACACACAGAGACCATTGGTAAGTAAATGGATAGTCAACAATACAAGGATCTGTCACTACTTTTCTATATTAAAATACTTCGTGCCTTTCTTTTAGGGTAAAGGGTGATTCATGAAGTTTAGGTCTACTCTTAATTATCATTTTGTACCCATTGTTCGATTAATACCACTATTCTATCATTATTTCAAACGATCTTTTCGATATGTAATGGCATTAAATAGTATAGATACCTAAAATTATCGGAACAAAATGTCGATATTGAAATACTGAACATCGATAGAAAATATCGATATTAACGCAATCAAAGTTTTTTTAAACTCAGAATCACACAATCACTACTGATCTGAATTTAGGGCAGTCTCCCAGGTAGAAGATTCTCTATTTGTAGTTATCCTAACCTTTTCTTAAATGATTGAAAAGAAATTGGAAATTTATTAAACATCTCCTTGGTAAGTTATTCCAGGAACTAACTCTTCTTTATATAAACGAATATTAGCCAGAATTCGTCCTCTTGAATTCCAACTTTTATCTTCATATTGTGATCTTTCTTACCTTCAAAGATATCACTCAAACGTATTCGTCTACTAGTGTCATTCTACGCCGTCTCTCCACTGACAGCTCGGAACATGTACTCACATTGGTAATATCGCAACGTCTCCATATATTACTAAAAATAATTTTCTGAAAGCAGATCTAGACTTATAGAAGAGTTCAATTTTCCATTACTAGTCATCACTAGGGAGACAAAATATTTCTTCGATAATCTTTCGATGATCCAGGATCACTCGTCAGGGGCAGCTGTTGGATACAAACACTTCTTCAGTAGGAAACCACAAGAGCATCGTGTCGGAATAAGGATGAAAGGGTATTCCAAGAATGAAAATCTCCCCCATCAAGTTGTTACCGTTTTACCCTGTTACTGGCCTGCTGCACGGATGATCATATTTCAGACCCGAGAACATGGTTACGAGCACCCAAGCGCGGCTAACAGGCAGGACGTGTGTTCAACACACCCCAGATACTATCTGTTCTCATCATCTTAATTCCGCACGCGAGCTGTGTCGGAGACCACTTGAGACCAACTACATGACAAGATGACACAGCCTGCATGTTCACTGCCTTCTTAACAGACAGCCTTCAGCAACAATTCTATGAATTGCGCTGGATAGTTCTGAAATATTATTCTTACTAAGTGCAAACGTTTCGCCAATGTCAGAGGTGGGCGTTATCGCTGTAAGGTATCATTCTTTTAGCAAGATATAAATCAAAACTATTCTTCTACAATGAATCAAAAGCCTATTCTAGGCTTCCCGTCTCACGAATACTAGATCATTTTATAACAAACCAAGCGCTTTAGATAATAATAATAATAATAATAATAATAATAATAATAATAATAATAATAATAATAGGCTAGTACTGAATGTTGCTGAGGCAATAATAAAACGAATGATATGTGAATGGTGCTATCACGCCTGTAAATGGCAAAGATAATGTCGCTTTTTTCAAACATCGTATTTAAATATTCAAGTGCTTAGCAATTTGTTTCGCAAGGTTATATGTTCATTGAGCCAGAGTTGATGTATTCCCACCAATCAGGGCATTTAAATAAAGTCGTATTAGGGAATTTCAGATAGCATCTCGAAGCTAAGACGGCGTGGTTCGACACCTGACTGGTATCGAAGTCCTTGTCTGTTGGATTCCTTTGTGTATTTACAGGCTAACCAACGTTGAAGTGTCCGCATTGTATATATTAGTAGTACGTTTCTTACCCCGGAGACACCGTATACTCGGTAGTATAGTAATGTTTAATGTTATATTGTAAGAATTATTGTGGTAGACTGACGACGCGATTTTCATGACTGCGTAATTAGTAGAGTAGATGGAGTGTCATCATCATCATCATCTGTTTACCCTCCAGGTTCGGTTTTTCCCTCGGACTGAGCGAGAGATCCCTCCTCTACCGCCTCAAGGGCAGTGTCCTGGAGCTTCAGACTCTTGTTCGGGGGATACAACTGGGGAGTATGACCAATACCTCGCCCAGGCGGCCTCACCTGCTATGCTGAACAGGGGCCTTTGTGGAGGGATGGGGAGATTGGAAGGGATAGGCAAGGAAGAGGGAAGGAAGCGGCCGTGGCCTTAAGTTAGGTACCATCCCGGCATTCGCCTGGAGGAGAAGTGGGAAACCACGGAAAACCACTTCCAGGATGGCTGAGGTGGGAATCGAACCCACCTCTACTCAGTTGACCTCCCGAGGCTGAGTGGACCCCGTTCCAGCCCTCGTACCACTTTTCAAATTTCGTGGCAGAGCCGGGAATCGAACCCGGACCTCCGGGGGTGGCAGCTAATCACGCTAACCACTACACCACAGAGGCGGACTACATGGAGTGTACTTGTTAAAAATCATGTCCATTAAAATTATGTTGTGAATTCGGTAAAAATCCATTCTTATTATTTAGTAGATTGTGTATTCCTCTTACTATAGTGCCCTACCTTCAACATACTTGTATCACATGCTTATTTATTTATCGAACATAACTACGACCCTTATGCGCTCGAGCGGAGTCGTTGCGCTGAATGAAAGTAGGGGGGATGGGACTTCGATGTCCGGGTTTGATTTCCGGAGTTCTTCATCCATGAAACTTCCATCCGTGGCCTATTTGTTAAGCATGATTCTATAGTTTGTACTCCGTCGAGGCCCGGAACAGGTGCAATACTGTGCGCAGACCTACAGTGACTATGCCCGAAGTCTCCTGAAGAGAAACGACTTTTCAATTAGCAGGGAAAGTTAATTTTAAGTGATTTTATCTCCCGTTACGACTATTCATCCATGTTGTAGATTCTATTCAGGGACATCAATCACTTGTTGATCTGAGGAGACGTTGAGGGCTGGAATGTTGTATGTGCGCTAGAACGTACAATTACTCAAAATAAATTTTAAGCGCATGGTATTCCACAACGTCCTCATGGGTACACTTTTCTCAGAAACAAATGAACATAGCCTAATGTTTGTTGCTGGTATCCACAGGGTTTGTATACAGAGTGTTAAAAAAGTACACGGCATAATTTCAGGGTTGGATTCCTCAAATATAGAGAAGGAAAAAAGTCTATATAAATATGGGTGCGGAAACGCGTACTTTTCGAGATGTCAGATCCTGTCGTGGGCTAGGACCTCAAGTGTTGTGGGCTACCTTGCATGTACTGGTGTAGTCCGGTCATTACCTTACAAGGGGTGTTCAAAATGCCCGCTTCCTGTCATACTACAGGCTTATGCTCCACGTCACATGGAGTTCCGAACAAACTCGAATATGTCCGGGGTTGTACACACTATTTGAAAGGACCTTACAGTTCTGTCGAGAAGTGTTGCTTCATCCTTCACAACAGTCGCGTACACCGAAGAATTTGCTTAGATTTCTAACTGAAGAATCCGGTACATTTCTTTTTACGTGAACTGACGGTCGTTAAGTGCACGGTTGTTGGATAGACGATGACTACTGCATGCTTATTTGATACATGGTTGATAGATACAGGGTCTCTTAACGCTAGGTCGCCAGGTTCAGGGTGCCTAGATTGAGACCTCCTGGATTCAGGGTCGCTAGATGCACAGCAACTTCTTGCAGGGTCGCTAGATTCATGGTCGTTGGATTCAGTGTCGCAACATGGATGGTCGCTGAATAGATGGTCAGATGTACGGCCGCTTGATGCAGGGTCACTAGATACACGGTCGCTGGATTCAGGGTCTCTTGATGCAGAGTCGCCTACGACCGCTGTATTCAAGATCGCTAGACGAACGGTCGCTGGATAGACGGTCGCCAGATGCACGACAGCTTGATCGCTAGATACGGTCGATGGATGAACGGAAGCCAGGCGAATGGAGTCGGTTACCTATCATGCAATTCGGACAGTTACTATCTTAGCACTGACTGGAATTTCGAAGTGAAATAAAACACCGAGAAACCTATTTCAAGTTTAGATATCAGTGAGGACCCAGCGTGTTTCGCGAGTCAAGAGTATCGCTTCATGCTTACGAACCGCTGTGATCGGTAACTATGATCGTCGAGACATCACGTGATCTATACGTAAAACAGAAATAACTGAGGTGTTCTTTATACTTCACGTAAAAGTCAGTTACAACTCGTTAAAATTCTAAATATTTAATGAAACCAGGAGCAGTATCGTTCGCGTAGAATATATATAAATTATTATCCAAACTTTAACCTGATAGCTACATTATTTAATGACTGGATATTAGAACTATATCATTATTTTATTACTCCTTAGCTTGCTACGTACATGTTTTGAGTTCGATTCTAACAACCGGTTTTCTTAATTGAGTAATTACAGCACGAGGCTAATTGCCTGCACGGCGCAATAACTAGAGATAATGGCCATTGAAACGGCGTATGCCATAACATACAGGCGTCTTTGTAATGAGCTGTATGAAATATGATTATAACGCGAGTACTCCTTAACATGCCCTTCCATTTCTGAAAGCTCCACATTATTGGGATAAACTGATTTAAGATACGATCTGCCATCAATTACACTGGATTGCACTACTCTTAAATTTAATGCATGGTCACAGAGTTGTTGACTGGATTAAACTCGGGGATGATGCAAGAGGTGCTTAAAATATACTTTTCTTTAGTATCGTAAATCGGGCTCAGTGACTTTTGAGTAGAATTGTGTTTAATCAAAATCAGCAGTCTAGTTCTGTAAAATTTAACATTATTGTCCTGAGCAACAAAATTAAATATGTTTTATAAACCATTGTTCTGATGAATTGAGGCCGATTAGTTAGGATCCCTTGGATGTGACTGTTATCAGTACGATCATATCATCATCTTTTTTCTTCTGACACTTTTTCCCCACACCTGTTGGGTCGCGGATGAGAACTGTGTCCCACATTTTTCACCACCGAATGCCTTTATTGACACCAACCTAACTATTGCGTGTCTCTGTGGTGATTGGTAGTGTAGTATGTTGTCTGAATATGACGAGTAATGTGTTAGGACAAACACAAACATCCAGTGTAGTAGTGATAAAAGACCGCTTCTGGCCCAGGGGCTAATGGGCAAGATGGCCGCCGTGCGCAATCTACCTCTAGGGCTACCGCGCAAGATGGCCGCCACGCGCAATCTACCTCTAGCTATTTTCTGAAGGTGTCCGAGGACGTAGCGCGTAGCTAGAGGTAGATTGCGCGTGGCGGCCATCTTGCGCGGTAGCCCTATATGATTTTTCACGAGAGTTTAATCCTGATGTAAACAAATAGGCGGAGCACCTTGGCTTTGCACGTGGACACAGACGTAGTTGATTGGAGAAGCAATCGTCGCACTCACTGGACTGTATGCGAGCTCGAAGAAAATTAGTACGTGGCATTAATTTAATTTTATCTTAGTTTATTACATTTAGATAGTCTGAAAGAGTACGTAATCAAATTAAAATATGGTTGTCATATATACCGGTGTGTATTTATATTTTTTTTAAAATAAAACAGTGATTAAATAACGAGATATGAAGGCAGAAGGCGTGGTGTAATGCAGGAAGTCTTCTCATAGCGAGGGAAAGTCCCAAGCTGTACAGTGTGGAGATAAGGTGTTGCATCTTGCAGCAGCTGTCAGTGTCAGTATTCAATGGAGCAAGAGGTGCTCTAGCCTACGATAGCTTTCTTTAATATTCAGAAATGAATAAATAAATAACGTAGGCCCTAATCTTCAGCAGTAGATCTCCCTTTAGACCCCTCTGTTTAGTTTCGCACAGCTCAAAAACTGTTCCTCGTCTATTTTAGGTAATATGCGCAGCACTGTATGTCCGAACACGAGACGTTGACGGGGCGGAGGTTGATACTACACGCTCAGCGAATCACAACTCTTTCTTTGGCTGAGGCGTGGACATGCCTTGTTTACATCAGGATTAAACTCTCGTGAAAAATCATATAGAGGTAGATTGCGCGCGGCGGCCATCTTGCCCATTAGCCCCTGGGCCAGAAGCGGTCTTTTATCACTACTATCCAGTTTCCGAGTCAGAAGATTAATATTCCCGGCCCGGCCGTGATTCGAACCCGGGTCCTTCTAAACCGAAGGCCTCAACGTTGACCAATCAGAAAAAGGAGTCAAATCTAACAGTATGATCATATATGATAACTAAAATTGAAAATTACCCAGCCGATGCGACGGCGGAAAGGCTCCGGGTTTCTTGAGTGCTATGAATTCGTTTAACTTCATTTTGATTTATTGAATCTAAAATCAGTAGTCCTTTATGGAGTCCAATGTTAAACTTCAATATACAAACATGACCATGCACTTCATGCAATGGAAAGGAAGGCTCCTTTTTACTTGACTCAAATTGGCCATGGCGGGAGAAATATTCTAGGTTGCCTCAATCGAATTCAGGAATCATATCTCCGATGGTACAGACATGTACTTCGCTGCAGTGACGCCTCATTTGCAGAGATCGCCGTTCAACCAGTTATGGAGGGTCGCCAGCCTTTAAGACTGCCAAAAGTACGTTGGTTGGACAGTTTGCAAGACGATATGACCGTGTTAAACTCAACTCATTAGACGTTACGGATCATCTAAAGCGAGGAAATCAATGGAAGGAAGGATGCAGACTCCACATAAGTGGAATACTATAAGGAGAATGATTTTCCTTGTGGAATATCAGGCTATTTTCGACCAATAGCGGATTTGCGAAGGTCCGGATTATGTGAAATAACCTAAAAAAACAATAGAAAGTGCATTAAAATTCCTCTTATAGCAACAAAAAACGTTTATTATTGCACATTTGAAGGTTATAGAAAACATTGTCCGACTCTTTGGCAGAACGGTCAGCGTACTGCTCTTCGGTTCAGAGAGTCCCGGGTTCGATTCCCGGCCGGGTCGGGGATTTTAATAGCTTCTTATTAAATCTTCTGGTTCGGGGACTGTGTGTGTGTATGTCCCAACATTCCCCTCTTTATATTCAGACAACACACCACACTACCAACCACCACAGAAACACGCAATAGGGATTACATCCCTCCAGAGAGGGTTGTGTCAGGAAGGGCATCCGGCCGTAAAACAGGGCCAAATCCACATGTGCTACGCATTTCGCACCCGTGACCCCACATATGTGGGAAAAGCGGAAGGAAAAGAAGAAGAAGAAGAAGAAGAAGAAGAAGAAGAAGCATTTAAAGGTTATAGAAAAACAACACTATGGTACGACGTCTTCGAATTCTGGAAAGCCAGCCTGAACTCATTGAGAAGTTTATTACTTACTGCATTACCAACGTTTCATCGTCAGTTTGAACTTCAGTTTCTCTGACTGTCGATCCTTAAAACGCAGTTGTGTGAACTACTTGTGCACAGCATTATCTTGGATTTCTTCTGCAGGCTGTTTCACTCGCTACATTTCACCTATTTCCTATTCCACATTACATTCTAGCATGGCTGTTATGAGTTCACTCTCCTTTCTTCCTAATGTCGGAGACATTTGCGATTTCTTGCTCTCCCAAAATGTTTTCCCTGGAGGACTCTTTTCCAGTTTATCAGTTATTGGGAAGTTTTGGTGAATAAAATACAACTTTTTGGTTTGCTTTCCTGTCCAGATAAGGGCTTACTCGCTGACATTATGATAACAGATTAAAATGTAAAATAATGTAGGCACTATACAGTATAAAGTATGAGATATGTTTGATACATCATCTTAATACAAACTGATTACAGCGTGTATCCACAAAACTTGGTAACCTTTGTTAACTGTTATTGAGTTATGTGACAAATGTAATTGTCGGCTTCCATCCGCTTTTAGAACCTTTCTTTATGCATTTTAAAAAGCTTTTCTTTCTGCTGTCCGGATTAAGGGAAGTCTGGGTTATTGATTAACGAGATTTTACTGTATAAGGCAAAATTCTGAAGTATTCAGACATAATTTAAATTTTATTTATATAGATGATCATGTTGTATTTATTTAAATACATGCTTGTGAAGAAATACGTTGCAGTAAGTACGAACCTGAGAGGGCGCTAGAGCTAGAACGATTTCCTCCCAAAATATGTACAGTCCTAGCCGCATAACATTTCCTCATATGTTGTTCTGTGTGCATATGCCCGACTGGTATTTCCGTTAAGCTAATAAAAGGGAGTAAAGTGTAGTCGAATGATGTGTAAAGCAGCGCAGGATGAGGTAGCGCATGCTATCATTAAAATCGGTAGCACTGCTGTGCACCTGGTGAGGGTGAGAACGCTATAGACATACCTGTATATTCTAGTGAATAAGTACTTTAGCTATTTTATTCATTTGTCTATGTTAACGGACTTGGATATTACTTGCATTTCCTTAACATACTTCATGCTAACAGTTCTTAACTGTATAGAGATAAATTCCAATAAATACACAACTCAGCTCACTCAGGGTCAGTTCAGTGGTCCATCATGATCTGTAAAAGAAATTACTCTTGATTTATAGTTTCCATCATCTGCGAGGAGTCTTCGTGTGCGACTTGCTACCTCGTTCATTATCCTTAAACGGTCCAATAAAGGTGATTACTTAGCATTATTATGCCTTGACAACTAACCTACATTTTCAAACATTAACTCTATTTGAGGAGAGTGGGCTATTCTGAGAATCACGTCTGGAAGGAACCGTTCAGCCATGGTTACAAGCGACAGCCTTGTTATTCTTTTCAGTATTCAGTGCATACCCCAGAATGTTGGCGGTGCTACCGTAGACAAACACAAGCGTGCCACCCGGTAATTGCAAGCATCGCCGCGCTGCTCCTAGGGTGGTCCAACCACTCTTTGGCCACCCAACTTCACGGCAGCAGCACTAATATCTTTTTTTTTTTTGAATTTTCACGAAGTTCATTTAAGGAAAATGTATCGTAGGACCTGCAATATCAGCGGTCTTTGGTTTGAAGTCCAGCTAAAGTAGTGTTGCTTGGCCTTCGCCATTTTCAATTCTACGTTTTTAACAATCTACTCACTCCAAAACTGAGACACTATAGCACGTAGCTGACGAAATTTCTAGAATTTTCTTACTGACTGCTATTAAATTTAAACTTTTTAAAATTATTTACTACTCGTACATTTCTTTTTTTCCAAAATCCATTTTCTAAATATTTGCAATTATTTACTACCCACACATTTTTTCAAAATATATTTCCTAAATGGTTTCCGGTAGCACTCATTGTCATACTCAATACATACTAGCTCATTTATAAAAAATACTCACATTATGTTATCAAACCTCATCACACATATATGAATCTTTAAATAAATAAATAAATAAATAAATAAATAAATAAATAAATAAATAAATATACACTGGCAAAGGAGCACTGAAATGCATTGTTTTCATAAATACGCAGTCGACTCTACTTGTGGGATTTTCTGGATTGTTTCAATTCCTGATCTAATTTTAATGACACCCTTATTAAACAGTAATGTAAACGGAAATCAGCTGGTGTCTTCGCCGAAACTGTAGGTGAAAGGTCACATTGATTCAACTAAATACATACATTACTGCACAGACAGATGGTCTGATGTTGCTAGAGTGTCATACGACCAACGTCTTCCTCCCTTTCTTGACAGAGTACGTTGCTTTTTAGATAATCCAGTTCCTTAGTTTCTCTCACGAGATGAGAACTTTGCTTCAGTCCTCAGACCAGACTGAAGTCCCTTGACAAACAGGGAATCAATCTTCCATAGGCGAGACTGAGATTTCTGTGAAAGCTACATCCATCAAGAGAAAGTAGGAGGCGGGGGAGGGGATAAGGGTGATAGTTCAGTGGGATATTGCGCGTCTTCTCAACAGGGCGGCCACCATTCGAATTCCGCGCAAAGCATATGAGATTTTCGAAATGAAAAATAATTTCTCTGCGGTTCATGTAAACCTGGACGTCCTGTGGCTATGATCACGATATAAGCAATCACAAAAGAATACAAGGTTGCTGCTTTGTTTAAAGCATGAGACATATGGGCTGCAAAACGAAAAAAAAATCGTAAGCTGTGAAAACATATTTTGACTCATCTTACTTACATATTAAAGAAATAATTATCTGCTGAAGAGTGGTGTGTTTGTCGCACCTTTTCCTCGGAGATCAAGTTGGAGGAGCCGTACTATAGCACTGATCGCCAGCTAGCTAATAGTTATTAAGATAATTAGGTGCCATTACAGTCAGTGGCCAACCAGCTCTGTCATGTACTCGGACCAAACAAAGGAGGGAGTACAACCGTAAAATGGCGCTAGTGTCAATAACAGGCTCCACGAGTCAACACTCCTAGTCTGTGTAATTCCACGTCACTCAGGGGGAAATCGTACATTCGATCGCTGCGGGCATACAATGGAATTCCTTGTTTAAAAATTATGATCGGACACGTTACACATATACTGACAAGCGAACTATTCAGGCAGGATCAGAAAGATTTCAATGATAAATTAACATAATGTTATCACAAATTTAATGGTAATAATTAATTTGCCATAAGATTAGTGTTACAATTAATTGCTGATGATGACGTTATGTTTGATATCGAAAATGATATTGAAAACGTGAACAGAATTTCACGTTCTAACAAACCTATTTTACTAACATGTACAGTTTATGAATACTGTGTATCAAAATGTATTATTTCAGCATCGTTTGTAACGGAAGGTGGAATATTATATATGATTAAATCTTCATCATCTGTTAATAAACGTGTAGGTAAGATCGGATATCTTAATTGATCATTCCACCAAGATTTCAGGCAATTCGTCTGATCCAACTCCAGCAGTTTTCTTACGACTAAAATACGGCCAATAGATCGACTAACTGCAATACTTATTCACATATCAAGTACGAAAAATAAAACTCTAGCGGACCAATATGGGGTAAGTCCGTCAAGTTCGCTTAGTACGTGATTCTTATTAAAGGCTCTCCAAATTATACGAACGATTTGTAAGTGTTTTAAAAGTGAAGTAAAATGTCATATTGCCAGGCTGAATAGCTCAGGCGGTTGAGGCGTTGGCCTTCTGGCCCGAACTTGCCAGGTTTGATCTTGGCTCAGTCCGGTGGTAAATACGACACCGTCAACAGCATTATTATTATTATTATTATTATTATTATTATTATTATTATTATTAAACGTCATATTGAGTCAATTTGTCTCATGTTTCCACGCAATTTAAAGTGCACGTTTCTATACGATGAGATATGACAACTAGTTTGTCTATCACGAACATTATGACGTATTTTGCCTGGAGTCCACTAAAGAACCAAAAAACCAAACCAAAACCAAACAACAGCCCTGGAAGGGCCTTGGCCTACCAAGCGACTGCTGCTCAGCCCGAAGGCCTGCAGATTACGAGGTGTCGTGTGGTCAGCACGACGAATCCTCTCGGCCGTTATTCTTGGCTCTCGAGACCGGGGCCGCTATCTCAGCGTCAGCGTCAGATTGCTCCTCAATTGTAATCACGTAGGCTGAGTGGACCTCGAACCAGCTCTCAGATCCAGGTAAAAATCCCTGGCCTGGCCGGGAATCGAATCCCGGGTCTCCGAGTAAGAGGCAGGTACGCTACCCCTACACCATGGGGCCGGGACAGTCCACTAAAGAGTTGTTATAACAACTTTAATTTCAATTTTTCCAGTCCGAAAAAAAAACTGTTTAAGAGAGCATGCATCTGTATGGAATTTGGAGTCTACAAGTGTAGGATTCGCATAGAAAGGGGAAAAATGACTAAGGGCCTATGAAACTGCCACGAATGAAATAATTACTTCTCTAAAGTATGATGCGATGAGGCTTCTTTGATAAAAAGAAAACCTTCTCTCTGTCCCTCAGTTATGACCATCCATTAATACTTCACATCGCAGCCTGCACAGTTCCTAAGTAACTTCGTGGCACAAATTTTGTATTGTTACGCAAATTTGCAGAGATTCCCAGTCCATCTTTAATTCAAAATCAAGCCCATACGAACTAGTTTTTTTCTTTTTTGCTAGTTGCTTTGCGTCGCACCTACATGGACAGGTATTTTGGCGACGATGGGACAGGAAAGGGCTAGGAGTGGGAAGGAAGCGGCCGTGGCCTTAAGGTACAGCCCCAGCATTCGCCTGGTGTGAAAATGGGAAACCACGGAAAACCATCTTCAGGGCTGCCGATAGTGGGGTTCGAACCTACTATCTCTCGAATACTGGATACTGGCCGCACTTAAGCGACTGCACATACGAACTAGATACTTTATTGGAAGCTGCCTACCACGTGGTAAGTATTCTACGTTAAAACTTACGGCCGTGATCCCGACATAGCCTCACTCGGGTTTTTTAGTCAAATAAAATAACCATTTTCATACTGCACAGACAAAAACGTGAAGTTAGACAGAGAAGATGGGGAGGGATGACGTGCTTACTACGCAGCGTTGTCACTTGGCGAGTAACTACCCGATTTTCGGGTAATTTTATGAGCTCTGGATATTTTGGAAGAAACGTGAAAGGCGGGTATTTTTTTCGGGAAATTCACAAAGTTTTAAAGCCATGAACACACTTCAGTACACAATAATGTGACAGACGTTTTTACGGGACTCCGGTGGGAAGATTATCAGTCAATTAGTCTACAGACCGGGTGAGTTGGCCGTGCGGTTAGGAGCGCGCGGCTGTGAGCCTGCATCCGGGAGATAGTGGGTTCGAATCCCACTGTCGCAGCTCTGAAGGTGGTTTTACGTGGTTTCCCATTTTCACACCAGGAAAATGCTGGGGCTGTATCTTAATTAAGGCCACGGCCGATTCCTTCCAAGTCCTAGCCCTTTCCTATCCCATCGTCGCCATAAGTCCTATGTGTGTCGGTGCGACGTAAAGCCACTAGAAAAAAATAGTCTGCGGCGAAATGCCAAATTCCAAAAATGTCCACTTACGCTCATGTTCTGTACCAGAGACGTCCACAGCCATTGAAGTCATTTTCTGAAAATGCCCAGTCATTATGAAAAAATGCTCGGAGTTGTTAGAGCTCGGCAGCTCCTAGTGAAACCCCGTAGGAAATGTGAATTTCGAATAATTCCGTCCTGCCCTTCTGTCCTTTTTTTTTTGCTAGGGGCTTTACGTCGCACCGACACAGATAGGTCTTATGGCGATGATGGGATAGGAAAGGCCTAGGAGTTGGAAGGAAGCGGCCGTGGCCTTAATTAAGGTACAGCCCCAGCATTTGCCTGGTGTGAAAATGGGAAACCACGGAAAACCATCTTCAAGGCTGCCGATAGTGGGATTCGAACCTACTATCTCCCGAATGCAAGCTCACAGCCGCGCGCCTCTACGCGCACGGCCAACTCGCCCGGTCCTTCTGTCCCTAGTTATGCAAGCTTTGTAATCTGTACAGGAGAGTGTCCCGATACGGGCAAGACAGAGGTTTGTGCTGATGGAAACCAGTACCTAAACAGCCAGTGCTGCCGGCTCTCGTACGTTAAGAGTTACACTGCATTTGTGTGAGAATTTTGTTGACGTCTTTGTAGGAATACGATATTTTATCCTATCGGATGTATATTATCTCCGTGTGCTAAATAATGGCACGGGTTAAACGAAAGTAGTTCATATTTTTTTCCTAAGTTTTCATTCCCCTCACTGAAGGGGAGGGGCGGGCCCCCTTGAAGGTTACGCCTTCACCCTGGCCAAGAGTTTCGGCTGGTTTGGAAGGAGCAAGGGCAGTAGGTAGATGGGAAGTAGAAGTGAGTAGAATAATATATGGCTGAAGAGAGACATAACGGAACTGATCTAAGAGAAGTTTTAAGCAAGGGGATGAGGGAGTTGTAGAGCAAGTATAGGACACACAGATGAGAAGGTAACAAGGGAAGTGAGTAAGAGTCGGAAAAGGCGGTGGGGGGACAGTGGTGGCGAAAAGAAGAAATTAGTTGGAGGAGCGGGTGGACTGGCGGGTTGAGGGGGTGGAACCGGAGGAGGGGCTGGCCGGCGGCGACGGTAGGTGGTGTTGGATGGATAGTGGGATGGTTGAGGTGGGGAACGAGAAGGCTCCATTATGTATCGATGGCTATAGATGTTGACACCGGTGACAATGAGGTTGTGAACGTCGTCTGCAGTCGGTAGAAGTAGGCATACCATATACGTCGGGCCTGTACTTGTCTTAATTCTAAACGCACGACGGGCAGGGACGCCGGCAGCGTGAAGTTCACTGAGGATGTCCTGGTCGGAGATCGAAGGGTCGATGCCACGCATCACACAGCTGGGTAGACCACGGGAAGACGTGGGAAGCTGCGTGAGCGATGATGAGGTTGCTACTGCTGCGGCGTTTTCTTGAAGCGACGATGGAGGCGACGGCGGCGTTGAGGCGGTGGATGCCGAGGAGTTGTCAGGGAGTGGAAAGGGATTAAGTGTTGTGGGAAGTGTAGAAACGGGAAGGGAGGAGGTCGTAATGGCGATGGAGGGCAAGTTGTGACAAATGTGACAGGTAGGCCTATATGAGAGGAAGAATAAGATGTCGTGGTAGAGGTCATGGTGGTGATAGTTGTCGTGGGGGGGGGGGGGGGGGAGGAGAGAAGAGGAGGGCGATGTACGTTGTTGCAGGGTCGTGGTCGGTGGCGTGTTTACTACGGGGAGGCGAGTGGGGTCGGCGGAGAATTGAGCAAGTATGGGTTGAGGAGTGGGTTCCACGATGTAGCAACGATCATGAATGGACACATCGGTGTCGATGAGCTGCTTCTGGTCGTCCAACGTGGGTAAGTAGAGAAGAATCTGCGTAGATTCTAAGCAGTTGGTGCCATCCAAGAGCCGGTAGGCATCATGGAGTCTGAAGCCGGCGGAACGGATTGCGATGCAAATGTCGTCTTCTGTTATGGCTGGAGCAATCTCTGGGATGACACAGGTGAACATGGTGATGGGAAGGCCGACTGCCAACCAGGCGTCAGCCTATATGCTTTCTTGGGCGGCGAGGTACCTGACTAAAGATGATAGCCACCCAGCCGGCCAAAAAGACAGAGATATCCGTAGACGTAGAACAGTGTTCGCTTTAGAGAGGTCGTTGTGTCCCCCGAGAAGCGATGATGATGTGTATGTGAGTTCATAGCGAAGGGAATGATATAGCAACAGCGCGTTCGCTGTCTACCCTCTCGTGCTGGACCTGCTTTCTGTCACACCAGCTAACGGAACTAGCGCTTTTATCGTGTAGCTTGCAGGGTCTTACATCTCTAATTACTTGTATAATACCCAGAAACCAGTATAATACGTATTTAAATTTCCACACCTAATGTTATGACCCAAAATTGTTTTTAAATTAAGTCTGTTGTATTTGAAATGGGCCAGCCCCGTGGTGTAGGGGTAGCGTGCCTGCCTCTTACCCGAAGGCCCCGGGTTCGATTCCCGGCCAGGTCAGGGATTTTTACCTAGATCTGAGGGCTGGTTCGAGGTCCACTCAGCCTACGTGATTAGAATTGAGGAGCTATCTGACGGTGAGATGGCGGCCCCGGTCTAGAAAGCCAAGAATAACGGCCGAGAGGATTCGTCGTGCTGACAACACGACACCTCGTAATCTGTAGGCCTTCGGGCTGAGCAGCGGTCGCTTGGTAGGCCAAGGCCCTTCAAGGGCTGTAGTGCCATGGGGTTGGGTTTGGTTTGGTATTTGAAATGGTGAACATGTGGCGTTTGTCTATTCATGATTACTCGTTTTGAATTACAGGTAGATACTGTAAGTGACTTTAATCTTATATTTAAATTATAGTATTCTGAGTGTAATTTGTGCGATACTGGATCGCAGTTTTACTGCTAAGCATTGGTAACCCTGTTACTAGAAGATCCTACTGTGTGCTGCACGTGCCTTGTCGACCACCTCGGCCTCATACAGAGAGACGATAAACATATTAGGAGCAATTCATGGCCCGGCAGCCCGCAGTCATGACGTTATTTACAGGCCATTGTAATGAACGGGTTCACCACACACACGAGTTATATCTACCTCAGGCTATTAATTAAATTAACAATATTAATCAGTAATATTTCAGAGTTATGGTAGAGTTACAAGGCGGGCAATTAGCTTGAGTTATAATGCAGGTTAAGAAGTTGGTTCGCGCAGGTCGTAAGGTCGAACTGTTGTAGTTCCCCATTCTGACGGTGATTTAACTTGGAACGTGATCGGCCTGCAGGAGGCAAATAATACCAGGGTTCTCTGAGCAACAGTCTGCGCAAATGCCTGAGAGTATGAACGGCTACGATTTCATATAACTTATAGGTCGTGTACATTTTTTCGACTGCTTAGTGAGTTAGTATCCTGAACATGTTAACCAAGAAACACCAAGATGTTTTCTGTCACGTGCACGTCTAAAAGGGGGGTAAGAATAGGCTACCATTCCCTTTCCAAGAAAAACAAAAACAACATCAACAAACACAGCAAACTTGTAGTTTTATTTTCCTGCTGATATCGTGATCATGGCTGAAAGTTACTACCATATACATTAAATATTATAGCACATTTACTACATCTAAAGACCTGGCACGTACAAGAATGTTTTCCTAAAATGAGACATTGACAGTCCCTTGGCACCTGCCTCCTACCCAGACGCCCGAGTTTCGATTCCTGACCAGTCTACAGATTTGAATTCTAGACTGAGAGCTGGAACGAGGCTCACCCACCTTCTGAGGTTCTACCTGGTATCTGATATGAGAGGATGTGGCCTGGTCACGTAAACCAAGCAATATGGCTGAAGATTCCACCACGAAGCACGCCTACCAGCAAACCATCTGGCTGGACAGCAGCCATCGTGGCAAGCCAAGTTCCAAACATGGACTGAATTAGCTTCGTGTTAAGAGGAGTCCTTAAGGAGACAGAGATATGTCAATAAAGGTCAGGAATACCCAGATATGTTCAAACGGCCAACTTCAGAGTTCACTTCACAGTCCGTTAGTCGTTATGCTTCTGTTACCAAAATAGAGGGTCCCATTCCAGTTGAGGTCTGTAGTATTTGCGGGTGTTCAGACATACACCTTTGTGCCGCCCTCCGGCATGTTAAAGAACTTCTGAAGGACGAAAATTCTGACACCCTGATGTCTGTTAAAATAGAAAAAGAACAAATGAAGGTATGCAAACTATAGCATTACTTATCAGTTTAAATGAACATTGTCCAGACATGAATGGTAAAATGAATGAACTTAACTCGCTAACGAAAAGAAAGGGAATACGCCGAGCAAGGTAATTACACGATATGAATCATGTAGCTGTGGATTTGGATTCGAACTTCATCGTCAACAACCTTGAAGACTGTTATATGTAGTTTCCCATTTTCCCATTTTAATTAAGGCTACGGCTACCGCCCTACTAGTCTCAGCCATTGCCCACCCCAGCGTCACCATAAACAAGGCTTAGTGCAAAATTAAAATACTGGAAAAATAATTCAATTATTCAACAGTCACAAACCATATCTCTTTCAGCAGCTTCGTTTTTATATTCATAATTTTAAAGAAAAATATAGACCTCAACAAGTGTCTTTATGGTACAGTTTGCAGTAAAATAAACCTTCATAAACTATATTTATAGAATAATCAAGTAATTCTTACTGACACCGATTGTTTATTAGCTCAAGAATCTTATTAATATAAATATTATTGTCATTTTAGTGAACGAACAGGAATGGTTTGTGTATCAAATGGAGAGAAAAGAGCGAGCTAGCAGGCAGGTGACAGGAAGAGCCTTGGGAATACGCCGCAGTGAGTGAGCTACGTACAGTACATAGGCCTACATCAAGAGGATTTTTTTTTTACAATTGGATTTACGTCGCACCGACACAGATAGGTCTTATGACAACGATGGAATAGGGAAGGAAGTGGCCGTGGCTTTAATTAAGGTACAGCCCCAGCATTTGCCTGGTATGAAAATGGGAAATCACGGCAAACCATCTTCAGGGCTGCCGACAGTGGAGTTCGAACCCACTATCTCCCGGATGCAAGCTCACAGCTGCGACAAGAGGAAATAAGACTGTTATAACATTGTCTCAAAGGCAATCCTATAAGGCTCCGATGAAGGCGTCTGCCGTGTTATTGTGTTAGAGGATAGTGTAGTGTGTGGTATGAGAGTTACAACATACAGTATTTACAAACACAGCAGCAAACCATTCAGACTTGCATCTTCTTGTCTCTGCCCTTCTTCATGTGAAATAACTTCAAGCACTGATCACACCAAACTTCATATTGTGTGTGTGTGTGTATGGAATAGGGGCAGAAGTGGAGTAGCAATGAATAATCATTCACCAGAATAACATTCCATAATTTCCCTGAAGTCAAGTACCATCCTGTTAACATTGTTGTGGAATGCCGCTATTATAGAACTTTCCTATCTAGAAAACCATCATTTATAGCTATTTCAATAGGCAGATAAAAACCATGATAAAGAGCAGAAATTGGCCACCGCATATAAGAAACGAGCACAAACTCAAAACTAATGTAATACTTACACCCGTAATAGAGATGCGCTACATGTACCATTTTAACGATATACCAGGCCTTTTGCCATTCTTAAATCTCTGACAGTACTGGGAATCGAAACCTATCTCCAAGGATTGAAGCTAATAGCGCTAACCACTATGCTACGGAGGTGGAAATAATAATAATAATAATAATAATAATAATAATAATAATAATAATAATACAGCCCTGCAAAAGACCTTCCTTAAGGACACATTTCTGTTTTATAGATCAACTAGCTGATGTACCCGTGCTTCGCTACGGGATTCTCAGAAAGACTGACTTTGTGGTTTTCCTAACTGAAGTCAACATAGGTCATTACAAAAACGTCAGTAGGAATGTAGCGATTAAAAGCAATGTTATGACATAAAATACTCGATCAAATGAAAAACTACACATTTTCTCACTTTTAACGAACAGTACTGCGGTGCCGATCCAACAGTCCAGAGTTCCAGAGCTCGAATGACCAGTCCACAGACAGCCGTGAACACTCCTCTGCCATTATTCCGTTAAATATGCACACTTCTCATTTCAATCAGTGACTCAGAGTAGGGATTGAATAACTCGAATGCTGTGATGAACCAGTGTGTTACGTACCAGTAGTATCGGAAAATTTATGAAACAAGAGGATTGGCATGCTAAAGAAGAAAGTTACCTGACTCCCCAGCTACAACCCGCCAATATTTAGGCAGACTGTTGCATTTATACGACTGGGCGAGTTGTTCGTGTGATTAGGGGCGCGTAGCTTGCATCCGGGAGATAGTGGATTCGAACCCTACTTTCGGCAGCCCTGAAGATATTATTCCGTGGATTCCCGTTTTCACACCAGGAAAATGCTGGGGCTGTACCTTAATTAAGGCTAAGGCCGCTTCCTTCACACTCATTGCTATTCCCTAGCCCATCGTCGCCATTAGACCTAACTGTATCGGTGCGACGTAAGGCAAATGTTAAAAAAATACTCGGTTCGCAGCAGTAATCCTATCTATCGGAGATGAGTGGCAACAGAAGACAAAGCGCATCATAACAAACAATGGTCAATGTAATGTTATTTTATGAGCTTTCTATATTGTAGTTCTTCACATTTAGTTTTCTTTAGACTTTGTGATATTTGGGCGTCTTATAAAATTATTTATAGCGTAAACTGTAGTTCCTTATTCTCCGACTTTACATACCGATTTTTATTAAATCATGTTTACCCATTTTCTCGTGAATATCTCTGATTATAGCCGGTATGGTAAGAATGTATAAGATATAAACAACAGGAAATATAATACTACATAACTTAAATAGTATTTATCGATACGACCACTAATAACATGAATTATTTGGGAATTAAATGTTAGGCCTACCCCTACTCTACCATTTCATTCACGGTGAATAAAATTATTTACGGTCTAGATTGTATCGACTTATTCCCCGACTTCGTATACCGATTTTCATTAAGATATGACCCCTAATAACATACATATTTGAGAATTAAATTTTAGGCCTCCCCTAAACTACCATTTCAGTCAGCGTGAATAAAAGTATTTATGGCCTAGATTGTAGCGACTTACTACCCGACTTTGCATACCGATTTTCATGAAATTCTCTTCAGCCGTTTTCTCGTGATGCGTGTACAGACAGACAGACAGACAGACAGACAGACAGACAGACAGACAGACAGACAGACAGACAGACAGACAGACAGACAGACAGACAGACAGACAGACAGACAGACAGACAGACAGACATTCTAGCTACTTTCATGTCTCTTACTTCTAATTTATGAATGAGGTATCCTCAGACCATCAACATTTCACTCCCGTACAGCAAAATCAGCATGACAGTCTTCTTAGATTTCTTCCCAACTGAAATCAATTTAGTTTTGGTTTTCATATCTTACTCGCAGTAGCTCCTTTCAAGCTCCAAGATACATAGGTTGCAGGCTTACACTACATTCTTCAATTAAGATAAAGTAGTTAAGATAGGCCAAACAATTTTGATTGCCTGTAATAACCTACAGCTAATACCATAATCCTCCAGTACCTCCAACATCTTTTCCAGAGGTACTGTGTCATCTGTCTTCTCTAGATCTTTGAAACATGAACGTAACTGTCTATTATTCTCGTAACATTTTTCAATTAAGGGAATGCATACTAAAAGTATGGCCATGGCAGCCTTTCTGTGATCTGAAATCACACCGATTTTCGTCCAACTTACTCTCCTCCACCATTTACAGATTCTTCCTTTCTGAACACTGCCTTGTATACTGATCAACGAAATACATAGATTGTTGTTGCAATCCTTCCTGCTCCCTCCCCCCGTTTGTTTTATAGAGAGGAACAATCCCGCCATATTTCACCATTTTAGGACTTATTTCACGTATCCACGATGTTTTATGACAATGTAGTTTATTTAACTTCCTTTCTACTTCATCGAGCACAATTTCAGTGACATACTTGTCAAAATTAAATAAATAAATAAATAAATAGATAGATAAATAAATAAATAAATAAATAAATAAATAAATAAATAAATAAATATTGAAAGACAAAAGGAAAGGAAGGAAGGGCAGCATGCTTATTGTGACATTGCCGATGTAGGTGAAGAACAAAATCTGTTGTGAAATGATAGTATACGTATGTGGGAATAAATTAATATGCCAAATATCACAATGTATTAGAAACGCAATATCGATAATATTCTAATACAGAAACATGATGGGCTGCTGTGCTTTTCAGACAAACAGATGTTAGCACCTGCAGTCAGGCAACTTCACTCCCAGAGTTGTTTGGATGGTTGCCTCAGAGTTGTACATACAGGCGCTACACTCGGTGGTAGGATGTACCATCACCGTCTGCTCTGCTTATTATTATTATTATTATTATTATTATTATTATTATTATTATTATTATTATTATTATTATTATTAGCATAGGGAAATTAATAATCAAGAGGTATTCTTAGAAACTGTACGGGTATTATAAATTTTTGCTAATGAGGTCAAAGGAGTTTCAAATCTTCGGTACAATGAAACTGATAGTGAAATATGAATCACCTCTCTTTGAACATCAGGAGGTTATTTGCGTATCACTTAAACTGATAATGAAAATGCGATAGTAAATGTTTTTAAACACTCGTTTTAAAGCGCATCAGTAAAGATGTAAACAGGAAGGAAATCTTTCTAAAATAATGCTAACAAATTTAAATGCAATTATATGGTATTCCGCCATCATTTCTTTATTTTGGATTGTCTGTACATTTCTACTTATTTACATCGGAAGATATTAAATCCATCTTTTATGTATATTCATACGCAGGTACTCTATTTGCTCTACGATCTTGGCCTGGGCTGGTTGAAGGAGATGGGTCATTTAAGAGCTTTTCCATTTTATATTAGCGGTATTTTCTGTTCTAATAGCGCCTGTAAGTACATTTTCTTCATCTGTTTAAGAACCACGAGGTTTCGTGAGTGAGTACAGTAAGAGAAGAATATCCATCGTGACCCCCTTGTAATGCTGCCCATAAATATACAGAGTCTCCATCTTACATTCTTCGTTATATATTGTGTGTCAAACGTGCAGCCTTTCTTCTTCTTCAAACACGCTGGACACATACGCGACATTCGGTACAAAATAATATCCGCCTTTGCTGATCAGACCTTCCTGCAAGATGACGAGCACATCAGTGATGTGCCCCATGATGTTGAGGTATAAGAGTTGAGCCTTGCCGTCAACAGTACCGGGCTCTTCTTCTTCTATCACTTTTCCCACACCCTGGTGGGACCGTAGTTGCGTGTTGTATCTTACAAAAGGATTTGTTCTTGTTTTACGGGTAGATGCCCTTCCTGACACGAATCATATGTGGAGGGATGTATTCACCATTGCGTGATCTGCAGTAGTTTGTAGAATTGTGTGAATATGAAGAGGAGTGTGTTGGGACAATCACAAACACCCTGTTTCCGAGTCAGAGTAATTAATCAGACGCGATTAAAATACCCGAATCTGCGAGCAGTAATCGAGCCCGGGACCTTCTGAACTGACGTTGACCATTCATCCAATGAGGGTATCACGCAAACTATTCTTTACATTTTGGGTTAACACAATGTTCTTTAGCCTATACTGAATTTACATTCAGAATTGCACACTGGTCGCAGACAGTGGCTGCAGTTGTAACCCACGGGCGACGTGTGTGAGGCAAATCTTCGTCACATTCATGTTGCTATTTCATATCCGAATCACAACACTTTGGTTTTTCTCGTACATATCCGGTAGCTTCTCTTGTTTTGTGGACACGATCTACTACCAATAGTAATAAGATGCCTCGTAAGATCAGCGATAGAGTTTCGGCCTCCGGATCCGAAGATAACGGGTTCAGACATGGCAGAGGTAGTCTGATTTTTGAAGGCCGGAGAAAAGTCCATCGATACACCATGTCGTACGACATCCGCTTGCTAAAGATCTCTGGCGACGAATTTAGTGTTTACCAGACAGAATTCATTAAAATTTAGCTATACACGCTCAAAAGAGATTCGGTTTACTCTGCAATCTAGCACGCCTACAATAAATCGGAACGTCGAAATTGACGAGCAAGCAGCCAGACTGCGTAAAATTAAATAATAATAATAATAATAATAATAATAATAATAATAATAATAATAATAATAATAATAATCTCTGAGAGGTTCACTAAAGCTTCTATCCAGACATCTTTGCCACATACATCCATAAATCACATTTACAACATTGTTTATCCAATGTCGTAATAATGATCATCTTGGTGGTAAGTCAATAATGCAATAAGAGTCCAGCTCCACTCCTTCCTTCTATTCCTAGAACAGCACTTAATCTTTCTTCCAAGAGTTTGCTGATCGATATGTCACCTTTAAAGAGGACATGCTTATTTCTATTGGTAATTATTTGAAGTATGAAAGGACTTTTAACATACCTTTTATTTATTGGTTTATGAACATTCTGAGCGCGGTCTACATAGATCACAGTACACGCGAGAGGTATAAAATGGCAGGGAGAGATTTAGTCGTGTGGATATGTGGAAAGAAGTTTCGCTTATGCCGACGACTTGGTCTTAATAGCAGACTGTGGTGGAAGCCTGCAACGTAATTTCCTGGAGCTCTACAAGAGGGGACATAAAACTCGAACAAGTGAATCATTTGAAGTATTTAGGACGAGCATTCTCCCAGGCCTACACCAAGTGAAATTCTACCAATGTGCAGCAAAGCCAATGCTAATGCAGTGAGCCCGCAGTTGTGATCAACGGTATTCTGTAAAAAAAAAAGTAGTTCTTCCCTCTGAGAGCAAAGCTGCGTAAGAGTGATAGTGTCAGACACCGGATTTCAAAATCGAGAGTTTAAACCCGGCGGAGGTAAATGAACTTTTGATGTGCAGAAGGAAGCCTGTTTGGTACATGTCGTACGACGCCAGCATGTAAAAGAACTCTGGTGACAATTTACTGTTTACCCGGCATCATAAAAGAAGTTAAACATATTTGCAGTTTGCCTACCCATGCATACTATTTATGTTCCATTTATGATTAGACAGTAAGTACGTTGTTTAAATCAGGACAACCTTGCCTTATTCATGGCTAGGGGAATTTGACTCACGACTGGTAAACAAATTCAGTACACTAGGGCTGAGGTGACGTCCAAACAAGCTTGTCAGTGTGCCTCGCTTCTATTCACTGTGCCTCGTAATATGCTCGCTATGGGAGATCGCATCAAATTCATCACCTTGGTGCAACAAAACATGAGACAAGTTCACGTTGCCAACACTGTTCATGTGAATCAGTGTTTTCTCCAGGTTGTGGAAGATGTTTCAACATCCATTCAGTAGCAGTTCGACAACGCGCGGGCCGTCCACGCAAGGCAGCAATAGCTCAAGACCGGTATATATATGCATATCTACTAGCAGACACGACACCCTACACGTACTCTGCATCACGAGCTTCGAGACCCAACAAGAATTACTATAAGTACCCAAACCTGTGCGTAGTTGGCCGTGCGCGTAGAGGCGCGCGGCTGTGAGCTTGCATCCGGGGGATAGTAGGTTCGAATCCCACTATCGGCAGCCCTGAAGATGGTTTTCCGTGGTTTCCCATTTTCACACCAGGCAAATGCTGGGACTGTGCCTTAATTAAGGCCACGGCCGCTTCCTTCCAACTCCTAGGCCTTTCCTATCCCATCGTCGCCATAAAACCTATCTGTGTCGGTGCAACGTAAAGCCCCTAGCGAAAAAAAAACCTGTGCGTAATAAACTCCATGAAGGGACTGTATACAAGAAGACCCTTCAGGACTCCTCCACTTCGTTGACGTCTCAGTGTGCCTCACGTTCGATGTGCTAGGGCACATCAGACTTGGACACGAGATCAGTGGCCCAGAGCGTTGTTCACTGATGAAGTGCGAATTGGTTTCAACCCCGATGAAAACTCTCTGTGCATACAGACGGCAATGAATAATTCATAGTTGAACGTCACCAACAGCTTGGAGGTTCAGCACTATTGTGGGCAGGTATCATGTTCGGCCGCCGTACACCACGCGTTCACTTTAAAAAAATATGACGGTCGCAGTGTACGAACACAACATTCTCCGACGCATAGTAAGTGGTTTTTCAGAGACTGTAGAAGAAAGTTTTACTCTGCAGGACGATAACGGTTGTCCACAACGTGCAGCAGCTGTGAATGGATATCTGGAGGGTCATGGGATTCGGAGAATGGACTGGCCAGAGTCACCGGAAATGAATTGGACAGAACATGCGTCAACCTTCCTTAAAAAGTGCATTTTTCAACCGTCAACATCCACCACTAACCATTCAGGGCCTAAAAGATGCCACCATCGAGCACGGGGACAATTTGCCTTAATACATGCTCGTCGCATTCGAGGCTGTCTCAGGATTCGTGGAGGACCAGCTCGTTATTGAATCATGTGACTGCACTGAAAGGCGACTTTAATTTGTGACGTTTTAACTGTGGATATCCCTTAATTTGCTTGATCTAGTAACATAATGAAAGTTTTTCTTTTCATACTGGATATAAAGTTACCGAGAAGTGTATGTTTTCGTTGTATTTACAATTCTGAGTTTTAATTTGAATAATATAATAACGGTTCCACCCGAAAACAACAGAATCTGGTATATGCTTAAATGTTTTTGATGAGTGTAATTAATACCCAGAAATTAGTCGCCGCCCAATAAAAATATAGTTGTAAAAATTCCCTGTGTATGGGGGCGGTTCAATAAACCATGTTGCCCCTGCCTGTCGTAAGAGATGACTCAAAGTGACCCCAGGTAGTCTCACCTTGGAGCGTGGGTCGTCGGCTAGGGGTTTAACTGAGTTATGACACTGGTTCTTCTTACTTGTGCCAGCTTCTCACTTCCGTCTGTCCTATCAGACCTCCCTTAGACAACACTTGTTCTTTTCGGACCCCGACAGTATTTGCGAGTCTTAGAGCGTCATTTTCAAGCCCTTCCTGGTCCTTCCCTTTTGTCTGCCGATACACAAGAACCTAGTTTATCCGGCCCTCATTAAACCGGATCTCCGGTTTATCCGGATCGAAAATAAAAATATATTTTATTTGTACAGTATTTCTTTTACGGGATCGACTCTTCTTGCATGTCTTTTTCGTCAAGGATAGTTAAGGAAAGTAATTGGAAGTAAGTCGGCCGCGGTCTATGAAATGTACCGTCCCGGTATTCACCTGGAATTGAGAATGAGTAACCGTGGACTCTTCTGATACATTTGCACGCATTCCCGGATGCTTGGAAGTAGATGTGAATGATGTAAATTACTGGTTGAAAAAATGACTGGAATTCAGGCTACGGTATAATGACAGATGAATAAATTATTGCCTCTTGTTCCTTCGAGAGTGATGGTGAATTCAAAAATGAAACCGGCGCTCCATCAGATGAAACAATGACTCATGGAGATGCAACAATGCATCTGGACAAACTGATGGCCTATTTAGAATCCCAGACTGAAACCACACCGGCAGAACTGATGTTAGTAAAACGTCTTCGTGATCGTGCTGCGCGCAAACGCTATTCAAATGTAAAACAGAAAAGGGTCATACATTATTTTAGTGCATAAAACACAGTCGTAAATTCAAGAAAAGTGTTCTTATATTTTTTGTACAATTGAAAAATGGTATTACTGTACAACTTACGTTAATATATTATATAACTGTTTGTGTTTTTATTTTTTCCGGTTTATCTGGATTTTCGATAATCCGGATCAGTTCAGGTGCCACTTAATCCGGATAAACGAGGTTCTTGTGTACCTTAACTCTTCAAAGTGCCGGACCTCTTCCATTTTCCCTCCTATTAGTGTTAATAGAGGACGGCTGCCCAGATGTGCTTCACCATCATCAGCAGTCGCAAAGGAATTGATGGGATGGAGTGGATGTAAGAACTGGAAATAATTTATGGCACTGTCGACAATTGCATAAATGGTCGTTACTTCGTTTGTGTAGAGCAGACAGAGTTTGAACTCTAAGTGAGCGAGTAGAGTATAAATGTAACTAGTCAGACGGGTGAGCATAAATGAGCGCTTCTAAGGCAACGCCCTTGTCGAATAAAATTAATGGGAGTCACTTGTAGTCCCTGTACTGCATTCGCAGACAGTAGTTTTACGAGATCAATATATCAAAGGTGTGCAGTAGAAGGGACAATACACTAAATGGAAATCCGATCGATCGGAAGCCATACGTTTCCACGTCCACTTTAGAGCAATGAGAATGTGAAATTAATTTCTTTCGGTCGATCTCAGCCTGTCTATATAAACATGAAATGACTTCTGTCTGCCTTCCGAAATGATATTACGTCTACATTTCTGAGCGGAATATCATGAAACCGTCACATGACTAACGATGTTTTATTTCGTAATTTTGGCCTAAAATTTATTATTTGCGATAAATGCGATACATTCGAATTGAATGATGTCTGTTTACTTATTTCCCAATCAGATCAAAAATATAGAAACAACTGACCTAAAATATGGTATGAAAATGGGAAATCACGGAAAAGCATATGCGGTGCTGCCGACGATGGGATTCGAATTCACCACCTCTCAAAAGCAAGTTCATAGCACGGTCGACAATAATAATAGTAATAATATTCAACCAAGCTCGATAGCTTCAGCCGCTTAAGTGCGGCCTGTATACAGTATTCGGAAGATAGTGGGTTCAAACCCCACTGTCGGCAGCCCTGAAGATGGTTTTCCGTGGTTTCTCATTTTCATACCAGGCAAATGCTGGGGCTGTACCTTAATTACGGCCACGGCTGCTTTTTTTCCCACTCCTAGCCCTTTCCTGTTCCATCGTCGCCATAAGAGCTATCTGTGTCGGTGCGATGTAAAGCAACTTGTAAAACAAAAACAAAAAAGCGGTTCAAATATAGGTCAATTGTAATTATTAAAAATTATGTTTCGAAATAATGGTCATTAATATGTATGCTTTCAACAAAATAATGGATGAATGGCTACTCCTATCACAGCATACGGCCCAGCACGTGCAGTTAATTCAGTTTTCTCTTTTAAAATGTTTCGTACATTTTCTTAGTAACTCAGTAGATTTTCGAAGAAATTATGCTTATGCATAGTAAATCAGACTTTCAACTCACTGCTACTAATTGCAGTGTAATTTGTGTCTCTGCTGGTACTAACTATTTGCTTTACGTCGCACTGACACATATATGTCTTACGGCGACGATGGGATAGGAAAGGCCTAGGAATTGGAAAGAAGAGGCCGTAGCCTTAATTAAGGTACAGCCCCGGCATTTGCCTGGTATGAAAATGGGAAACCACGGAAAACCATCTTCAGTGTTGCCGATAGTGGGGCTCGAACCCACGATCTCCCGATTACTGGATACTGGCTGGTACTAACAACAGCTAGTTTATAAAAGTACAGTTGTAGGATGTCCACTGTCTGTAATTTCGTTTGTTTTGCCAATTAATTTATTTCGGTCCATCTCAGTCTGTCTATATAAACATGAAATGACTTTTGTATGCCTTCCGAAACGATATTACGTCTACAGTTCTGAGTGGAATATCATGCAACCGTCACATGACTAACGATGTTTTAGTTCAGAATTTTGGCCTCTCGTCGCCATAAGACCTATCTGTGTCGGTGCTACGTAAAGCCCCTAGAAAAAAAAATTGGCCTAAAAATTATTATTTTCTATTTATTTCAACTTTCTTAACTGTATCACTATTTTTTAATTCTCCGCATGAATGCGAGTGCTAATCCCGAAATCTGGACACTTTTTTCTTTGAAGAACAATTCCAAGCTAATCAAATGTGTCACTTTTGACGCCGGAAAAATCGAAATAAAGATGCAGTTTAATGACGGTGCAGACCTTCGTGTCGGGTTAATTGGTGGCTAAACTGTAAGTCGTAGAGTATTACAAAACAGATAGCACAATCCCCGTACTATTGTTGATACGGCTGTTGATACGTTAGATAGCGCTGCATTTCTCGATTATAATAAATTCTTTCGAACTCGATTGTTACTTGCATTAGGAAAAATAGCCTGTCTTATAATGAAAATTCTCCATCTCTAGTGTGAATGGCAGGTTGCCAAGTGAGCCTGCCGTTATAGTAGAAACTCCCGAACTCGATTGTGATTGGCAATAGGAAATGTAGCCTGCCATTATCCTCAACATTTCCCCAATGCCTACCTTACATCAGAAACAACGAATTCTGCCCTCCCTGCTTTGTTTCTAGGATAGCGTCAGGAGGCACGCAATTTAATATAATCTTACTCACTGCCTTTACAGTTATTTACGGAGAAATCCATGTACAATACCTTAGCGAAGCATGGGCACATTTGCAAGTTTATAATATAAACGAAAAGTTAGAACATAAAAACTAACTCTAATTAATTAAATAAATAAATAATAATTATGACTATTTTTCTAGTGCTTTAACGTTTCACCTAGCACATCAAAGGTTTTCGGCGGCTCAAGGATGGGAAGGTAACGTCTGTGGTCTTAATTGACGTATAGCCCCAGCATTTGCCTTGTTTGAAAATGGAAAACCACGGAAAAGCATCTGCAGGGCTGCCGACGGTGGAATTCGAATCCACCATCTTCCGAGTGCAAGATCACAGCTACACGACCCTAACAGAACGGTCAACTTGCTCGGTAATAATAATAATAATAATAATAATAATAATAATAATAATAATAATAATAATATAGGGCCCTAATTTAGTTCCCAATTGGCTTTACGTCGCACCGACACAGATAGATCTTATGGCTCGGTAAAATATACTCTTATAGCTTTAGCAAATGTGAGTGTGTACACTTACTGTAGACAATACAATAAACCATCTGTTGGCCAAATAGGGCCTATATCTTTTTCTAACTACTCCGTTCGGAACAATGAATGTCTGGTGGATTGAAATAATTTAGTGCATAAGTGTTATAAATAATCAAAATAACACACTGCTGCTTCAGTTTCACTAAGAAGTCTGAAAAGTTATATATAGACCTACTATTCACTCTCCAGAGCCCCATCCTACACATCTAAGAAACTTTTTTTTTTTCTATTTGCTTTACGTCGCACCGACACAGATATGTCTTATGGCGACGATGGGATAGGAAAAGCCTAGGAATGGGAAGGAAGTGGCCGTGGCCTTAATTAAGGCACAGCCCCAGCATTTTCCTGGGTGAAAATGGGAAACCACGTAAAACCATCTTCAGGGCTGCCGACAGTGGTATTCGAACCCACTATTTCCTGGATACAAGCTCACATCCATGTGCCCCTGACCGCACGACCAACTCGCCCTTTCTTTGGTGTGTTAGTGCGACGTTAAACCACTGGCATAATAATAATAATAATAATAATAATAATAATAATAATAATAATAATAATAATAATAAAGTGCTGTGATGTGGCTAAGTGTAACAGAGAGCCACGAAATTCGTCAGTTGAAGGATAAGAATATCAGAGGTGTAGGAAGGAAAATTTAAAGGAAAAGGAAAGCAAGAAATATAAGGAAATAACGTTAAATAAATCCAGACAAAATAAGGAGATGATTAAGAAAACGTTAATAAACGTTTGTAGGCAGTTAGATTTCATGCCATTTAGACTACCTACATGACATTTTAGACGTTCTGTTTTACTTAACCAAACAGCAGAGATGTCCGAAATATTGGGTGACTTGTTGCTACGTTTAATTTAATAGTTCAGTAATACAGCCTTACGAGAAGTAATGGAATTTAGTATATGGATTTGGGGAGTATAATAGGATTGAATTTTTGAGGTTGTGGACATCTAAAGCGTGTAAGAGATCGGTATGCTAATTACTTACTGGCATTAGGCCTACTTATGGGTATAATCGTAATTAATCAAGGATAGGTTAAAGAAGGAAGCGGTTGTGATCTAGGACTTGTCTTAACTTGGAGAGAAAAGACCACGAAGAAAAATGTCGTATATGAATCCACTTCGATTTCGGAATACAGGCATCCTAATCAAGATTCCGAATGCACGTAACTAACCCAAATGGTGAAGAGGTGCAGAGCCACTTCTTCATCCAGTTTTAAAATTTCTTGTAAAATATTTTGATATTTAATAATTATACGAAATTGTCCGGCAACATAGCTAAATGGTTAGCGTGTTGGCCTTTGATCACAGGGGTCCCGGGTTCGATTCCCGGCAGGGTCGTGAATTTTAACCATCATTGGTTAATTTCGCCGGCACGGAGGCTGGGTGTATGTGTCGTCTTCATCATCATTATTGCATCCTCATCATGACGCGCAGGTCGCCTACGGGAGTCAAATCAAAAGACCTGCACTTGGCGAGCCGAACCTTGTCCTCGGACACTCCCAGCACTAAAAGCCATACGCCATTTCATTTTATACGAAAGTAAATAATCTGCCGTAATGTCGTGGAATACAATTTTAAGTTACTCCTTTCTGGAAAGACAGAAGAAAAATACAAGTGTAAACTGTACGTTGTTAGTAGTATGGTCAAATAATCGTTCTCAGAATAACTCAGTTGAAGAGTTATGACGATCAAATTAGCTCATTCTCAACATCAGACTAGTCAATTGTAAATGATCAGGATTCACTATTATTTATAGCGAAATAAAATCAGTGAAAGAGATCCATTATTAGTAGGCAATTGAAATCAGCGAGTGGGGTATACAGTCACAGGAAGTAATATAATCTACTGTTTAAAGACAATTATCACCAATAACGGGAATCGGTTATTTTATAGCTCAGTGAAATCAGCCACAGGGATCCACTGACATGGCGTATGGCTTTTAGTGCCAGGAGTGTCCGAGGATATGTTCGGCTCGCCAGGTGCAGGTCTTTCGATTTGAAGCCCGTAGGCAACTCTCGCGTCGGGTTGAGGATGGAAATGATGATGAAGACGACACATACTGTACAACCAGTCCTCGTACCATTGGAATTAACCAATGATGGTTACAATTCCCGACCCTGCCACGAATCGAACCCGGGACCCCTGTGACGAAAGGCCAGCACGCTAACCATTTACCCATGGAGCCGGACAGCGATCCACTATTTGTAATCGACAGAAATCATCAACGGAGACTCACTATCTGAAGCCACCTAAAGTCAGCTACAATGATCCACTGTGTGTAGTCAACTGAAATCAGCGACACTATCTGTACTCAACTACTCAGCGACAAGGATGCACTATTTGTTGTAACTAAAATCAGAGGCAAGGATCTACAATTCGAAGCCAACTTAAGGGGATACGGAGCAGCCTATCTTACCAATGTTAAATTTGTTTAATTCATGTTCCTTTTTCTCAGGATCTAATAAAGTTATGAAAACGAAATTTATGTCACATTTTATTCAAACCTTACTGGGCATACTGACGGAGCGTTTGTTTAATTGGACTTAAGGGAACTCAGATACATATTTTTGTAAACAGCCAATAAGTAGAATTATTTTTTTCCTAAAAAGCAGCCAAATCTCAAAAAGATTTATATAAATCAGGAAATACCTCCGTTAAAATGTTAACCAATATGAGTCAAATTCATGATGAAAATTACACAGCTCTATGATAAATAGTCACCTAGAAAAAAGGAACATGCATTTGAAAAAATTGGAAAGAGAGAAAACTACAGTTAAAACTCTCCACACATATGATTTTCTTATTGTTAGCGCAAGTTTAAATTAAAATTGTGGCAACGTTTAGTGGTTAAACTATAATGTATTATACATCATTTTAAAAAGAACATAAAATTTTAAAAATGATATTTTTGACCATTTTAACCGTTCCGTATCCCCTTAAGTCAGCGAGCAAGATCTACTATTTATAGTCAAACTAGCATGTACCCGTGGCTTCGCCCGCGTTTATTAATTCAAACGTTAGATATTTTTAAGCCAATTATTTTTAAGCAAAATAAAACATTACGTTTATTTACACACATCGTTTACACATAAACTGCATGAAGTACATTATTTTTAATATCGGTAATATAGTTACTTTCAATGCTTACGATACCGGGCTGGTGGATGGTACAAATAATATTAAAACAATATAAAAGGCCATACTATATAAAACACCATTTTTTCCTTGCAGAGCTTCCCGATAAACTTTCCAACTCTTGAACAACCCATGTACAGCTGACTATGGGAGATGCACCCTTTCCGAAGATCGAACCCTACAACTATAAGCAATTGCCCTTGTACCTTGTCGGTGCACATAGCGAAACTCAAACAAACGGGGAGTTAAGATGTATAGTGTGTTTGTCTTTTTTAACTCTTGAACAATTCGCGTGCAGTTGACGATGGGAGAAGCATCGTTATAAATACCATAATTAATGAAAACAGGTAAAGATTCATCTAAGAATACGTCTACGTTCGCAGATTTGGCTGGACATTGCACACATACACACACACAAACACTTCCGGATATTACGGTCTGAATATGGCTCCTTGTGTCGGGGACCGAAAATGGCTTCCTACGCCATTGATTTAAAATGGCTCCTGGACTGGTATTACCCATCTGATATACGTTGATTAGCGACAATAAATCTAAGTCTTTAATCCGGTTGACAGTACGCTGGATTGTCATGTCCCGATACGCATTTTCTGTTGTTTTTTCGTTCGTAACTTACCAATGAACACGATAAAAAATCCGGCTTCAAGATATATTTGGACCCCCTTCCATCTACAGTACCTATATTCAAAATTTCAGATCTCTGCATGCCGTAGATTTGGCTGGGCATCGCTCACACACAGACAGGAAAACACTTCCTTTAATTATTATGCAAAATAATCAGCGAGAGAGGTCCATAATTTGTAGCCAACCAAAATCACCGACAGAGAACCACAATTTGTAGCCTACTGTACCGGCCGTAGGCGCACTAAGGATGACGTGGTTCTCGTATAGCCGATGACATGACAGGAGACACGTTAAGGTGCTGACCATGATTTTGTAGGCGTTTACAAAGCATTTCCTATTGTGAAGACGACGTACATAACCCGCCCAGGACAGAAGAAAGGTGAGTAGACTCCACCCATCGCTCTGCTCTGTTCAAATATTACAAGCATCACGGTTGACGTATGTTAGTTGGTAATGACCTACTTGTACTGCAGTGTGAGATACACGTACACCTAGCGCAAGAACAATTAATCTGTGTGTAAAAAAGAAGAGGACAGGACCGACTACGTACTGTTGTTGACCAGGCTTTCGTCTCCTATACTCAAGGTTACCGGATATAATCCTACACATTTATGAGTGGTTAAATGCGAAGAATCTGTCAGTACACTTACTGGCAGGTTAAGAAAGTACGTGGGTGTTCAGATATGTGCCAATACGCCCCTACACTACACTACCAACCCCCACAGAAACACACAATAGAGAATACAATGCTTCACATAGTGCTGACGTCAGGAAGGGCATCCATTCATAAAAGAAGGCCAAGTCTACATGTGCGACACAGCTCGCACCCATAAAGTGGCAGAACAATTTATTATTATTATTATTATTATTATTATTATTATTATTATTATTATTATTATTATTATTATTATTGTCCGGCTCCATGGATAAATGGTTAGCGTGCTGGCCTTTGGTAACAGGGGATACGGGTTCGATTCCCGAAAGAGTAGGTAATTTTAACCTTAATTGGTTAATTTCTCTGGCACGTGGGCTGGGTGTATGTGTCGCCTTCGTCATCATTTTATCCTCATCACGACGCGCAGGTCGCCTATGGGAGTCAATTCAAAAGACCTGCACCTAGCGAGCCGAACTTGTCCTCGGACACTCCCGGCACTAAAAGCCATACGCCATTTCATTATTATTATTATTATTATTATTATTATTATTACTTAATCTTATCGTCCGTTCAGTTACTATAGATTTGAAGGAACGCTGAGGTGCCGTAATTTTTACCCTCAGCAGTTCATTATGGTGCTGACAGCCACCGGATATATTTCAGTAGGCTTAATTGTATATTCGAGGAATCAAAAGGAATAACTTATTTGCAGTAAGAAACGTGGCATATGACGACGGCGATAAAGTAATTTGATTTGAAAATTTCTGAACTATTCTTAACTAAGGAATCTATTTTCAACAGAAAATAAATAAATAAATAAATAAATAAATAAATAAATAAATAAATAAATAAATAAACAAAATGCAAGTTCTGGTTTGTGGCCCGCCTGTCATTATAAAAAATCATTAATTCAGGCCACAAATTGAAAAAAAAATGTTGTATTCAGAAAGGAAGTAGAACATTAATTGTTTCCTGAAGTAGTGGAAAGGAAACTACGTAAAGGACTGGTACAATAAACAAATCAGTACTTAGCAATGTTTACCAGTTTTATGGATCTCAGCCGACTGTATCTTCCGTATAGAGGATTTAAATAACTTTAGTGTCTTATAAAACTAACAGGATTTAAATAACTTTAGTGTCTTATAAAACTAACAGGAACAATTTTGCAAATTAGGGGAGTCGTATTTGAGTGTCAAGTTATGACCACATCATTTGCGCAACTTACAATGTCAGTGACAGCATAATTAACATAAAAACAATTTTTAACAAACTTACCGTAAGTTAGTTCCTGGTGTGGGTCAGGGGTACAGTGTTCGTCTCCGGAGCCCAAAATCGTGGGTTGGGTTAATACCCGGCAGAGATAGTCGGATTTTTGAACGCCAGATGGTAGTTCATTCAGGATTCCATGCCGTACTAAGCCGGCACGTAAACGATCTCAAGTGATATACTATGTGTATACGTAAAAGAATATATATTGACTTAGCAATTCGCAGTAAAGTTCTAATGTCTGTACTATCTAGACGAGTAAAAATAGAACGTTGAAACTGACACGTAGTCAAACCAAGAAATCTCTGACCGAGCTCGATAGCTGCAGTCGCTTAAGTGCAGCCAGTATCCAGTATTCGGGAGATAGTAGGTTCGAACCCCACTGTCGGCAGCCCTGAAAATGGTTTTCCGTGGTTTCCCATTTTCACACCAGACAAATGCTGGGGCTAAACCTTAAATAAGGCCACGGCCGCTTCCTTCCCACTCCTAGCCCTTCTCTGTCCCATCATCGCCATAAGACCTATCAATGTCGGTGCGACGTAAAGCAACTAGCAAAAATCTCTGCACATGGTAGTTGAGGACATATGATCAGAATTGTCTAACCGTAAGATACAACTAATTTGAATTTTAACGAATTTGCAGCTGAATTTACAGTAGTTCATGCAAGTCCACGTACCTTGAGACTGAGAGGTAAAGACGAATGTCTGGATCTCAAGTTTTCCCATACCAACCATGCGTAAATTGTTTCAAGTATGAGTCTGAACTATAAAGTAACGTAAAGTTCATTTTAAACAATTTCTCTACTACAAATTTGAAGGTGTTCAAATGCATCAGCCTCGTGTTCGGTAGATTTACTCACACGTAAAAGAACGTCTACAGGGCTAAATTTAGGCACCTCGGTGTCTCCGAAAACCGTAAAATGCATTAGCAGGGCTTAAAACCAATAACATTACTATTGCTATCTTATGCTTTTTGACGTAAAATACGTCTATCGTTTTGGTACGGTACTTAGGCAACTGAACGTTGCAAAGACATGAACATTTTAAAAATTGAAATTATTTCTTGGTTCGTGCGATAGCAGAGTTCAATATCTCATTGTATAGAAGAAGGATCAATGTATCTAGCAACAAAAGTCAACATCGACGTGACGTCATCAGGTGATCCAATAATGCCGGGGCCGATGACCTAGATGTTAGGCCCCTTTAAACAACAAGCATCATCATCATCATCATCATCATCAATAATGCCGCGCAGGTAACTCGCTCGCTTAGCTCCGGACTCTGGCGTGGTAGCACGTCGTGCGAGTGTCATTTGTAGTTCTACAAGTATTTGGTGAAAAAGAATCATGCAGTGAGTGTCTGAGAAAACTGTAGTGCGAACTTTGCAAAAATACGTTCTTTCGCCAACTGTCACGATATATAGACAGTAAATAGATTCAACACTATCGAAAACATATTTGAGACGGTATGGCTGCTTGTAAGAATTCCAGAAAGACCAAAATCGTCTATACCGAGCGTAAAAAAAGACTTACCCAGAGTATCTCAAAGAGGCGGTTGAAAGTTATGAGGCAAGTCTGAACAACTGGAGCCCCAGCCGAGTATAGTGTACTGCAATACGCTGGTGGTGGAATGGCTCCGGTGCAGTTAACATGATCGTAGAATTAAGCAAAAGAAAGCAAATCCGTACAGACTAGAAACTTTATTTCGACAATACCTATCACGCGGTATGTAATCTACGTCAACACATGCAACGACGACCCCGACACAGTCTCTTTCGACGTTTTTATTTATTCCTCAGTTCTTAGACAGTCTGTAAAGAATTATAGATTGCAGCTTCCACTAGATCTACGAAATGAAATATCTATTTAGCATGCTGTCTAGAATACTTCAGCTTCAGGAGAAAAGACGTGCTCGGTTCAACCGAAAGGACGTTCCAGAGATGCACATGGCCCTGAGGTTCACTCAGCCTACACAAAGTATGAGTAACAGGTTAATTCCTGGGGGCAAAGGCGGCCGACCGTAGAGCTAACCATGCTAACGCACCAAGTAAATCTATCTATCTATCTATCTATCTATCTATCTATCTATCTAGCTATCTATCTATCAGAAAGTGCTTAGGTTATGGACAAGTGTAGGCTTTTACCTTCCATCCCTCCCAGGGTCTTCATGGCCTGTACAGTGTTGACTGACTTTTAGTAAACTGCTGAACATAGAACAGCCGATACTGACGGTACATTTAAAAACCGTATAAGAAGAGTAACTCAGCCACAGAGTAGTAGGTTAATAGTTTTAGCTTGTGAATCATCGTCCAGTTTGTTTCGTGTGTCGGTCAACACGCCACTGTAATTAGCTTACACACCATAATCTACTCCAGTTTAACTACTGCGCGTAAGAACTAGCACAAAGAGCAGCGGGAAGGCGATGAAAAAAGACCATAAACACCCGGGCCGCACAAAAGACGAGACGTATGCTAAAGAGCTCGCTCAAGAAACTCGAGCTATGCTTGGGTGGCTCAAAGCAGAGTAGCCGCTAGTCTCCTGAGGAGAGTCGTATTTAACGGCGTATGTATATGAGCACACCCTGTTGCTCGTGGTTCAAACACCTTTCTTAACCACAAAATTACCGGGCGAGTTGGCCGTGCGTGTAGAGGCGCGCGGCTGTGAGCTTGCATCCGGGAGATAGTAGGTTCGAATCCCACTATCGGCAGCCCTGAAAATGGTTTTCCGTGGTTTCCCATTTTCACACCAGGCAAATGCTGGGGCTGTACCTTAATTAAGGCCACGGCCGCTTCCTTCCAACTCCTAGGCCTTTCCTATCCCATCGTCGCCATAAGACCTATCTGTGTCGGTGCGACGTAAAGCCCCTAGCAAAAAATAACCACAAAATTACAGTAAGTAATCCACAAATTAGTCTTAACCCACACAAAACGCACGAAAGTTGCCTACTTCGAGCACAACTTCCCAAATGACAAATAAAGCCTTATACAATAAACTGATCGTAGAACAGAAAATAGAAAAGACGTAGGTGGAGATTATTATCCTTGGCACGAAACCTCCGACAGTGGTTCCACATCCAACTCTGATACAGGAAACAAAAAATATTCCATGATGGTCGCCATTATTCTGTGAGCTGACGGCACCTTAAGAAGGAGAAGAAGAAGAAACCAGCAATTTCACTTTTTAATTTACAACATTTCAAGGGTCAGGGAATACAACAGGTAAGTCAACTTCCTTCACAACTCAGAGAAAACCAAATTTTAATCTCAAGACGTTACTAGATAAATAAGGAGTTACTAAATCATATGTTTTGAATAACTGAATTCCGAAATGTAATAAATGGAATTAAGCTTGGTCCGTTGCCCAGTATATCACCAATAACTCTATTACGACATAAACTGACTTATCTGTTTCTTTCCCCCTGATCCTTCATTTATAGCAGTTCAATCAAACACACGTACGATAACGGTTCGTTTCCAGGGTATAGCGATATCAGATGGCTATCTTCAAACTGATCTACGGTATCCCCTGCCTGCCGTAAGAGGTGATTCAAAGGGGCTAAACCCCAGGAGCTTTTACCATGGGACCGAACGGGTTGGCGTGCAGCTGTAAGCTTGCATTCGGGGTATGATGGGTTCAAACTCCACCATCAGCAGTCCTGAAGATTGTTTACCGAGGTTTCCCAATTTCACACCGCGCACATCCTAGGCTGTACCAAAGTTATGACCATGGCTGATTTCTCTCTCCTCCCTTGGAGGACGTGATAGTTGAGTGGCATGGTCACTTGATTCTTACCAAGGAGTTCGTGGGTTCGAATCTCGGCTAATGCATGTGGAATTTTTGAAACGAAGTGACGTCCCCGTGCTCCTAGAACTGGAGATCATGTTGCTATGTCCTAGCTCTTTCCTTTCCCATCGCCGCTGATAACCTGTCTGAGTTAGTGTGACGTTAAAACAAGCAAAAAGTCTCAACATGGCAGCGTGGGTTACCGACCATGGGCCTTTAGTGGAGTTTTTTTTTGTTTCCACTTACTTGTGTTAGACTCATCGCTTTCATCTTTCCTACCTAACCTCTCTTGGTCAACTTTTCATTCTCTTTAGACCCCATGGGTATTAAACGTCTTGTTTTTCACATTTTCTCGTCTGAAGATAAAGAACAGGCAGTGAACCAACGGACAAAAAGTCCTCTAATCATCTTCAATTTGTCCTTCCCATGTCTCAGGACGCGAAGAGGTAAGCTCCTGGAAGTACTCCTGATACTAATGAGGTATAGATGTGTATGCGCTTCCTTTACAGAGCGCTGTAGATAAGAAATTCATCTCAATTTCGGGAGGAAATGTGACTGATGCTCTTTCAAGAAGCAATTAATTTAGTATCACACTGATAGGAAATTTTGAATATGAAAATTTTAATTCCTGAAGACAATTTAGCTCACGGTTTTAATTATCAATCCGGAATACGAATATAAGGAACTTCAGCCAACCAACAGCTGTCTATGGCTACAATTTTATGGTTTTCGTGTCATCACTCCCATTTTATCGCACCAAGATGCACTTGCTTTCATGTAAATTCATCTGAATAGCACACTGACATATCTTCATTAACACATTTGACCACAGACCGAACAATCAACAGGACGTAACTGTGTTACTCTGAAGAAGTCGACAGCCGACATATTGAGAGACTGCGGCTCAAACTGTTTAAATGCAAAAATAAAACACTATTTCTACGGGTTGAAAATGTTGTTCTCTATGTTGCTTATTTGCTGTATTTTATATTTGTGCACTTCCGTTAACATTACTTACTTTTTGTAGTTATTCGCTAAATAACCAAAATAACTTACAACTTAAGCTCCAGTCTCTCTTTAGAAAAAATCTAAAGATCTCGTCATTATTACTACAGAGAAACAGGTCAAGTGTCATCAAAACGTAAGTAAATTACGAAGCAGTAAATTCAATCGGCACGTAATATGACAGACAGATACTGTATATCAAGCTTATTAACGGCACAGGCGCTCAACACGCCCAGAACACTTCCTCACAACAGCCGAAAGCTGTCTGGCGGTACTATTTATATGGGCTCAGGTATTGTTACACAACACCAAGGGAAGTATAACTCTTATTTGTATAGATGGCGATTACAATATAACACGAACCTAGCTTTCGTAACGCAAATATTGTCGTAGAAGAATATACCGTGTATGTTTATAGGACTGGTATATTTCATAGGCACGCAAGTGTTATTCTTAACCATCAGTTACTGGGAGTTAACAAACGCTGCAGATTTTATCGGCGCCTGGAGGCTTCAATGGTATATGGAACTCCCCAGACCATAAATACGCTGCAATTGCCAGGCTCTGCTTATAGCCACGACATGCGATTACTGCTGCCGATCCTTTTCAAATTATGCACCATTATTCTCCAAGAAAGTTATTTTAACGGTCTAGGGTTCATAATGGCCCTTCTACTTTCACGCTGGACAATGTATTAGGATGTTTTTGGATGTAGATTTACGAGCCACGGCTGGCACACGTGGAATTTCAATACAGTCGTCCATTATTATACTTCATATTGAACAAGTGTACAGGACAGACAGCTTCATAAGCATTCATAAACTGGAAAATGTGGTAGATAATATTTCCCGTTAGAAGCATTAAGCATTCAATTTCTTTAAAATGTCATAATGAAGAATGTAAAGGAGCCACTGTGACATTAACGTGTACTTCATGTTACTTAACTACGGAATCTAAAAGAAGAACGCAAGCGTGCTTAATAAGCAAAACAAGCATGTAATTTTTTGTGATACTGAGATCATAGCCACGGGACATACAGTCTTATGTGGCATCTGAATCACAGAAACGCACGCTTAATGAATTTACCCTTACCTTACACTATGTTGCTAACTCTTCCCTCAGCTGTTTCCAGAGGTCTCCAAACACGAATGTGAAAAATAGAACCCGGATTCGTATGCATAATCAAATAGTAATATATATATGCACGAAAAATGTAAAAAAAATATGTGGCATTATATGCACAAAAAGCGAAGAAAAATCACAAACTATTTGTTTCGTGGAAAACCATAGCTTATTCGTGGCTGGTACAGTAAACGAGGAACGTTATTCTGATATTTTCTTGTGTGATGCTTCTACGTTTCCTATATTCTTATATTTTATACAACGAAACTGTAATTTCTATATCGGATGATGTCACAGATACAAGTGAAAAACATCACAATTCTTCTTTGTAAATTCCTCTTCTATTTTAGTCTTTTCACGAACATGGTTCATCAAAACACACGTTACCTTTTTTTAGTTTTTTCTTTGACACCGAACGCATTGCAGATATGTTATTAACTACTTTCTAGCAATTGACCCATGACCGGAAGAGGGAAGTTACGGGAAAAATACGTATTTTTGCATTTAAGAAAATAAAATATGCATTTCATTTATATGTATTGTACTATCAAGCACCGGTGAAATTTATTTTATGCATAAAATCAATCTACTGACCCAGACAACAAGAGGCCAGTTTACAAAAATTAGCAAGTTTTGTCTTGGCCGCTGTACAGTTATATTAAAAGGGACGAACATTTTTTAAACTCCCAACAGGGCCGTATTGCAGGCTAGAGATGTTTACAACGGGTAGATACGAATTGAATCCATCCAGGTTTGTGAAGTCAAATTCGCCACCCTATTCTGTGGAAACCTCTTAATTTCTAAATTAATACTACATCCTAGACATACTCCATCTCTTTGTCATATTATTCATATCTTGGCCTTTCCGTACCATTCTTACTGTCTGTACTTCACTAAAAACCAACTGAATAAGTGCCATCATCCTATCCCTTCTGCTGGCTAAAAGTCGCTAAACGTCCACTTATCACCAGCTTGATTCAGTAACACTTCAAATGTGGTCCATTCTACGCATTTTACTTGCAACGTTCTTCTGAAACCCATCTTTCAAAGACTTCCATTCCTATTCTTTTATTTATTTCTCCACAGTGTCACGTTCCACCCAGAAGTCTTCAGAAACATATTTCTATTTTAGTTTCTATTTTCTTCCTATTCTGAATTTAAAGTAAGAAACTTTCCTTCTGTACAGGTGGTCTTCCCTGCTTGGGTTAGTCTACATTTTATGCCGTCCTTACTTCTGCCATCAATAATTATTATATTAACCAAGTAAAAATATGTCCGCTTCTGTGGTGTAGTTGGTTAGTGTGGTTAGCTGCTACCCTCGCAGTCCCGGGTTTGATTAGCGGCTCTGCAACCAAATTTTTAAAAGTGGTACTATGACTGGTAGGGGTCCACTCAGCCTCAAGAGGTCAACTGAGTAGAAGTGGGGGTTCGATTCCCACCTCAGCCATCCGCGAAGTGGTTTTCCGTGCTTTCGCACTTCTCATCCAGGCAAATACAGGGAGGGTACCTAACTTCAGACCACGGCCGCTTCCTTCCCTCTTCCTTGTCTATCCCTTCCAATCTTCCCATCCTCATCCCCCACAAGGCCCCTGTTCAGCATAGCAGGTGAGGGCACCTGGGAGGGATCCTGGTCCTCCTCCCCAATTTCATTCCACCGACCCAAAGTCTCACGCTCCAGAACACTAACCTTCAGGCAGTAGAGTCCGAGGGAAAACTAACCCTGTACGGTAAACGGATTAAGAAAGAAAGAAAGAAAGAAAGAAAGAAAGAAAGAAAGAAAGAAAGAAAGAAAGAAAGAAGTAAAACTATCTATCTACTTCCTTTAAACTATTCATAATATGACATTTCCAGCATCACCAGACTTTACCGGACTTTTGTTGTAAATGTATTTATCTGTCAAGATTGGATCCATACTGTAGTCCTGCATGACCGAGTATAAAGACCACAATATGAAGTAATCTGACGCCCAGCAGTAAGCTAATAGTTAACCCACCAAGCACTTCTGTGAAGCGCTGCTGTATGCTACAACCATCCAGCTGAGTCTGTTTTATGCTCGGTCCTTTCTGTCTGTGGCGATACTTTTCGTTATCTGTAATAATTATAGAAGTGTGGTTGCAAATACGATGAACACCTGAAGAAAGCACAGAAAAACTGTATCCTGTTAATTACTTTTTTTTGTTTTAATTACTATTATGTTCGAGTAAATCATTCTGGTTCAATATTTATACGCTAGCCATTTATTAATGTCATTTTTAACACAATGATAATGCACAAAGTATGCATTATTTAAATAGTTTAGGAGAAGAACAGATCTCCCGGTTATAACAATCATACCTATAAATACAATCTATATTTTCGCTGAAGAGCCGGTACTACCTAAGTTAGGGACACATTTGAAATTTTACTCCAGAAGTAAAAGTAGTCAAGAAGTCCCTTACAGCTAAATTACTCAACTAATCTGTGAGTAAGCGAAACGAAACAATTTCTGGACGTGTTTGTTCATGTCAGTCACGTGACATTGAACCGCCGCATTGGGCTGTATTCTGCGTTGTGTCTTAAGGGACGGTATACTCAGGGGCTAAACTAGTTCGCTATGAAGCTTTCGGCCGAGTAATGACGTCGCATTATATTAGCTGACGAGTCTCAAAGTGGAACCGAGTCTAAACCAGATTATCCATAACATTCAGCAAATGTTTCAGATTCTCTGCAAACAAAAACTCGACTTTCGATTTTCTCTCCTGGAAATGGATTCTTTTTCCAAAGTTATCTTCGATTTTCCTTTATCGCTTGTTATGTATATACTTATAAGTCGCAAAATATTTCTGGCGACGATATTTCAGGAGTGTGTGGTAAATGAAATTAATTGATATGAAAATAGTGCCGTGTGGCAAGCATGATATCTATAAAGATAAAACCAATATAATGTGATGTCATTATAAAACAATTGTCTAGAAACCTGATTTGCTCACTTGAGTAAGAAAGCCACAAAAATATAATAGTGTGATTCTCATTTACTGAGCGAAGGTTTACAGATTTGTGATGCAGATGAGTTACAATCGACCAACCTCAAGAGGCTCTCAGTTTGTTAACATTGTTATATTATTAACATCATTTCAATGTTGTTATTTTGTCATTCTATTATAACGTTCCAAATTTAAAGTGTCATTGTTTAAGAAACCTTTCTCGTGGACAGTCGAGATTTCTTCTGAGGACGCAGGGCACAGTTCCCTGCGAAACGTTAAGAATTTCACCTTATTTTCTTGACACAGTATAATCCCAAAAGCCTATACAGTATCATATCATGTCAATTGCTACTTATTTCAGGAGACGTCACGTTATTTGCAATTTCATCGCTCACAAGGATTTATTTAACGTGCGGAAGTTGCCTCTCAAATGCCACCGACCTCAGCTGGAATCAAACTCGTTAGCTAGGGAGATGTAGCGTAGTTACCACAGCGACCCTTGTTGTATAAAATATTGCTTCCACTCGTGCTAGGCTTCTCGTGTGACCTTCAATGGGCATCCCATGAACTGTTATACTTCTGAAAGAGATGTGAAATACCTAGGGATCTTTCATATTCACTTTTCTCATGGTCTTACCCTGCCTTTAACCGATAACTCCTTTCCTTCACGAGCAAAATGATTTATGTTCTACTTTTAATAATCATTATGAAGTGCTTTTTGTCTTGTCACTTATAAAAACCATCACCGACGCCACCAACGTTTTTACCGACCTTTTCCGGAAACTACTCTATTGATCCTCTCACAGAGCGAAGGAGAAGTGAAAAAAAAAGTTAAATCGGATTTAAATTAAATGTTCATCGTTTCTCACGCGTAACAATAATCTAGAATATTTTATATAATACACTGATGCGATCAGTCGGAAGTAACAGACAAGAAGACAGCGAGAATGATTGCTAGTAAAAACAGGAGGAAACAGTGGTAGGCAGGCGGTCCAAATGATGAGATAAGGGCTAAGATAGAAATAAACTCGATGGATGAAGTTGTGGATGCAAATCGAATTTGGTGACATGAATGCAGGATGGAGGTTACCAAGAAGAAGAAGAAGAAGAAGAAGAATGGACTTGACCATAGAGGCTAAGATAAGTACACCGAGACGGATACGACGATGATTAAACTTAGTTTTAAATGATTCAAAGATAAGACGTGTAGAACAAAACGAGGCCACGCAGCTAATTGCAAAGCGATTATTATTATTATTATTATTATTATTATTATTATTATTATTATTATTATTATTATTATTATTATTATTTAATAATAGCTGCTATTGCTAGTCGGGTGCTGCCTTTGTAAGGCAGATCCTCCGACGAGGGTGGACGGCATCTGTTGTGTATGCTATAGTAGCCCCTGTGTATAAAGGAAAGGGCGATAGACATAAAGCTGAAAATTACAGGCCAGTAGGTTTGACATGCATTGTATGTAAGCTTTGGGAAGGCATTCTTTCTGATTATATTAGACATGTTTGTGAAATTAATAACTGGTTCGATAGAAGGCAATTCGGTTTTAGGAAAGGTTATTCCACTGAAGCTCAACTTGTAGGATTCCAGCAAGACATAGCAGATATCTTGGATTCTGGAGGTCAAATGGACTGTATCGCGATTGACCTGTCTAAAGCATTTGATAGGGTGGATCATGGGAGACTACTGGCAAAAATGAGTGCAATTGGACTAGACAAAAGAGTAACTGAATGGGTTGCTATATTTCTAGAAAACAGATCTCAGAGAATTAGAGTAGGTGAAGCTTTATCTGACCCTGTAATAATTAAGAGGGGAATTCCTCAAGGCAGTATTATCGGACCTTTATGTTTTCTTATATATATAAATGATATGAGTAAAGGAGTGGAATCGGAGGTAAGGCTTTTTGCGGATGATGTTATTCTCTATAGAGTGATAAATAAGTTACAAGATTGTGAGCAACTGCAACGTGACCTCGAAAATGTTGTGAGATGGACAGCAGGCAATGGTACGTTGATAAACGGGGTTAAAAGTCAGGTTGTGAGTTTCACAAATAGGAAAAGTCCTCTCAGTTTTAATTACTGCGTTGATGGGGTGAAAGTTCCTTTTGGGGAACATTGTAAGTATCTAGGTGTTAATATAAGGAAAGATCTTCATTGGGGTAATCACATAAATGGGATTGTAAATAAAGGGCACAGATCTCTGCACATGGTTATGAGGGCGTTTAGGGGTTGTAGTAAGGATGTAAAGGAGAGTGCATATATGTCTCTGGTAAGACCCCAACTAGAGTATGGTTCCAGTGTATGGGACCCTCACCAGGATTACCTGATTCAAGAACTGGAAAAAATCCAAAGAAAAGCAGCTCGATTCGTTCTGGGTGATTTCCGACAAAAGAGTAGCGTTACAAAAATGTTGCAATGTTTGGGTTGGGAAGAATTGAGAGAAAGAAGAAGAGCTGCCCGACTAAGTGGTATGTTCCGAGCTGTCAGCGGAGAGATGGCGTGGAATGACATTAGTAGACGAATAAGTTTGAATGGCGTTGATAAAAGTAGGAAAGAATTCAAGAGGACAAACTGGGGCAAATATTCATTTATAGGAAGGGGAGTTAGGGATTGGAATAACTTACCAAGGGAGATGTTCAATAAATTTCCAGTTTCTTTGAAATCATTTAGGAAGAGGCTAGGAAAGCAACAGATAGGGAATCTGCCACCTGGGCGACTGCCCTAAATGCAGATCAGTATTGATTGATTGATTGAATTGCGTGTTATTGTAGTGGAGAATAGTATTGTGTGTGGTGTACGAGTTTCAGGGTTGTTGGGGACGGCACAAATATCCAGTCTCCGAGCCAAGAGAATTAGCCATTATGTTTTAATCCTCGACCCACCCGGGAATCGAAACCGGGGCTCTGTGAACCGCAGGCCATTATGCTGACCACTAAGTCAAAGATCTGGCTAAAGAGAGTATTGAGGATGCGTAAAGTAAATTCACAAACGTTTGCAGATTGAACGCTGAAAGGTATGACAGTATACTGTAAAATGAAGATGCATGAATGCATTCATTAAGTTCAATAATAACAAATATCGTTTTACTAATAAACTAACAAAATTGAACAAACCAACAAACAAAACCAACTAAACGTAAAGCAGTGTTCAAATTATTTATAACTGGATACAATCTTCTCTTAAGAGAATGAAGCACGATTACAATTTTTACTTTATCACTACTTAAAAATAAAATGTACAGTAAATCACTACTATTCACGTTTGTAAACGATCGAAAAACAAACAGAATAAAAAAATGCATTTAGTCTGTAATATTTTCAAGAAAAACAGGAAAGGTCAAGTTTGCCGTGCATATTCAGAATGTGAAGTTGATGATCACGTATGACATTCTGTAAAATCTTCCTTACCAACTTAAGAAAAACACAACGCGGAAAGAACTACGTTTATCAGTTTTTGTAATATTAAAAACTACACTTTGATGTTAACATTTCAATAATACATTTTTTCACAATTTGCTTTAAGTCACACCGACAGAGATAGGTCTTATGGCGACGATGGGATAGGAAAGGGATAGGAGTGGGAATGAAGCGAGGTCTTAATTAAGGTACAGTGATGTGGAAATGGGAAACCACAGAAAACCATCTTCAGAGCTGCCGACAGTGGGTTCGAACCATCTATCTCCCGAATGCAAGCTGATAGTTACGTCACCCCAAGCCGCACAGACACCTGCTCGGTATTTCAATAATACAAGCAGTACTTCGACAGACGCATTCTCCTGTACTTTACACATACAACATATACATTTCTCAACTACACATACAACATATACATTTCTCAACTACAGACGTCCGACCAAGCTTGTGGATGACTACATCGATCCGGAAGACAAAACAAATACTTATTTCCATCGAAAACAATATCGAAAATAATGATAAGTACTAAGCCTGAACTGCTAACACGTAAAAAAAAATTAGAGCTATAAAAAGAAAAAAGACAACTAACAATAATACAAATGCTGGATAAAATGGGCAAGAAATCCTTGAGAAGCATAAGAGAGAGATGTTGTAGATTCTTGAGTGTTAACCTCGGCTTCCTGAGGAATGAGATTTTGTCCTTAAATGAGGTTCCTCTGCCTCCAAAGAGAAGACCCTTCACTTTCCACGTGAATCCAATTGTATTGTAGTTCTCACTTAAGTGAGCAGCACATGGTCAGTAAGCAGCATTTTCCTCTTCATCAGTGACGCGTATCGTGTGCTCTTGTCAGAACATACTGCGGGAACAAACACAATAAATGTCTTCTCCTTACGGTTGATACCACGCTTATTTGAACCATCTACAGCGATACAGTGGATGTCATCGTACATTGCGCTTTCCGTAGAGCAGTCGCGATGTATGAATGTACATTGTGATGTCCATTATTTCTTTATTTTTAATCTCCTCTTGGACAGCGACCCAATACACGTCCGAGAGTCGTCGCTTCTTCACAACCTAGATAGCGACATTGGATGGTATTTGATCCAAACCGCGCACCATCAGCACTCTGGGTCGAACGTCCCAATCTTGGTCCAAACCACATACCGTAAGCATTCTGAGCAGAACGTCCCAGTCTTGGTCCAAAGCACATAACACTGTTCGTACTGCTGTTGTATTGAAATTTTATTTGAGTTAGTCCACTAGGAAGACGAAATGTCTCTGCTGATACTCATCCATGAAGTAGCCTTGGGAACATCTTGGCATGTTTCTAATCCTTTACTATTATGGCGAATATGATACCTACTATCAGAAGATCTCTGACCTTCATACCTCAAACTTCGGCCATACATAATACTGAAAGGCATTCCTCTTTCAAGGAAAAATCTAGTTGTTAACGGGCATCTTGATTTTCAGCTTCTATGTCTCTACAGTGGGAAAGATTTCCATCAATTGTACGAAGCAAACGTTGACACATGTTAACATTTTGGATGCAAGTTTTCCATTCGGCTTTCATTATGTCCAGTCCTCGAACATTTCGAGGAACATAAAGCATGTCATTCGGACAATCATGAGGTAATCCAATCATATACGTTACATCTGAAAGGATAATCTTATCAATAACATTTAGAAAGCAATTAGGCATTTTGTTCAATAGAATGAATTGGAGTGAATATATAATTCGGTCAAATGTACTGATTTACAACATTCACTTTTTGATCGAGCTTAAGAAGTGCTGACATTGACAAAGTGTTTAAGTCATATGATCATTTTCTGATTAATTTATAAGTGTATAGACATACCTAGTAGAAATGTATTTAAAAAAATATGTTATAAATGGTACATAGACTTAAGAAATTAGTATTTAATGTTTTTTTATAGTGACTAAGAAATTTACCTTTTGTTTATAACTATTATTTAAGTTTACTTTTATAATTAATTATATGTAATTAGAAATGTTAATACTCTGTAGTTTGTACAATGTAGTACATATGAGATGGTTTTGCATAACAACAGGCTTCATAGCCTGAGCCACGCCATATAAAACAAGTCAATAAATAAAAATAAATAAATAAAATAATTTAATCAACGAAAGTTACCCCTAAATATGTTATAGATTCCCCTCTCTGAATGTATTCCCGTTTACTGCCATCTGGCAACAATATCTTTCCTTCAGTCAAAATACCATTCTGAACATTTATAATTTTATAACTTAATCAAATTTTGGACAAATTTTCAACAGTTAGGTTGATCAGGGACTACACTGATTGTATGTCCTTCGTAATTAAAACTATGTCATTAGATTTTACCATGGCTGACACTCTCTCTGCCGGCCCCGTGGTGTAGGGGTAGCGTGCCTGCATCTTACCCGAAGGCCCCGGGTTCGATTCCCGGCCAGGTCAGGGATTTTTACCTGGACCTGGCGGCTGGCTCGAGGTCCACTCAGCCTACGTGATTAGAATTGAGGAGCTATCTGACGGTGAGACAGCGCCCCGCTCTAGAAAGCCAAGAATAACGGCCGAGAGGATTCGTCGTGCTGACCACACGACACCTCGTAATCTGCAGGCCTTTGGGCTGAGCAGCGGTCGCTTGGTAGGCCAAAGCCCTTCAAGGGCTGTAGTGCCATGGGGTTTGGTTTGGTTTGGTTTGGTTTGGTTTGACACTCTCTCTACATCCTGGCTCAGCTGGAATCCATGAGCGTTAGATATCTCAGATTCAGCAATATTCTTTATATATAGTATCATCAATCGCCATATTAAATTAAGCATGAGACAGGGGATTGTTGAGTTACGCCTTTTAGAAGCCGGTTTTATTCAGGTCATATTCAATAATAATACTGTCCTGATTAAGATCGATCGATAATCATGTTTCGCAGATTATCAGGCATATCAGTGTGAAATAAGAATCTTTTAAGACGTTCATAGCCAACATTGTCATATGCTTTAGCAACATCAAACAATGTACGGCCCCGCGGTGTAGGGAGCAACGTGTCTGCCTGTCACCCGGCGACCCCGGGTTCGATTCGCGGTGGAGTCAGTGGTTTTTTAATTGTAATTATTAATATCCCTAGCCTGGGTACTGGGTGTTTGTGACGTTCTTAATCTTCCTTTCCTCACACACAACATTCCACACTACCGCCATTCCAATTACGCGCAAGTTCATACAATATGGAGCCAGTAGAGGCAAAAGATCCACATGGGTCGACGCCCCGAACAAATAGCATTTAAAAAATTATCCGACAGTGCTACGCATCAACTCCTACTGTAAAACTTTGGATTATTGAGACACCTGGTAATGATGAAGTGTTAATGTGGGTCCCAGGATAAAGATTACCCCCCCCCCCCCTTCCCCTTCCCCTTCCTGCTGTTCAGAGGGGATACTTCGAACTAATAACTGTTAAGTGTTTACTGTTGTCCATAAACATACGCAGCTTTTCAGTTAAATTCATTATTAAGCAAATAAACCACAAATAGGTCATATGCGCAAGTTTCCTAGTAATTACAAAGATTTATGAGATTATCTCGATGTAATATTTGACTCCATAATATAATTGATAACATATTAAATGTTGATGTTAAAACATGTAAATAAATATGCATTAGTTACGAAGCTAGTGATATCCATAACCGATGTATTTATATACACTGTATTCATAGTTCGATAAATAATTTTCCATTAAAATTTGAAAACAAAACCAAGCAATACATTATCAATTTAAATATATATATTTGCTTTACGTCGCACCGACACAGATATGTCTTATGGCGACGGTAGGATAGGAAAGGCCTGGAATTGGAAGGAAGCGGCCGTGGCCTTGATTAAGGTACAGCCCCGGCATTTGCTTGGCGTGAAAATGGGAAACCACGGAAAACCATCTACAGGGCTGCCGACAGTGGGGCTCGAACCCACGATCTCCCGATTACTGGATACTGGCCGCAATTAAGCAACTGCTCAATTTAAATAAGTGATGTTTTTAAAATGATTGATTTAAATTTGATTCAAATCAGCGATTTCATAGCAACCCTGCTGAAGAGATGGAGAGTTTAAATTAATTTATCACAAATGAGAAATGAACTCTTGATTCCACAATTCGACCACTCTCGGGTAAGAAAAAAGAAGAAATAAATTATAAATACCGCTCTGACGTAGCATTATATTTAACATTTACTGAGGATAAAAACCAAGATGAAGGTGAACTATATGGTATCGATTTCCTTCCGGTAACGAAGAATAATAGCACTGACGTAAGCAAAGCAAAGCCATCTCCGTACAGGCCATGAAGGCAATGAGTATTTCATTAACTTTGGGATAAATTGAATCTCCCCTAGGCTTGAAATTGATAGCATTGTCGAGAAGGAGAGGTGATACAACTTAGCATTTCATTACCTTAAACAAGAGAAATTGGCTACCTATTTCGATGGAGACCTCATTGATTTCTTACTCACTCGCCCACCGGGAACACATCGTATATATACCGGGGAGAATGTCTGAGGCGAGCAGTGCATACAACATGGAGCTTCTAACAACATGTCTCCTAGCAACTGCACTCCTCGTTCTGCAGACACAGGGACGAGCCCCGTCTCCGGAACTTGCAATCTCAAACGCCTCGGAGGCGTTCTTGAATGAGCAAGATAACCTGCGTTCTCGTAAACGGGAAGGAATTCAATTAGAACAAATAATAGGCAAGTCTAGTAACAATTCAAGTGAAATATGGAATAGACCAACATTGGGACGTTTCACCCAGGGTGCAGATGGTATGTGGTTTGGACTAAGTTTGGAACCTTCAATTCGGAATGATGGTATGTGGTTTGGTTCGAGATTGGGACGTTCTTCTTCCCCTACAAATGGCATGTGGTTTGGGCCAAGATTGGGACGCTCAACTTCCCCTGCTAATGATGTGTGGCTTGGCCCAAGATTGGGACGTTCGACCCAGAGTGCTGATGGTATGTGGTTTGGACCAAGATTGGGACGTTCGACCCAGAGCGCTGATGGTATGTGGTTTGGACCAAGATTGGGACGTTCGACCCAGAGTGCTGATGGTATGTGGTTTGGACCGAGATTGGGACGTTCGACCCACAGTGCTGATGGTATGTGGTTTGGACCGAGATTGGGACGTTCGACCCACAGTGCTGACGGTATGTTCTTTGGACCAAGATTGGGACGTTCGACCCAGAGTGCTGATGGTATGTGGTTTGGACCAAGATTGGGACGTTCGACCCAGAGTGCTGATGGTATGTGGTTTGGACCGAGATTGGGACGTTCAGCTTCCGCTACAGATGGCATGTGGTTTGGACCAAGATTGGGACGTTCAGCTTCCGCTACAGATGGCATGTGGTTTGGACCAAGATTGGGACGTTCGACTCACAGTGCTGACGGTATGTTCTTTGGACCAAGAATGGGACGTTCGACCCAGAGTGCTGATGGTAAGTCGTTTGGACCAAGAATGGGACGTTCGATCCAGAGTGCTGATGGCATGTGGTTTGGACCAAGATTGGGACGTTCGACCCAGAGTGCTGATAGTATGTGGTTTGGACCAAGAATGGGACGTTTACCCCAGAGTGCTGATGGCCTGTGGTTTGGACCGAGATTGGGACGTTCGACCCAGAGAGCTGATGGTATGTGGTTTGGACCTAGACTTGGACGTTCAATTGATGACTACGTCCCTTCACCGAAAAAAACAAAGGTAGATCGTGAAGCATGATCGTCAAGTTTGAAATACGAACTCAGAGAAGCTTCTTTTTCCCTTTTTAAGGGCTAACATGACAAGTGCTCGTCGAAAGGTTTATAAGATAGACAGGAATTTAGTCTACATTGTGAACTATTTCGTTATACATTTTGTTTTCGGGAGCGAGCCCTTGTTACTTTTAGTGAAACATTCATTTTTCGAGTTTTTGCAGACAGACTTTCAAAATTTGAAGATTACAAAGGTTTGAAAAACAAGAAAATCTCAATATAATGATACGGAAATAATGATATTCATTTATTGTTCGATCAGGATGTTTGCAAATAAAGTTATTTAAGCATCTGTGCTGTTATATTTATTCATTGTTAAGGGATGGGTGGAGGGTGGGGGCAAAATCCTAAGAATATTATAAGACAGTTTTAGCTTTTTTTTTTCGTTCCGTAAGATAATTTCGTGATAAGGATATATTATTTGTTCAGAATCGATATAGAAACACGTTTCTAATTTTTAATAAGTTTTAAAATTCCATATATCACGTGATTCTATAGAAACCCCTCGATCTCTCAAACTAATTCAGAAGGTTTTGATTTCCACGAATTTGAATAAAAAGTTTTATTCTCTAAATCATAATTCATCAACTCGTTGCTCTAGTTTATAGGAAGCAGGCACTACAGATTCCACTCACGGCGGCTGATTACCGAGGAAAACGGAGCAGCCGACAGGCTTCGTGTATGCGGTGGCGATACTCGCAGTAGCTGTGTGGAGATAATGTCACCATAAGAATTCGTTTGTGCAAATTTGTTATTATTTATTTACTTATTTGGAGTATGAATCATGCAGAACGAACAGGATACAAATAATAAAATATTATTATTATTATTATTATTATTATTATTATTATTATTATTATTATTATTATTATTATTATTATTATTATTCCTAGTGAACCAAACGTGTCTCAATCCTCTCGGCTAGATACCCTGTTATTGCTGTTTAGTACTGTTTAAATATTTGACAATGAGTCGTCTTTTTCAGCTTAACAGACGAGGGCCGGATATAACTGCAAGACTGAAACAATTCTTTTCCCTTACACGTGAGGAATTGGATCTTCACGACAGCCGAACAAGTACATATGAAAGTATTGTAATTAAATACCTTATTATTATTATTATTATTATTATTATTATTAACAAATGAAATATTCCTGTAACAATGTCTGCTTACAAAAGTACGGCAACGAAATTAAATGAAAACACAAATTGCATAATATTACATGAACTCACATAGGAACTTAAAATATTCCCTTAGAAGTAAAGGAAAATAATTGCAACGCAGTCACCAAATAATATCGAGCGATATAGTGATTTGCTGATGGTTGTTGTTGTTGTTCTTCTGTGGTAGGTGGTAGTGCGATGTATTGTTGCGTGTAAATGAACAGGTGTGTATTAAAATCAACAGTGCAGGACGTAGATGCGAAGGAAACAGCCCCATTTCCAAACGCATCCCCCATTGTCCTGCAAGACATGTGCGCTGTCACATCCCTGCTCCTGAGGGGGAAGAATCGGCGTGGTGCAAGCCCAGGAGTATCCACTATATTCACCGGACATGAATCCCCGTGCTTCGATCTCTTCCCGAAACTACAGAAACCACTCCGAGGGAAGCGTATCCATACACGAGACGGCATACTCGTACTTCAATGGCATTACGTCGCGGGCATCAACAAATGGGGCACTGCTGCTGGTATCCTCCGCTTTCCACAAGTCTGGCAACGGATGAAGCATGTTGCAAGTCTGTAGAGGTATGGTGGTTCTGCAATTCGTACATATACATATCTTGCCACTACTTTCTTTTCAGCCCTCGAACAACTCCTTAGGCCTGTACCAAGTTTTTTAACATTAAATGTAAAGTATAGTACGGTTATCTAGGTGGTTATTGTTAATAATCATATTACTATCATAATTACTTCTATTAATATTATTATTCCTGTTAATTTTTAGTTTAATTATTCATATCATTATTGTATTTACGAAGCAGTATGCCATTTTATTTTTGCATATTATTAGTATACTAGATACTTTGTATATAGGCCAATTAATTCGGTATAGTAAGATATGTAAGGGATGTTAGCAGTGTATTAAGAGTATTGTTTAAGTGTAAGACAGGGACAAGAGTCCCTAACTTCGCCATGAAAGATAAATCATCTACTTTTTTTTAACAATTGGCTTTACGCTGCACCGACAGAGATGGATCTTATAACGACGATGGGATAGGAAAGGGCTAGGGCTGGGAAGAAAGTGACGGTGGCCTGAATTAAGGTGCACATCAGGATTTGCCTGGTACATGGGAAACCACGGAAAACCATCTTCAGGGCTGCTGAGAGTGGTGTTCGAATCCACTATCTCCCGAATTAAAGCTCATAGCTGCGCATCCCTAACCGCACGGCCAAGTACATCTATCTATCCATTTATTTATTACTGCACAACTCGATACCGTACAGCAAATATTAATGGCGAAATTTGACTTTTCCTATTTTGGCCCTCTAAATATTCCTACGCCACTGTGTACTAATAAAATAATATGTAGTCTAGTGAACATCCCGGCTATTCCCGATCTTAAATACAGAGTTTCGAGAAATTCTGATAAGCCAATTTTTCACGTAATATAAAAACAGACAGACACGAATGGAACCGAACATATTTCCAACATAGTACCTCATCCGAGATGAAAATATGAGTAAAAATTTGTAAGTGTAAGGACTAAATTATTATGTTATTTATTTAGGTGTCAATTCGGCTGTGAAGGACGTTAAACAGCGAGCGTGTGAGTGAAGCAGACCTCCGCCTCGATGAGTAGCAGTGACTGCTTTTTAAATGGTTCTTAAGGATCAATGCCCCGCGGAGAAGATAAACATCCCCATATTTGTCCTACATTACTCGGCAATCAAGGGTCCAGTCCAAACACTTGCGTTACGGTTGTGGAGTTTTGGTAAACATGGCGACTGCTGCACGTGCTCTGTTGTAGGCAAGGTCGCTGCAGACTAAATATTATTGGTGTGAGCCCAGCATTCCAACGTCGAGGTGACGTCCCTATGCCTAGTATAGTGCTCTCTTGAGTATGAGCATGTCGATCGGCCTGAGATAGAAAAAAAAACATTAGCACTGTTTACTTCAGCTTTATCACATATACTTTTCGTGCTTAATTTGAAGGTAAGGGATATCAATGTTCATTTATTCGTGTCAGTAGCACAATATAGATTACAGATGAAAATTAGATAAAATATATGAAATTACGATATTACATAAAATTAAACCGTTATTTACAAAATATCGGCCCAGAATTTGGCCAACTTAACAGCACTGATAATGGCCTGTGCCAGATCAAGTTAACAGGGCATAGAAGGCAATTAATAAGGTGCCTTGTCGTTTGTACCACGCCGCATTCACATAGAGTCTGATCGCCCTTCAGGAGGCCCCATTTCTTCATATTGTCCTTTGATCTCCCACCGCCTGCTCTTAGTCTGTTCAATCCTTCCATGTAGTCCAGGTTTCTTCAGGGGGGAGCTTTTCCTCCAATTTTAAGCGTTCTATCAGTGGAGTAAGTCCCAAATTATTCAAGCAAGCTTGTAGTTTTGTGTGAAAACTGATACTGTGAGCCGGCCCGGCGGTCTAGTGGTAGCGTGTCTGCATCTTACCCGGAAGCCCAGCCAAGTCATGCAGTTTAACCAAGATCTGCGGCCTGGTTCGAAGTCCAGTCAGCCTAATTGCGAACAACTGAAGAACTATCTAACGGCGAGATAGCGGCTGAGTGGATTCGTCGCGCTAACTACTCGCCACCTCATATCTCTACGCCTTCCGACTGAGCAGCGGTTGGATGGTAGGCCACGGTGGCAGTAGCGCTATGGAACTCGTTGGTTTTATTGATACCGTAATGATCATAGCCACGGGACCTCCTTACGTGGAAAACGAACCACAGGGATTCAAGGTCTCATTTCAAAATCATCACATGCACTGTCCGAGATTCGAAAGGCGGCCGCCTTGGTGAGAAGCCAGCGGCTACGTAAGCCGGCTTAACCCCCCTCCCCCCCAAGGTAGTTATAATTAAATATGTGCAGATTTGAACTGCATTAAAGTGACTGCAGCGATGCACGCACGAATAATTAACGATGGAACTGGAAAAGGTGCTCCGGGAACTGAAATAAATTTAACATCCTACCAGGAATAGGAATATTCACAGTACTCTATATTACACACATACTGAATCTGTGCAGACATGTTGTGGCGCTTTCAACCAAATCAACAACATAGTACTTTTTCGACATCGAAACAGAATGGTTAAATCGGAAGTTGGCAATTATATCATTGAAATTGGTTTTGAGGTGCAGAAATTATAGATAGTATCAACTGAAGCAAGTATTTTAAAAAATATCCCAACTTCTGATTGAGAATCAGACGTTTTACCCTCTCCAGTCCTACGATTCCAATTGGAATCACTTTCGTGCTTTTCCTAAGTAACTCTTCCATATTCCACTTGGAATCAGTGTCCTATTTTCTTTATTTTTCCTAAACTCTACGGATGTTTGCACAGAAACTAACTATTTGAAGGGGATTTTCAAGAATTTTCTTTTTCATGTGTCAAATAAATTTGGGCTGGAGAGGGTTAAATGCACTCAATGGAACTTGTCAACAGCAGTTCTCCTCGAAGGAATATGATAGGACATTTCTTAAAGGGAGTGCAGTTTATAATATTTGGCAAGGAGAGAGAGAGAGAGAGAGAGAGAGAGAGAGAGAGAGAGAGGAGAGAGAGAGAGAATGATTAAATTATTATTTTATGACCATATTCATGGTATAAAAATCAGTATTAGTGCACATAACTCCGATTTCTGGGACAGTAATATTAAACACAAAATTCTAAGAATAATAAGTTGGATGAATGAAATGATATACAGTATATATGAGATGCATTCATTTTTCTGTGTCGTAACGAGTGTTAAATAGAGGATACAAAGAAAGTCATTAGTGCTGACCAAGTTAAGAATGATTGGAACGATTTTCTTAGGAAAGATCTGAAACTTGTTTTTTTACTGCATATTTCCTGCCAGCTAATTTACATTGTGACTGCATACTCGAGTGCGTAAACAATAAAAAGAAAACAGAAGTCTGTACAAATATTGAATTTCTCATGTTTTCGAACATGTTCAAACATTTCAAGTTCTTATTTCAACACTTCAATGGTGGTTTGGTAGAGTGGTTGATATTCAAACTCTGTGGTAAGTGAATGAGTGTCTTGTATGTTCTGAAATGATAGAGCCAAAAACCTATCCCGTGGCATACACAGCCAATTAAGGGCCTTGTCTACCATGCGACTTGATGCCCAGCCAGATAGCCTACAGGTACTGAGGTGTCACGTGGTCAGCGTATCGATTTCCTCAGCCGTACTGCTTAACTTTTTTGACCGGGTCCACTGCTTATCTTATCACTGAGCTCTTAGTAGATATACTGTCATATAAAAGGAATTTCTAACGGAAAAAAATTGCGGCACCTCGGCCTTTGAAAACCGTAAATCTAGTTTAGGAGATTCAAAATAGATTATTATTATAATAAAATTCTTCCGGGCTGTTATGCCGTGGTCCACTCCTCTCGCTTCTCCCAGACGTTTCGACTACTGCTGCGGTAGTCGAAACGTCTGGGAGAAGCGAGAGGAGTGGACCACGGCATAACAGCCCGGAAGAATGTTATTATATTGACACCGGCCGTGAAAGCCTTCATACTTTAGATTATTATTATTATTATTATTATTATTATTATTATTATTATTATTATTATTATTATTATTGTCATCTCAGTGCCAAGTGAAACCCACACCAACGCTCACAAGGTGTACATTTTACGTGGGAGCAGCTCTGGAAAAGAAAGCAAGCTTCAGTTTACGACTAAATTTTGCCATTATTGTTGCAGGATCCCAGTTTTACGTGGAATCCGAACTACAAGGACGTTACTTTTAAATTTACAAAATCCCACATGTAGCCTACTGACCGGGATTAAACCACACCTTCAAGAGTCTTACAGTTATTTCATGAGGCTGATCACTCAATGCTATGCCCTTTAAAACTTCAACAGTAAGTTATTTTTTAATTAATAAACGTAATAATAATAATAATAATAATAATAATAATAATTAGGTTTAAGGTTTTTAAATGCCGAAGTGCCACAAACTTTGTTCCAGAGGATTTTCTTTTATATGATGGGTAAGTCTACTCAATCGAAACCGATGTATTTGAGCATCTTCAAACACCACTGAATTGAGCTGAATTCGAACATCCCATCTCAGATGGGCACAGAAAGCCAGTACTCTATTATCTGAGCCACTCTGTCTGGCATCCTATGAAATAACTATGTAGTTATAACTAAATTGCGGTTCATAATGGATCATGGCCAATGATAGGCCTACTCCTAACGCACATGAAACGTGACTCGAAAGCACCCTCTCTGATGAAATAATATGTCACTTGCTATTAAGATGTTTAATGCCTTCGTAAACGCATCAACTGGAAAAGAAAATATTTTGACATATCCTGCAGACGACAAGAACGTGTTTGAACTTAACTACACTTCCTCTTAAAACAATAATCTTGAGTGAAAACATTAAGCACGGTTTTATGACTTGCATAAATACGCCGTTGTACGGACTCCAAGTTTGTCCTCCGACGACATGAATGCTCGTCCGCGTTGACATATTTACAGTCGTGTAGAAATTTAGCTGTTAACGTACCAAAATAGTTCTACTCATAAATAGAGTTATCGGTAGTATATAATCAAAGAACGGAATAATTTTACTGCCGTTAGGCCAGGGGTGCAGAAATTTTCTCTGAATTGAGGAGCCAGCCCAAAAGTTGAGGAGCCAACAAGAATACCACCAACCTGATATCTATAAATAATAAGATTTGCGCTTCTTAGTGTTGACCTCATCTACATTTATTAAAACTTAAATAATAACTAAGAATACGCGTAGAACCACTAAACTGTAACATAGTACCACAAATTCATTGTACTTTTGACTACATTATTGCTGGCAGGACCTAGTGTTTACAGTGCACTACGTCTTCTGGTATGGGCTAGAGCAATTTTATTACTTTCATTCATCTGTCTCTGTTTTATCCTTGGTTTTGACAATGTGACAGTGACTGAGATATGAGCGATGCTAATAATGCCAGTCTCTGCTATAAATGGTGTGAAAATGTTGCTCATAGGGTCAGTTGGTGCATGCTTGGCAGACTGATGTGTAATCGCAACTCCTGGTCGGTGAGAAAAGTAACGGGAAGATACCTCATTCCTCATTTCCCTAGTACGCCTCTTCAGTGATTCCTAGGCACTGATCTCTATACATGGATCGCTGATGGCAGGTCTCCGCTGCAGGAGAAAGTACGCCAAGTTGAGCGCGCGGTTCGCCATGTTGGCGTACCCAACCTAGAGCTCTCCTTATGGGGAAGCAATGCTAATATAGTCAATTTTAAGTCGCAATTAATGGCGCATTGGAATAATTAAAAATATAGCGACATGTTCACTCAAAGCATAAGGACATTGGGATCACTGACACGTCATTCCGAGGTCAGTAAATCTCCGGGATAGCAATAAACATGAGTGTATAGTAACGGCCGACAAATATTAACTCAAGTGCTGAATACATGCAATTAGCGATCGGTAACACAATACGAGTGAAAATCAGTTCCTGAAAACATTGCTGTAAATTGTATACATGTATGCCACGAAATTACGCATTCTTAAAATGATGTACATATAAACGTAGCTCACTATACAGGCCTAGATTCGACATATCGTAATATCTGCTTGATAATGAATTTCTGTTTCCTGTTTCCCTGAAATAACGCGCATATTATCAAATTAAAATATCACTGAAGCAAATGTACACATTTATAAAACCAGCAAATATTCAAAACTTGTCAATATATCACATTACCTGCAGCTTAATTTACTATTACAGACCTCTTTAATTAAATTCAGCTAGCAAAACGATACTGATAGTCACCATCAGAAATATGTAACACCAATTAAGAGTCCCAAATACCACGAATAGTATAATGGGATAGGCCCAAACACCCACCACACTTTCGCTTCTCCCACCACTCCAGTGTCTGAAACCCATAATTATTACTGATGTAAATAAAGTCTAGAATTCCTCCAGACTTCATTTTCTAAGATTGTTATAAGGTCACGTCAATTATTTCATCAAAACCGTCAATTTAATTATGAGAAATAAAAAAATATAAGTAAATCTTTACTTGCAGTTAATGTTCAGTAAAACTGAAAACAGTTGGCTGTACATCACTTCTAAGATGTACAGTTTGTCCATTTCTATCAAAACTGTCTTCCTCTAAGTGATCCGAGCAGAGAACAGGTGTTTTTTTTTTTTGCTAGTTGTTTTACGTCGCACCGACATGGATAGGTCTTACGGCGACGATGGGACAGGGAAGGGCTAGGAGTGGGAAGGAAGCGGCCGTGGCCTTAATTAAGGTACAGCCCCAGCATTTGCCTGGTGTGAAAATGGGAAACCACAGAAAACCATTTTCTGGGCTGCCGACAGTGGGGTTCGAATACAGCTGTTTTAGAAGGCCTCCAATTCTCCCGCCTGATACTCCTAATCGATGATCTTAGATGTTCGGGTCTCGAGAAAGGAAACCTACAAAAATTAATTGCCATTTTGCTCCCAGAATATGCGAAATAAGATACAATAAACCTAAAACTCAAAACACTACCCTAGGAAGATCTGCTGATCGGTTCTGTTTGTACATCCATAAGCTGAACACTGCGGTATGTTAATACCACGTAGAATGTTTCTTCATTCATATTTCAGATAAACACGAACATATTTAAATTGAATCTTGTAATCCATAAGTATACTACAAGGCAACGAACCTAAATTCGTAAAATACACTACTATTTACTTTGCAATAACGCAGCACAGAACACTCGTGGAACTACAATCAAGAGGCCTGGCGTCACTGAACTAAGCATAAACAAAGCAAGCGCGCTCCTCGTGGTCTATTGCACCATGCGCTCGCTGCCATCTTACTACGCCATTTATCTTCTATTCGGCTTACTGCTACCCAAGGTACCAGCCATCCAGGTATAGAGATCAGTGTTCCTAGGCCATCTATGACAGCTGATGGTGGAGCTGTTTAGGATCCAACCAGACTTAGGGCTGTGGACTGAACATACACATACATGATTATGAAGTAATCAGATCTCGATTTTTCCACCAAAAGATGTAAGAGATAAGAGCCAACTGTGTTATGCATGTTGTCTATCCGCTATAGTTGGTTCTAAGTCTCTCGTTCAAAGATATACATCGATGGCTCTGTGCAGAGAAATGCATATACTCTTTGGTCTCGTAGTTATTTATTTTCTAGAAGATCGTTCATTTTCGAGAAGTTTGTTCATTGACATCACGTTGCATATCACAGGATTTTTGTTGCATATGTTCCTTAGGAGAAGAAAGAAAGCATGAAAAATCGTAAACTAAATAATAATTTTGGGGGCCGAAACTTAGGCGCCAGTAGCAAGAACACAGTCACCGCGACGGCCTGGCGCCCAAGATTTCTGCACCCCTGCGTTAGACAGCAAAGAATTGTAAATGACAAAGTAGACCACACAGTAAAATAATTGACGCTCTTATGTATAGTCGCTCGAGAAGAAGAACAAGCACACGTTCCTCGCAGGTACACTTTTATCAGAAACACCTGAACACACAGACATAATGTTTGTTGTGGGTATACACGGGGTTTGAATTATTGGAGGTGATTTATATTTTGTTTATATAATTAAAAGTTAAGTCTGATAAAATATTAAATGTTAGGAACACCCATTTATTTATTTTTTTGAGCGACTATACATGTAAGCAAATTCGTTTCTTACTTTGCATTTTATTATTATTATTTTTATGCATTTTGCTTTACGTCGCACCGACGAAGACAGGTCTTAAGGCGACGAAGGGATGGAAAGGGCCATGAGTGGATACTGGCCGCACTTAAGCGACTGCAGCTATCGAGCTCGGTACTGAATTGTTCTGAAACTAATAAATGTATGGTTATCTTCACTATTTATAACTGGTGGATATCATGAAGAGTAGCTCAAGAAATTCACGAAGGTACCAGGATAAAAATAATACTGTTTGTTCATGAAATTGTGGTTTGAGGAAAGGTGAGAGAAGTCCAAAAACAGCCCAAGGCAGTAAATAAGAAGTTGGAAGAATGGAGAATTAGAAACAGTACAAAGAAGAGAACGAAAATTGAGACGATAAGGGGAAGGGGAGAAATAAGTAATAGCAATTGGAGATTGTGGTAACGATGTCGTGTGGCATCCGGAGAGGCCTGGCACAGATCTTTCTAGTTGACGCGATGACGACCTGCGCATATGGGTAGATGTGTGTGCTTTGGTGGTGGTGGTAGTGATGATTATGAGGTGGAAGGAGAGTAAAATCCATTGTCGGCCCATAGCCTACACCTGTCGAATAAAACCAATAGGTCTGCTCAAGGCTCAAAGTCCTCAACCTACGGACGAATCACCACCGACAGCATCATGTAACCTCACGCGATAAGAATACTACAAATAGGTTTCGAATTAAACCTGGACTTTTGGCACGCAATCTAGTGATTGTAAATTGTATACCATCACCTCTCCTACCCTGCTACCCAATATTTTTATGGTGACAGTTCTTCCATTAACGGGAGTCGAACTAGCTTACCATGGTGTTATACAAATATTTACTGCTTAACGATCATGGATATTAAGATATTTAATTTCGGAGAGCTTCCAGTACAGTACTTAGAAGTGAAACAGAGGAGAATTCAAGATTTTCTTGATTTAATATGAGAATTAACTGGAGGAGATTTACCAGGTAAATAACTGTGATGAGGATTAGGGCATGTCACATCATGAGCATTCAATCTAGTTTCTTACATTCCGCCTTATCGTTCACTGCTAATGAAGAGATTTGTTTGCCGCACACGGCATCTCTTCTGGCAACAACAGTGTAGTTCTTTTTACATGCTGGTTGATGCACAATGGAAATCACGGCACCATTTAGCCCTGGTGTGCTTAGCATATTTTAATTCTTAAGAAAGCACAAGTCCAAGGATGGGTTCACCCACGTGCTGTCCATGGCCAGGTATGGGTGGAATTTGTCGAACAAATGAGAATGTGTACTGTCTTACAGAAAGTATCACATGTACGCATTTTGTGTAGGCCCTACCGACTTTCCCTACTCTTGTGGCGTTCTCTGCCGTGAATATGATAATCTTCAGTAACGAACATCTAACAATGCTATTAGAAAAAAGGCAAGTCTGTAATTTTATGTACATGTGAGTACCACTATTAACTCTACCAACACAATAAAAGATTTTTCCGTAATACGAATCGACTTCTCTACCAGACGGCCGCCATTCTTATCCTGAATAACGCAAGTTGCATTTTTAAGACAAGAAATCAAGTTTCCGGATTCCGTGCGTAAACACATTTGCTTATCTCCTTTCAATTTCAATAGCTCTGAAAGTGTGTTTTTCTTTATATCCTCCTAATGTACTGTAACTAACTGGCTTAAATTCATACACAATCATGATTCGGAAATATTATTTTTGTTATAATTTTTCAGTTTACTTAATTTCGTTATTAATTACCTATTGTGATAATGTTACTCCGCAGTAAAGCGGTCTGCTTTAACCTCCTGAGACCCCCGGTATAGTATAGTATACCTTAGGTTTGAGGCATGATGTGGCCTCTTGTATTGTCACTTGCTGCATTTCTAGCACATGGTGACATCTGTGGGAACTAGTAAGAACTATCAGTGCAGAAAAAATCAGAATATGCTTTAAATCTTTCCTTAACCCCTCAGGAGGTTAAATGCTTTCACTGTGGTGCACGAAACAGCTACCCGCAACAACGTCCTGTCGAGAAGTTGCCAAATATTGCAGGGGCTACAGATTAACTAAGAACTCTATTTGCTGAAACGCCGCACGAGGACTCTGTGCATTACTCAGGGTACAAGGAGAGGACAGTGTCACGAGTAGCATTGTGTGTGTGTAGAACAGAGATAGGACTAATTTGAACATTTGTTGTGATGAAACATGATAATATTCACACACATTCTTCCACTTTCTTTTTCAAATGAATGTACCTGTCGGATGCGGCAACCCAACATACGGCGGAATATGTATCTGAAACACCCGGTACAATAAACTTTCTGAAAAGGAAGTCCGGCTCTATGGCTAAATGGTTAGCACACTGGCCTTTGGTCCTAGGGGTCCCGGGTTCGATTCCCGACAGAGTCGGGCATTTTCATCATAATTGGTTAATTTCGCTGGCACGGGGGCTGGGTATATGTATCCTCGAACACTCCCGGCACTAAAAGCCAAACGACATTTCATTTCTTCTGAAAAGGAAATATCGAGCAAGAAGATTGCACGGTTTAGACCATGTAGCTGTTCGCCTGCATTCGGGAGGTGGTACGTTCGAACCACATCGTGATCAGCCGTGAAGATGGTTTTCCTTTGTTTCCCATTTTCACACCACGTATATGCTGAGATTGCTGAGTGTACCTTAATTAATACTACGGTCACATCCTTCACATGATTATCCCTGTCCTGTACGGTCGTCGATATGAGACCTGTCTGAGACGATGTGACGTAAAACCAACAAGAAACATAAAAAAACATATTTCCACGTTAATCAGCTAAATCGAAATATGCATGCGTAGCTGTTTATATATAATATGATCATTCACTGTTGTTTCAGTTATTATATAATTGTAATGATCATATAGGTTTAGTTGGGTATGTAGAGTCGCTCAAAAAGAATGAGCACATGATATTGCATGCTCCTTGCATTTAATATTTTATAAACTTAATTTTAATTATTATCAAAATAAAATGTGTTTTTGATGTAGGTACAAAACCGTTTGGATACCCATAATAAACATTATGGGCCGATTACAGAAAGGATGACTAATTTTACGCCTTAGACAATGTATACCTAAACACCGTCTAAACCGAGCACGATCTTCCATTGCCGAAACAATGTTCAGCCGGTGTTTGACTAGACATCGTTTAAAGTTTCAATATTGGTTTGAAAATGGAGATAGATGTATCTTTCATGCAACTCTTTGCTTGTCGCAACCAACGAGATATGTCGGCGCGCGCGCCGAACGCCAGTCAGCTGTTTGTCCTCCTACACGTTACTCACATATGGCTAAGCATCAGCATGCCTTGCCCACAGATAAGAATATCGCTTTCGGTGGAAATTAATCTCATAATATTATCCACACTAAAGCGACACGATACCGTACGAGGAAGTGTAGCTTTGAATTTAGCATTGTTATGGTGAGTGTAATGTAGTCGCAAATGATGATAATGCTTTTTTTTTTTTTTTTTTTTGCTAGTTGCTTTTTGTCGCACCGACACAGATAGGTCTTATGGCGACGATGGTACAGGAAAGGGCTAGGAGTGGGAAGGAAGCGGCCGTGGCCTTAATTAAGGTACAGCCCCAGCATTTGCCTGGTGTGAAAATCGGAAACCACGGAAAACCATTTTCAGGGCTGCCGACAGTGGGGTTCGAACCTACTATCTCCCGAATACTGGATACTGGCCGCACTTAAGCGACTGCAGCTATCGAGCTCGGTTGATGATAATGATGATGATCATGATGATGATGATAATGCTTGTTGTTTAAAGGGGCCTCACATCTAAGGTCACCGGCCCCTAATGGTACGAGATGGACGACACGAAATGATAGTTACAACCTTAAAATGTATCCACTGACTAGAGTTTAGAAGGAAATGGTGATGAAAAAAAAAATTATGAGATTAAAATAATCAGTAGATACAATTCGCAAAAGCCTTATTTTCTAATAAAATTACAGAAAAATGCAGGTTCAATTGAATAAGGCATTGTCTGGAAGTACCGTTGAATTATATATAAATATTTCAAGTTAGAAGTTCAAAAACCACATTAAAATATGCAAACACGAACTAAAAAGTCAATGGGATAAAAGCGCAGTTAACAGATATACTCTAAGCCAAAGGACAATATTACACACGACAAAAAAGGCCACTATCCCTCATGGTACTCGGAAGCTATAGATTACGGCGCAGACCGATCAGATCCACGCACTTTGTAAGGATGTGTACTACGGTAAGATGATTGCGGCAAGTACACACAGGAGGGAGCTTTCCTTTCAGTAAATAGGAGTGCGTTATTATACCGTGGCCGATCCGACTACGACATAATACCACTGTTTCCCTGCGAGAAGCTCGAAGGGAAGTCCTCCATACCTTCTTTGTACCTTTCATCGCTCTAGGCTTATTTGGAAGTGGAGTGGCCTGCCACTCCATCTCCCAATGGGACATAACCAAATGTCTCAGCTGAGAGCGAATATCACTTGTTGGAACCTTCTAATGTAACTGCCTCCTTGCCAGCCTTATCTGCTAACTCGTTTCCCTCTACACCCATGTGGCTTGGGAGCCACATAAACGTGATTCTGGTGCCGGCATCTGAACACCCGGCCAGCAGGTCCTGGATCCACTGCACCAGAGGGTGCCGAGGGAAACAGGTATCAATAGACTGTAGCGAACTCAAGGAGTCAGTACACAGAAGAATGTGTCGGCGTTCATCGGACAGTGCGTACCGCAGAGCTTCACAGATAGCATAAAGCTCTGCTGTGTACACACTACAGGTTTCCGGGAGAGCAAAAATAAACCTATCAGTGTCGACAACAAGCGCACAGCCCACTTTAGTGTCTGTTCTCGAGCAATCCGTGTAAACGACGACTGAGCCTCGATAATGGACAACAACGGACAGAAAGAGCCTCCGATAAATCGAAGGGTCCATGTTTTCCTTCGGGTCAGTGTGCAGATCCAGGATTATTTCAGGACGTCGTACTACCCAAGGAGGTACCCCACTTGGTTATCTGACAAGGTAAGAAACCGAAGGTACGTGAAAGAGTCTGTGACTGCTATCCAAGCGTATTCCAACCGGCCGCGTTGCTCGAGGACAAGCAGCGCACAGCAAACGGTTGCCATTGTTGAATACGCAAGGATAGCTTGGATGAAGTGGCATCTGTCGCAAATTTGCAGCATACCAAAGAAGCATTTGCTGGCGCCTCAGGTGTAATGGCGGCACACAAGACTCAGCGAGCAGGCTAGCAACGGGGCTTGTACGAAAAGCTCCCGTCGCCAAACTAACCCCGCTGTGGTGGATGCTGTTCAGCTTCGAAGCTGATTCATATGCTGCACTGCCGTAGTCTAGCCGGGATAAAACATGTGCCCTATAGAATCGTAGGAGCAAAATGCGGTCAACACACCAATTAGTGCTGCTAAGAACATTATATTCAGCTTCTTAGTGCATTGCACTTTTAACTGCCGCACGTTAAATTACTATCGAAAAGGAGCCCAAGAAATCGGTGTCAGCTACGGGAAGAGCGACATTTCCGAGATAAAGTTCAAGAGGAGGGCGAAGAGTACGGTGACCACAAAAGTGGACAAGAGGTCTTTGCGGTGGAAAACCTAAAGTCATGTTCTAAGGTCCACTGCTCCACCCTCCTGATAGCTTCCTGTAATTGTCGCTCTGCGACTGCCATATTACGCGAACTATAGTACAAAATCGTCAACATATAGCGACGGTATTACTGCTGAACCAGCAGCAGCGACAATACCGTTTATGGCAACCGCGAACAGAGTGACACTATGAACCGATCCCTGTGGGACTCCATTTTCCTGAACGTGGTATTGCGAAAAGGTCCTCCCTACTCAGACACGGAATAGACGGAGGGACAAAAAATTCGCAATAAACAACGGCAAGTTACCTCGGAATCTCCACTGATGCAGGACTGACAGGATACCATATCGCCATGTGACGTCATAGGCCTTCTCTAAGTCAAACAAAACAGCTATCAAATGCTGTGGTCAGTGGTCGATCGAGCGGCTCGAAAACCACACTGGTACTCGGACAAGTGTCCTTGTTTCTCCAGACACCACACAAGTCGGCGATTTACCATCCTCTCAAATAGCTTACACAGGCAGATTGTAAGACAATTCGGTCTGTAACTTCCTGCATACTTAGGATCTTTGTCAGGCTTGAGGACAGGAATGACTATGCCCTCTCGCCACTGAGACGGAAAAACACCCTCTATCCAGATTCGGTTGAACACATGAAGGAGATATAGTAGACTATCATCACTAAGGTGTTTCAACATCTGGTTATGGATGTTGTCTGGTCCAGGAGACGAGTTATTGCAAAGCGCTAAGGCGCTGCGGAGTTCCCACTCCATAAAAGGCACGTTGCAGTCCTCTGAAGCTTGAGTGGCAAAACTAAGGTGATGACGTTCTGCCTCCCGCTTCAGAGCGAGGAAATCACGATGGTAATTCCCGGAGCCTGACACATCCGCGAAATGACTGGCTAGATGGTTAGCAATCGAGAGTGGGTCAGTGACGATACTGCCAGCAATGGAAATTCCCGGTATAGAAGATGATCCTTGGATATCCGAAATATGTCGAAGTTTAGTCCACACTTGAGATGGCGTCCGACTTGTTGGAAGAATGTTCAGCGTACTGGCCTTCGGTTCAGAGGGTCCCGGGTTCGATTTCCGGCCGGGTCGGGGATTTTAACCTTCATTGGTTAATTCCAATTGCCCGGGGGCTGGGTGTTTGTGCTGTCTCCAACATCCCTGCAATTCACATACCACACATAACACTATCCTCCACCACAATAACACGCAGTTACCTACACGTGGCAGATGCTGCCCACCCTCATCGTTGGGTCTGCCTTACAAGGGCTGCACTTGGCTAGAAATAGCCACACGAAATTATTATTATTATTATTACTTGAGCAGGCGAAGTTCAAGTACCGCGATCAACAATGCATGACCATATTGAAAGAGATTTGAAAATGAAAGGATTTAGGCCGATGCATGTGAATTAATTATCTGACAATGATATGGAGTAACGAGTTGCAGCCTGCCGTGCTTTGTTGGGACAATTCCCAACTGCCGTGTCTCGCTCAAGAGTGTTATTTTCTGATGAATGCGCGATATATCGCAGTTCACATAGGTGGAATGTGGTCTGGTCTAAGGAAAATCCTCATTATGTGCAAGAGCACCGAGCTCGATAGCTGCAGTCGCTTAAGTGCGGCCAGTATCCAGAAATCGGGAGATAGTGGGTTCGAACCCCACTGTCGGCAGCCCTGAAGATGGTTTTCCGTGGTTTCCCGTTTTCACACCAGGCAAATGCTGGGGCTGTACCTTAATTGAGGCCACGGCCGCTTCCTTCCCATTCCTAGGCCTTTCCTATTCCATCGTCGCCAAAAGACCTATCTGTGTCGGTGCGACGTAAAGCAAATAGCAAAAACAAAAAAAAATGTGCAAGAGTTGGGAAGGAACCCCCCTCATGTTATGGTATGTGCCGGGATATCATCACGTCACTTGTGCGGACCGTATTTTTTTGATGGGTATGTGAATGGAAAAACTTATTTGCATATGTTACACTCTTGGTTAATACCTCAGTTTCAAGACAAGGGAATCATGGGGCATGTGTGGTTACAGCAGGATGGGGCTCCAGGACATTTTGCTATTCAGGTGCGCGAGTTCCTTGATTAACAATTTCAAGGCCGCTGGATTGGCCATGGCTCACCAACATCTCCAGCCCCGTTGAAATGGCCACCACGAAGCCCGGGCCTTACCACGCCAGACAACTCATTATGGGGAATAATCAAGTCCCATGTGGCTCAACGTAGGTACACGACTAATGAAGAATTGCGCCAAAGTGTGGTGGAAGCCTTTCGTTCCATAACTCCTGAGATGCTCCGCAAGATGTCAATGAGGACTTGGAGACGGATAGAACTCTGTGTAAGGCATGATGGTGCACATATAGATTCCCTGGATTCATAGTTTTTATATGTAACTACTCCACTATAATATGAAACGTATGAATCTAGGGGTACGGGGACTTCTCGGACACCGTAGATGCAGCTTGCATTTTAGAGAGCGCAGGTTCGAAACGCATCATCGGCAGCCATGAAGATTGTTTTCCGTACTTTCCCTATTTTTACACCAGGCAAATACTAGGGCTGTTATTATGGCCACGGCTCTTCTTCCTCAGTCCTCCTTTTTAAACAATAATAACCATCATCACAACCACTTGCCTTTTCCTATCTCACAGTTGCCGAAGACTTATCTGAATTAGCGGACGATTATATAAAAACCACATACAACCTACTTTTTAGTTTTCACTATTATGTGTGCTTACTTGGCAGTAAATATAAGTGAATCACTCCCGGATGATGTATGTGACAGCTCTCTGACGATTGGGACAAGTAATTCTGACATGTATGTAGTCGAAGTATCCTATAATTCCATGAAAATTATCCCAAGTATAGTAAAATATATCGGTGGCCAAGAATTGTATTCCAGTTGACAGTTACCGGACTGTCTCTTTGTCAGTCTTAAGAAAAAAATCTCTTGAAATGCGAAATATTATATTAAACTCTACCTTTCAAATAATTGCTGCGATTCGCAACAGTTAACCCACAGAGAGGCCGTCGGACTAACCTTTCTTCCCGGAATCGTCTCAACAAGATCATGCAAATTACATGTTTCACAGTACATAACCTCTGATTGTGATTCACTTCTCTCATCTGAAGTTAAACAGTGTTTTCGGCAGTGTTTAAACATGGCTGGTTGAACATCAATTTTAAACAGTGTCTGAGTGATAAATAACGTATCTGCAATGCGGCAGCATTGTTTAACCGCAGATATCGTCTAAACACCGTTTCTGCAATCGGTCCTATATCTACAGGGTCAATTGTTTCTGAAAGAAATGTACGGTGAACTTCATCCACTCATTTTTTTCCGGGTTACTATCAAGCTGGTTAAATGTAGGAGAAGGCTACTTGGAAATAAATAAATAAATAAATAAATAAATAAATAAATAAATAAATAAATAAATAAATAAATAAATAAATAAATAAATTCCATCGCTATGGTGACGTTATCAACTGTTAGGTGAAACTACAGGTTTGTGTTCTTATCAAAATTGTGAGAAGAAATACTTTGCGTGAACTTTGGTTAGAGAAGGAGACGAGTCCTGGGAAGATAGCTGGAGATACATTTAGACTCCAAAACTCCGGTATTAATTTTGAATGATTGAGAATTTTAATACTAGGCAAGGGTCCAACACTTACTTCTGTATGATAAGGCATCCAGAACACATTTAAATCAGACCAAGGAGCGACGACCCTGGTCATTAAGCTACAGAGGGCAGTACTAGATGACTTGAAATGCAGAAGAAAAATGCTGTCGGCTAAAACTTGAATGCCAATCGAAAAAGCAATTTGTAAGTCAGCAAAGTTGGATTGCAGGAGATGTGCAGCATGCCGAGGCCAATTAAGCAAATATACAAAATGTTCTGAGAGTTTCGTTCCCCAGTTCAATGAACCGCTTAACTACTTACATCTTGATTAAATTTAGACGTAATTTATTACTTCGTTTACTGAGTAATTATGGGCATGCTCCACTCATCATTAAGACACAGATAGGATCACTTTGGTAATATATGGGTTTGGAGAGAAAAACAGTGGGAGCTGCACTGCTCAGGCAGACACACGCATACCTTGAGGCGGTTTTAGAAATCCTACAGGAATCAAGGGGTTCGAATAACGTCTTTGCAGGTGATATCCTTAGAGTGTCCGACTCGTTGGCTGAATGGTCAGCGTACTGGCCTCCGGTTCAGAGGGTCCCGGGTTCGATTCCCGGCCGGGTCGGGGATTTTAACCGTCATTGGTTAATTCCAGTGGCCCGGGGGCTGGGTGTTTGTGCTGTCCCCAACATCCCTGCAACTCACACACCACACATAACACTATCCTCCACCACAATAACACGCAGTTACCTAAACATGGCAGATGCCGCCCACCCTCATCGGAGGGTCTGCCTTACAAGGGCAGCACTCGGCTAGAAATAGCCACACTAAATTATTATTTATCCTTAGAGTTATAGAAAAATGGCTCGTTCGTATAGCGATCGAGTGTCTGTTATTTTCTATCCCGCGGTGTAGGTTAGCATGCCTGCTTCTTACGTGGAGGACTCGGGTTCAATTTCTGGCCGATCCAAGGATTTTTATTCTGGACAGAGGGCTGGAACGGGGTTCACTCAGTCTTTTGAGAGTACCTGATGAACTATTTGATAGGAGAGGCAACGGATCCGATCGTGAACGTCAAAAAATATCGCTAAACAAGTCGTCATGCTGACCAGGTGATACTCCAGTATCTGCAGGCCATCCAGCTGGGAAGCAGTTATCTTGGTAGGACATGGCTCTAAACCGGATATTGCACCATAGGTTTGTTTTATTATGTTTTTTCTACCACTTACCTACAGGCCTCAGGTTCGATATTCGGCTCGTCCAAGGACAGTTGGTACGGGTCAAGGTCAATCAAAGAAATGTCTGATCAGGAACGGCTGATGAAGTTTTGAGCACGTGACACTTCGTTATCTGCGGGTCATCTGGCTTAGCAGCAGCCGTTTTGGTAGGCCAGACCCCTTAAGGGGCTGTACTGCACATATGAATATAGAAACACATGATTCTACACGTCCTGTGTACCGTTAACCTACAGACCAATAGCTGCCTACTTTGGAGTGTACCAACTGGGCTAACATCGTTAGTATGACGTTATGATTAAGACTCTTGGATTAAATAGCTCCTCAGTTATCCTCTCGAGGCTATGATCGCATTCCGGACCTGCCTGCGAAGAAAATTCGAACCCAAGAGCTGCTTCGGTGGATTAGTGGGAGACGGTTCGACTCAATCTTCGCAAATTCATGGGTTCGATTCTGATTGAGGTAGTCGATTTTGGAAGGACGGCACTCCATATTATTTCCGCTTGCACTGATACATTGCAGCACAATCCGAATGTTGAAATTCGTAGGTAGGCCGCCTGGATAATACCAATTCATAAGGTCTGTAACTTTGTAGTTGAGACCATATTGTTATTATTATTATTATTATTATTATTATTATTATTATTATTATTATTATTATTATTATTATTATTATGTTATCGAACCCAAGATTAACCACACAATAAGCGGGAACCCTGCATGCTAAGATTCTACAGTACATACTATATACTAATGATGTTTAATATACAACCGAATGCCATCCAATTTATGGTTGAAGATATTGTATAGTGAGTTTAATTCTAACCTTCTGTTCCTTTTGCAGCCTTCGAGTTTAGGCTTTCACAGTAAGAACTATTTGCTATTTTGGAGTCTTATAAGAGGAAACCCGAATTAGAGTTAGAAAATTAAATGAAGAAAGGCGAGGAAACAATCCGTTTCGGCGTGGTACTACTGCTGAGCAATCACGCGCCAGAAAGTATAGAAGAATGACGGGAAATGACACCGTAAGTAGCGTAGAGGAAATATCCTTCCTTTATATTTGCCAGGAACCCACTAACCCGCCCCTAGAAGTTTGTTTGCTTATAGAAGAATTAAAACGGAGACTGCACAATTTGATGACACCATTTTCTGTGTTCATATTGACCGTTTTATGTCAGCTATAAGAAAGATAAGTTTTGTATTATCTTCGATAGAGCTCGCATAACCGTGTGGCCCCAGGGCTGCCACATTCGGTAAAAATAACGAAACAGCGCAGTTTGAAACTGCCAAGACGTGGGCCGAGTAACCTTGTTTTCGTCACATTTTAGCTGGACTCGGGGATGCTAGAGGCCTGTGGGTCGCTTCTCGGCCCTAACCTGGGGCTTACGCCTCCAGATCTTGACCAATCCAGAACAACGGTCTTCTCTCGTCTTAATTCACCGACGATGGCAACCCTTGTCGTCCGAGCCACGCCATGTTTGATGTGCAACCTATCTTCCGCGAATGTTCAGCGGTAGTTTTACTCGTTTCAGATCTGACTGATTCACCTTAACATTCGTCGAGTTTACTTCCTTCCCACTCTTAGGCCTTTCCTATCCCATCGTCGCCATATGACCTATCTGTGTCGGTGCGACGTAAAGCAAGTTGTAAAAAAAAATTCGATCCACTGACTAGAATTCAAGAAGGCGATGAACAATGATCATGAACAATGAGTGGATCCGAACCGCCACTCCCCCCCCCCCCCCTCACATTCCCAGAAACTAACTTAAAACAATAGTATTCCTGACCAAGGGACTGCTTCCAAATCACAATTCTGAATCGATGATGCTTGATGTCTAAAGGGATCCAAAATCCAGGTCAATCCTCATAATGGTACTTATCGCTAGGAAAGTAAGAACCATGGTAGTGCACATTTTTATTTAGGTGACTGTTCTCCGGGGTACTAAAAGCACTCTTTAGGAACGGAACTACCGAGCTCGATAGCTGCAGTCGCTTAAGTACGGCCAGTATCCACTATTCGGGAGACAGTAGGTTCGAACCCCACTGTCGGCAGCCCTGAAAATGGTTTTCCGTGGTTTCCGATTTTCACACCAGGCAAATGCTGGGGCTGTACCTTACTTAAGGCCACGGCAACTTCCTTCCTACTCCTAGCCCTTTCCTGTCCCATCGTCGCCATAAGACCTATCTGTGTCAGTGCGACGTAAAGCAACTAGCAAAAAAACCGGAACTTCTGAAGAGACGTAGGATTCTTGGAGTTCACTGTTCAGGGTTAGCACTATTAGCTGCCATTGTCGGAGGCCCGGATTCGATTCCTGATACTGCCAGACACTTACGACTGAGAAGAGGGCTAGTACGTGGTTAAAATGATACATGTAGCTCACCTCCAATGGAGGTGTGCCTATAAAAGAGCTGCCCAACCTCGGGACGAGGACTTGAATTTAGTTTACTTATCCTATTGCAGGTATGAGTGACCTACCGAGTTAATTACTGTGAATAATGGCAATCAGACAAAGAGCTAACCTCTCCGTTAGTGACGGTATTACAATTAAAGGAAATCTTGATCTTCCATTCTCCCTACGCTGTACGGTGATCACTTTACCATGTCTAAGATAAAAAATCTACGAAATGTTTTCCAGTCAGTGACCGGGTCAGGGATGGAATGAATGAAGCCCCCATTTTGCGGCGAGGATGGGAATTGTGCCGGCTGCCGAGGCCTGTCATACTCCTCTGGGGCAATGGTTAATGACTGACAGATGAAATGAAATGATAGTAGAGGGTGTTGCTGGACTGAAAGATGCCAGGGGAAAAACCTGTCTCACCTCCGCTTTATCCAGCACAAATGTCACATGGAGTGATCAGGATCTGAACCACGGAACCCAACGGTGAGAGGCCGACACGCTGCCGCCTAAGCCACAGAGTCTCACCTCTTCAAGATACAAGTTACTTACTTTAATTCTTGCGTATAAATTAGAACAGGCTAATTAGTACATAATGGTATGATGTCCTTTGGAAAACATAACATTAAGCATAACTTCGCATCTAAAATAAATCATGTTACCTAAAATATAACAAATATTATACTGTAAAATTGCCGGCTCCATGATGTAGGGGGTAGCGTGCCTTCCTCTCTCTCTCTCGGAGGACCCGGGTTCGATTCCCGGCTAGGTCAGGTATTTTTCTCTCGACCAGAGGGCTGGTTCGATGTCCACTCAGCCTACATGATTAGAATTGAGGAGCTATCTGACGGTGAGATGGCGGCTACGGTCTCGAAAGGCCAGAATAACGGCCGAGAGGACCCCTCGTAATCTGCAGGCTTTCGGGCTGAGCAGCGGTCACTGGGCAGGCTAAGGCCTCTTCAAGGGCGTTAAGCGCCGTGGTTTTTTTTGTTTGGTTGGTTTATACTGTAAAATTAGGATAAATAGGAGATGCCAAGTAGCAAGAGGTTTAACGTCACACTAACACGTCGAAGGTTTCCGGTGATGGAGATTGGAAACAGGGCTGCTTCAGGTGGGATTCCAACCTACCATCTTCCGAAGCTCATCATCTACGTGATCTGAACAACGCATCCAGCGTAAAGCTGACGGTGTAATTTTTTCTTCATATTTTCTGGGGCACGTGAGCGGCCATAAATAGGGTATGCTGTTCGGGATCAGAAAAGTTATCCCGGTCTCAGGGAGGGTCATATGCAGACCTTCCAACTTTCTCAAGAAGCTATACCGTGGTAATCGGGCTGACAATACGTCACACCTCAACAAAGGGCAGTGCTTTCAGGCAGACAAAACCCCGCAGTAACGGAACTTGAAGTTAGAGAGTATCTTCCAGCGGCTCTTATTCACGGAAGTGCCGAGCTGGTCTCATTTACATTACACATTAAATATTAAAATCTAATAGCTTTTGTTGTTCATCCTTTCTCCAGCTAAGAGCATCTCCTGCTTTCTTCCCTCAATTCGCCTTGCCCGAGTGCCTTTCCCCGGCCGTTATGTTGAGGTGCTCAGATAAGTCGGACTCTAATCGCGCCTAATGGATGAGACGCACGTGTGAGGGTCACGCACTTGCGTAACGCGGCGCTGTGTCTCGTCAAGCTGTACCTTTAAGTCTATAGCTGCATTCATCTGATAACACTCAACTCTCTCGGCCATGTCGAATCAACAGCCGCCTACAATCTTCTTCTGCAAACAGAACACAGATCTCTACTCGATTTGTAGAGATATGAGTGATCTGCTAGCGGTACTCACTCATACGCTTCGCTACGCGTACAAATCACAATGAGTTTCATGTACAAGTTCAACGATAAGTGTAAATTGCCAATGGATAGAACTGTGCTATATAATAATATTAACACTGATCCGGGCCCCACAGCGTTTTTTTAAATTGAAGTAAAATATGTATATACGAGGGCGGTTCAATAAATAAGGTAACGATCTCTCGCTGTGTAAATACGTGCAACTCCTACAAACATAGTATGGACTTTGTGCGCAATATTCTTACAAACTCTCATTATATTTGTCAAGGTATTGCACTTCTTAATTACGGAATAACAAGACATCTATCTGTCAGACTCCTTGGCTGAGTGGTCCGCGTTGAGCCCTTCGGTTCAGAGGGTTCCGGGTTCAATTCCTGGCCGGATGGGGATTTTAATCGTGTTTGATTAATTATTTTGGCTCGGAGACTGGGTGTTTGTGTTTCTCCCAACACTCCCCTCTTCATATTCAGACAACACGTACACTACCAACTACCACAGACATGCAATAGTGAATATATATACCTCCATACATAGTTGGCGTCAGGAAGGGCATCTGGCCGCAAAACAGGGCCAAATCAACATGTGTGACACAGTTCGCACCTACACTAACCCCACGGGTGTGACAAAAGCGGTAGAATAAGAGGAGGAAGAAAATGATGATGCTTGTAGTTTAAAGGGGCCTAACATCTAAGGTCATCAGCCCGTAGAATAAGAAGACATTCAGGGTGTACCAAAACTCGACAGCAAAAATTTAGGAATTCATTCCTCACATAGAGACAAGAAAAAGAGGTTATGACAACAAACTTTGTGACACAAATAATAATTTTCATGTCCTCATGCAATCATCCAATCGCCTCTTCAACAGAGGTTTACCATTAACATCTGGGCAGGCATTGTTGGTGATTCCTTATTGGGACCCTACGTTCTTCCGAGTAGGCTTACTGGACAGAACTACACGAATTTCTTGCGTACTGCATTGCCTGATTACTTGAAGACATGCCACTTGCATCCCGTCGACAAATGTTTTTCATGCAAGTAGTGCTCCCGCACATTTCAGTCTGCTGCCCGCAGGTACCTGAACACCCATTTTCCTGAGCGCTGGATAGGTTGAGGAGGACCGATTGCTTGGCCACCACGCTCTCCTGACTCGAACCCCCCGGACTTTTACCTGTGGGGACACGTTAAGTCTCTTGTGTATGCGACTCCTGTTTCTGATGAAGCAACTTTATATGAGCGCATTGTGATAACCTCTCAGGCAGTACGCACTACATTAGGCATTTTTGATGGCGTGCGTAACTCCATGCGACGACGAGCGGAGGCTTGTATTCAAGATGAAGGTCGTCACTTTGAATATTTCCTCTGATACATGCTCAAAGTGTTTCAGCTGCCGTTACAGACGTGCGTTGTAAATGTACAAAAGTTTGAATAAATCGGTAAGTATACATTTCCGGAACCATGTTGTCAAACATTTTTTCTCCTCTCTATGTGAGGAATCCATTCCCAAATTTTTGCCGTCGAGTTTTGGTACACTCTGTATATCTGAGTATAGAAGAAATCAGAGTCAGTGGTCATTTTCTACGACGTTTTGAGCTGCTGATGTGCCATATAGATGAAAAAATAGGATCACAATACTCAACTAAACGTTTGACCACATTTCCGTCAGCCTCAATATTTACGTACTGATGTTTAGATTGTAGAACAGGAAATATGTGCAATCTTCTGGTTATGAGCGGAAGCAGTGACATACCTGCTATCTTCTGGTGTAAAATTGCAATGAAAAAGAGAAGCATTCACCTGTGAGAGTCTTCATTATCTTACTTAACCACCGACGTACATTATTTCATACTACTACTAAAAATGTTTTCATTCCTCCCCTGAAGAGGGAGGCGGGCCTCCTAGACGATGACGCCGTCTCTCATGCCAGGAAATTTGCGTCGGAGAAGGTGAGAGGGTTGGCGGCCGTGGCCTATACTAGGAACTGTCATGGCATTCTCCTTAGTGCAGGAGAATGGAAAACCATTCTGAGGACAGCCGACGGTGGGGACCAGCCCCATTCCGTCTCCCGAATACAGACGCGTAAAGCCACGGTAAGGCCGTGGCCACCCCTCCTCTGCTCGGTTGGCCGGTCAGAGTGCAGAGCTGTCGGACGACGGACCCACTCTGCATCCGCCGACCAATTATTTTATTTCTACAGATTTATTTAATATTAGCGAAAATGCCCGTTCTCACAGGGTTTTCTTAAATAAAATGTTCTTTCATGTAAGAAAAAAGAAAATCTCCTTTGGTTCTCAGGATGTCCAGAGAAATACCACGAGGTGGTTCCCTCGATTTCCTTCTATTCTGCAGCTCTTTTTGCTTCACACGTTACCAAACGGCATAAAAATTAACAATCGCAGCAGCTCGCGACCTATCAATCTTACCAAGCGGCACAAAAATGTACTAACATAGCAGTCCGCAACCTATCAACGCTATTAAAATAATGGCGTAAAAATGAACGATTAAAGAAGCCCGCAACCTTTCACCGCTCCCGAACGGCATAAAGAACAACTATCATAGCAGTTCGCGTCCTATCAACGCTACCCATTGGCATAAAAGTTAACTACCGTGACCTACCAACCCTACCAAGCGGCATAACATTAGTAGCGCCCGATCTATCGTATATTTCCCCCATTACTTTTTTACTCCTTTGGGGTTGAATTCTGCAAAAGGGTTTCTTAACTGTTAGGAACCCTTGTACTAAATTTCACTATTATCGAGTTCATGGTTTCTGATACACGAGTGAGTGGTATTTCGGTTGTAGATAGATTTGAATTATTTAAAACAGGGCCTCTCAGGATGCATGCGCCGTGCAGTGCACGGGCGCAAGGTGCAGGAGACGACTTCACTAGGTTGACCAGAGTGCAAACCCCCACTCCACTTCCCCTACACCTGTCTCACCCGTTCGGCCAGTCTTCGCCTTCTCCATCTTCCCCGCCGATTCTCCCCTCACTGTGAAATGTTTATGTGCGGTGAGCGGTGACACTGTTTTATGGGGCAACGTTACCGGTGTTAAAACACTCTTCTTTCAGTTTGGTTTGAGCAGACAATTTATCTTCTCTAGCTCTTCTTTTCCCTTATCTTTGCAATGATACCAGTTATGCCTGCAACAAGGGGCCGGCCGACAGCAATTTGAGAGCCTTCTTTAAATTACAATCAGAAATAGGCCTACTTGCACGCAATCCAGTTTTCGTACAAGTCAAAGCAGGAAAAAATACCTTTCACATATGCATGTAAAACTAAACAGAAATAATCTTAGCTGCTTCTCGATGCAGCTTAGGAGAATCTTCCTTCGAAAAATTCTCGTAGAATTTGAGCAAAGCCTTTTGGCTTTATCGTCACGACTGACAAAGAAATACGAAAGTTCCCATTTTTTTTGAAATGGACTTTCGGAAGTCTTTGCTTTCTTAGAAACAGATTGCTCCATTATTATGTTGTTGTCTTGCGCTTATCTACTTCACTGATAAACAAGCCGTCTATCACCGAACGCTTCGTCGCTCTCAGCACACTACACCATCCGAGTTGAGTCGAGTCGCAACGATGCACAGTGCACGAAGTCTCTGCGCCTCGATTTGCACGCGTGAGATTTTGAGCGTTTGAGAGGCCCTGATTTAAAGTGTCAATACACGTATTTTTGTTTTTAAGGACAATGTTTCAATGTACCTAGATTATTTATAATTAATCCTGACATTTATTCTTCCCTACAGCAAGACCCCAGCCAATGCAGATTAATGCTGTTTAACTGTATACTGCATTTGCAGGAAGCTCCTCGTCTACTGTCATACTAGCGGGACCACTTCAATTCAACATCCTTTATTGACCAATTATGTACCTTACCTGTTTCGTATCTCGAACATTTCTTTCAAAACCTTCCCCAGTTTTGATGTTTAAAACATATTTCAGGCAAACGTCCATGCACACGAAAACAAGAAGAGCTTTTTTATTTACTTTATAGAGGATTTTATTTTGGTATATATTTTACGTCAGGGGTTACCGACAGTGGAGTTCGAACCCACCGTCTTCAGAGTTGCCGACAGGACTGTTCGAACCCACCTCCCGAATGCAAGCTCACAGCTACGTGAAGCAAACTATGTGGTCAACATCCTGTTCGGTGGAACAAAAAAATCCTACTGGATGAAGAAATGCTTACTCTTACGGCGATTACAAAATATGATGATTCGTACATTTTATGCAAACACCGTGTTGAACAAATTATGCATGTCCTTGTATGAAAGGTAAGTGGCTCGCCACGGAGTACCGTGTACCCCTTCAGGCGTACGCTATTTGATAGGTGTCGTATGAGTTGCGCCGAGTAAAAGTTGCGCCGTGTTAAAATCAGTAAAACTTGCGCCGTGGTCATTAATCATTCTAGGAACTAGAGGTCTTGTTTGGGAATCCCACAGGGAATGAAACAACGCTGATAGAATGAACATTTGCGACGGAAAACTGTAAATTTCAGTTATTGTTAAGATTAAGAAAGCTTCTTCATGTTGCTGATGGAACGTAGGCTTCCCATCACTGCTCCGGGGGTTAAATCTACGATCACTTTAGATAGCGTTTATGCTGGACAAAGCTGGCGTTCAAAATATTATTTCTGATTTCTTCATATTTATATCAGCATCACTGTTTGAAACAATTTCATTTGTCATTTATTAATCGTTTATACCCAGGGGAATGCGACAGGCCTCGCCAGGGCACACAATTTCCTTTCTTTGGCAGTAGCTATGGTTCGTTCTTGAACCCTATCACTTCATAAGGGGTGCATGTTGGGGAAACGTAGGGTGAGACAGTTCTTTTCTGTTTTCACTGGTCATTCTTTATTCAACAAATTCGCTATATTTCATTTGTCATTCATTAATCTTTGTCCGCAAAAGCACGTCAGATCTCGCATTTGGCAGTATTTTCTTCCTTTAGCGGTATTTCATTCTTCATTCATTCTATTCCTGATCCTGTCAGTTAGCTACAAACAGGCTGTGGATATTCTTCATAAGACTGAAAGACTAATTCCGTGTTTACACACTTGGTTTGAGAATTAAGTCAAACTACGTAGTTACACATTTCACCCACTGATATAAATACGATGCAGGTTTTCTAAATGTGCAAGAAACCAACATTGATAGAGTGAATACCGAGCTCGATAGCTGCAGTCGCTTAAGTGCGGCCAGTATCCAGTATTCGGGAGATAGTAGGTTCAAACCCCACTGTCGGCAGTCCTGAAAATGGTTTTCCGTGGTTTCCCATTTTCACACCAGGCAAATGCTGGGGCTGTACCTTAATTCAGGCCATGACCGCTTCCTTCCCAATCCTAGCCCTTTCCTGCCCCATCGTCGCCGTAAGACCTATCTGTGTCGGTGCGACGTAAAACAACTATAAAGAAAGATAAAGTGAATAATATTTCTTATATATTAATTTCAAAATCTCAGTACTACAGCTATTCATAGACATTCCTTGAACTTTGAAATAAGCCCCTGCGGTGCAGCGCAGGTAGCAGATGCTTAAGACAGCTGTCAAACCACTTCTACTCCCAGCGGGCAATCTCCACGGCGCAAATTTTACTCGGCGCAACTTTTATTCGGCGCAACTCATACAGAACCATTTGATAACCGTCCTGGGTTAGTGCCCGTAACGGCTGTTTCCCATGAACTCTAAGCTGTCAATCAGCACGCGACCTTCACATGCCTGATCTAAGTGGAAACATTGTTTCAAATAGTTGTTCTTCCGTGGCTTGTCTCAGTAAAACGGGATCAACTTTTCTGGTCGCTCTCCCGCAGTATTTCCTGCCTTGTTCCCTAGCAGAACCACCACTGGAATTTTCAGTCTTTCATAATTCTAGCTCTTCATTTTATGTTCTGCCTGCTGTTATTTCTTGATGGATGCAGTACTTTTGTATCCATCTCCTGGCACAGGCCAGAGTAAAGTGTAGCTTCCACCGAAGTCCCAGTCAACATCCATGGCTGTGACAATATGAAAGCTGCTGGGGTATGGGTAGTGCTGAGTAATGACATTCAGAGCACCTGAGTGTTATGAAAGGTGCTGCTCACAGGGTCAGTCGTGCTGCAATAGTACTTTCTGACCCAGTGAGGAAAGCAATGGCAAACTACCTCACTCCTCATCTTGCCTAGTACGCCTCATTTTGGTGCTGCCATTGGTTTTGGGGGTTTCCTTATAACCGCATAACCTTTGGTGGTGCTATTTGAGGATCCAACCAGCCTCTGAGCTGTTGACCTAACAGACAGACAGACATTTTATGTTTGGCCGTCCCAGTGTTGGTTTACCCTCTTATGCCATCCTCTCAATTGGGTGAGCTACACAGCCAGTCCTCTGGTCTTCGATATGATCAAACCACCTGAGTCAGAGATAGGCGAATAACGTTATTTCTGATTTAGTCCAGCCTGGTCATACCATGAACCTAATAACAGTAACGATTCTGTTTCAAATACTACTGGTATACAGTGATTCCAAAAAGGTTGTTTTCTCTAATCAGTAACTAAACGAACGGTATCTGTCAAAGGAAACTCCCGTCAATCACATGTTGTAAGACATCGACAAGTTTCTCAAAGCTGTCACATTACTTTGCCTGTCTCGTGTAAGCGCAGTCGAGCAGGTCTCTCGATCGCTGTCACTTACCAGCTACTGGCTCGTCCATCTTACAAACCTGATGACGGCAGCGATTTCTACTTTTCCTGTTTATTTCATTTTGGGTACAACCTAACGTCTGCCATTAATGACCTCTTAAGTGTTGGTCAGTTTCACAATTATGGAAGAGATGACATCACAACGCGAATATTTGTGTCAGAGCGCAAACACGATGGAGGGGAGTAATGTTAATTTTATTTATAGTGAAAAGAAGTCGCATAAGATTAATTGAAGGACATTGGTTTTTCTTTGCTGAGTAAGCTTCTGGCTCAACAGCGTACAGGCCTTCGGTTCAAAGGGTTCTGGATTCGGTGTTCGATTCCGACCGGGGCAGGGAATTTTACTGAATGTTGTTAATATTCCTCTTGCGCAGAGTCAGGGTGTTTATGATAGTCTAAAGACACGTCTTCAGTTACAACACATCACACTACTAACCACCACAGAAGTACGCAATAGTGAAAATATTCTTCCACATAAGGTTGTCTTCACGAAGGACAAACAGCCGTAAAGCCGGGCTTAATGCACATCAGTACTGACCCTAGAGAAGGTTTTTGTTTGGGTATATTAAACAATGTGATGCTTTTCAGAATGAAACTAAGTGCCTCATCAAAGCTGGACACTTGCGACCAAGTTAGTGCCTCCACCAGGCCCGCTGATCAGGTAGGCCTATCCCGAATAGGAGTGGTAGGATGACCAGTACGTTCGGCACCTCCTTTAACCAACAGCACATGGCTTCCCATCCAAGAGCAGACCACATCCAATATCGTTTAACATGGGAGTTCTCACGGGATACTGTGATTCAAGATGGTTATACGATTGGCCATTTTTAAAAAAAAGAATACTTAAGAGTTATAGAAGGTTTTAAGTTTGTATCTACCCAGCAAAGCGAAAACAAGCAAGCTTGTAGTTTTATGTGACTGCTGATATCATGATGGCAACGGGATCTCCAAAATTTATGAGGATCCGAACCACAGGGACGTGACTTTTCATTCTAAAATCTCAGCCGCACCGACTTGGATTCGAACCAGCCACTTGGGTGAAAAGCCAGGGACACTACCCCTAGGTTGGCACGCCCCTACTAAACTAACAGCCGTTTGATATATTCTAGGGTGTCCGGTAGCCGCGGTTTACTTTCTCGCGTGCCTGCCTCTTACCCGGAGGCGCTGGGCCAGGTCAGGGATTTTTACCTGATTTTTTGAGATTAAAATCTCAACCCATGATCGACCGGGATTCCAACCTCAGCCTTCCGGGTGGGAAGCCAGCAGCTAAACCATCAACCTAATCAAGCCCGGAATAAAATAAATAAATAAATAAATAAATAAATAAATAAATAAATAAATAAATAAATAAATAAATAAATAAAAAGAAGAAGTCCAACTTTGTTTCGTTTCTCTATGGGGTGGGTATGAAGCGAGATGAATCTTCGTAGAGTTTGTACGACTGGATGTCCTTCCTGACGTCAGTCTCATCAGAGCAGTTAGCGAGATGATTTTTTTTTTTGCTAGGGGCTTTACGTCGCACCGACACAGATAGGTCTTATGGCGACGATGGGATAGGAAAGGTCTAGGAGTTGGAAGGAAGCGGCCGTGGCCTTAATTAAGGTACAACCCCAGCATTTGCCTGGTGTGGAAACGGGAAACCACGGGAAACCATATTCAGGGCTGCCGATAGTGGGATTCGAACCTACTATCTTCCGGATGCAAGCTCACAGCCGCGCGCCTCTACGCGCACGGCCAACTCGCCCGGTCGAGATGAAATCGATAGCGTGATGTGTGATAGTAGGGAGGGAAAGGGTGAAACCCACTGACGGCAGATAGCCTACTCCTGTCGAATAGCTCAAAGTTTAACGTCCTCGTTTGACGGACGAATCACTATCAACAGTGCCACATACCCTCATACCACATAAACACTGGCGAGAGGTTTCGAACGGAATCCAGAGTTTTGGAGCGGTATCTTCTACCGTGCCAGCCAACATTCTGACGGTGATTCTTTTTTTTTTTTCGACCAACGGGACTCGATCCGGCTAACCACGGAGTAACACCAATTAGACTTGACGCCTTAACGATTATGGCCACCAGGCGGGATAATAATAATAATAATAATAATAATAATAATAATAATAATAATAATAATAATAATAATAATAAGGGCCTTGGCCTACCAAGCGACCGCTGTTCAGCCCGAACGCCTGCAGAATACGAGGTGTCGTGTGGTCAGCACGACGAATCATCTTGGCCGTTATTCTTGGCTTTCTAGACCGGGGCCGCTATCTCACCGTCAGATAGCTCTTCAATTCTAATCACGTAGGCTGTTGGACCTCGAAACAGCCCTCAGGACAGGTAAAAATCCCTGTCCTGGCCGGGAATCGAAGCCGGGGCCTTCGGGTAAGAGACAGGCACGCTACCCCTACACCACGGGACCGGTATTAATAATAATAATAATAATAATAATAATAATAATATTGAATATGGAGAAAAATAATCCCAGGAGATATATTGTCATTCTGAAAAAAATTCTCACACTTTTCGGAAAAGACGATTGAAATTTTATGGACACATTATCAGAATGAAGACTAACAGGCTAACTAAAAGAATTCTCAACCTGGCCCTTTCATTAAAAACCAAGTCCGACTCGTTGGCTGAATGGTCAGCGTACTGGCCTTCGGTTCAGAGGGTCCCGGGTTCGATTCCCGGCCGGGTCGGGGATTTTAACCTCCATTGGTTAATTCCAATGGCCCGGGGGCTGGGTATTTGTGCTGTCCCCAACATCCCTGCAACTCACACACCACACAACACTATCCTCCACCACAATAACACGCAGTTACCTACAAATGGCAGATGCCGCCCACCCTCATCGGAGGGTCTGCCTTACAAGGGCTGCACTCGGCTAGAAATAGCCACACGAAATTATTATTAAAAACCAAGAACAGCTGGCTTCGTGAAATTGAAACAGATCTCCAGGAAATCAACATCTCAGAAGACATTGTACAGGACAGATGTACATTCAGAACCAAAATCGACAGTCACCACTTTGAAGACAAACCCAACACCAGAGCTACTATAACTTGGACAGAAGAACGAAGGAAGAAGCTCAGCGAGAGGATGAAGAGATTTTGGGACGAAAAGAAGGCCAACACATCAGCTAAGCAAGTTCAACCGTGCTCCTGAGTAGGGCATAACGATGTAAAAAAATAATAACAATAATAATAATAAATGTCACAAAGTGGTCAGACATATTCATGAACCAGCTAGAAACAAACAAGAATGCCTTTAAGGCATTCACCTTGGTGTGCGGTAGAACACTAGTCTTCTGAGTTCAAGTTGGCGAGTTCGATCCCCACTCACTCCGGTGGTATCTGAGTCGATTTTTTTTTAATGCCCTGTGACCTCCGGAGAGGCCTGGTGCAGATCTTTCTAGCTGCTTGTCTGTATGTGACGATGATGACGACGAGGTAGAGGCAGGGTGAAACTCTGTGCCGGCACGTAGCCTACTCCTGTGCAGTAACACCAAAGGATCTGTTCAAGGCTAAATATTCCCTTCCGACAGATGAATCACCATCAATAGTGTCATATGCTTTCACTCCATTTGAACATTGCGGAGAGGTTTGGAATTGAACCCAGGATTATGGTACATAAGCTAGTGATTAGGAATTGTGTAACACTACCTCTCCTACCCTGCCGATCAACATTCTGACGGTGAATTTTTTCCCTCCATCAACGAGACTCGAACCGGCTAACCACGGTGTCAGACCATAGGCCTAACGATCATGGCCACTAGATGGGCTGGTATCTGAGGGTGCTAAAAGACGCCAGCCTCGTGTCGTTAGATTTATCCGCACGTAAAGAAATTCCTGCGGGACAAAATTCCACCACATCGGTGTTTACGAAAACTGTTAAAGTATTAAATTGTGTATAACAAAGTATATGTCTACCTCTGTGGTGTAGTGGTTAGTGTGATTAGCTGCCACCCCCGGAGGCCCGGGTTCGAGTCCCGGCTCTGCCACGAAATTTGATATCTGGTACGAGGGCTGGAACGGGGTCCACTTAGCCTCGAGAGGTCAACTGAATAGAGGTGGGTTCGATTCCCACCTCAGCCATCCTGGAAGTAGACTTCCGTGGTTTCACTCTTCTCTTCCAGGCAAATGCTAGGATGGTACCTAACTTAAGGCCACGGCCGCTTACTTCCCTCTTCCTTGTCTATCCCTTTCAATATTCCCATCCCCCCGCAAGGCTCCTGTTCAGCATTGCAGGTGCGGCAGCCTCTGCGAGGTACTGGTCATCCTCCCCAGTTGTATCCCCCGACCCAGAGTCTGAAGCTCCAGGACACTGCCCTTGAGGCGGTAGAGGTGGGATCCCTCGCTGAGTTCAAGGGAAAAACCTACCCTGGAGGGTAAAGCAGATAAGAAGTAGAAGAAGAAGAATATAAAGATTATTATTATTATTATTATTATTATTATTATTATTATTATTAATGATGTGGTATCTATGAGAGACCTGCACTTACCAAGTATGATATAATGACTACAGTATTTTAGTTTCGATCACCTTTAATTTTGTACAAATGTATCACTATTGCTACTTATGATGTGATTAGGTATTCGCTGGAAATAAACGTATGATAATGAATTTTACATTTTCTTTATTTACACAATTCTATTACAAAGGATGTAAAATACAAATCCTTTCCAACACATTGCGAAAAAGACGGGACAAAATTCCGGAGCCACGGTGTCTCTGAAAACCGTAAAACCAAGAACATTATTAACAACATTATACTAATTTATACTTAATAAAGAGTAGTCCCACGTGGGAATATCAAATTGTTATTTCGAGGGAAATCGAAAAGTCTTTGTCCATATATTTTTCAGCCACAATAATAAACATACACAGAAATTAAACATAGCGAGTGTTCCAAGTAACTTGGACAATTTTTCCACTTAGTCGCCACCGCGGTTCAGGCATTTGCCCATCGCACCACTAGTTCGGGGATGCCGCTGTTGTAGAATTCGACCGGTAGAGAGCAGAACCACCGGTGTACAGCGATTTTCGCGTCGTCGTCGGAAATATACCTTTCGCCTGCCAGGAACTCATTCAATGGACCGAAGACGCGGTGATGTGAGCGAGGTGCGAGGTCACCCCGATCTCTCGTCTTCTCGGCCGTAAGTGAAATCACACCATCACCACCACCGCACACTCTCAACGCGAGACACTTGTCCCCATACGCCGGCTGTGGATCTCGATGGACGTTCGCATCTTGCTCCACTGCTGTTGTTTGCTATTTGGGTCTACATGCCATCCTTTCCAGTGCTAACCTTTTAATTTCTACTTAATTGCTATATCCTATGTGTACTCTAATCTGTTTGTCATATTCATATCTTGGCTACTCCTTCCTTTTTACCGACTACACTTCCTTAAAAAACTAACTAAACAAATCCTGGGTGTTTTAAGATGTGTCCTATCTTTATCTTTCTTCATCTGGCCAAACTTCGCCAAATCGTTCTCCCCTCAACAATTCGATTCTTTACCTCTTCATTCTTCTTCATTCGATCTACCCATGTCATCTTCAACATTCTTCTGTAACACCACAATTCAAAAGCGTCTATTCTCTTTCTTTCCGTGTTAGTTATCGTCCATGTTCCACTTCCATACAATGCCACGTTCCAGACGAAATTCTCCATAGGATGTGGACATCGGCCATCTTCGCAAGTGGCGCCGTGCCGCGGAGCAGCCGAGAGTTAATGCTGGGCCGGTCCAATGCAGTTAACTTGTAGCCTCTTCGAAAAGGTTATGTCTTCAATTCCAATTTTGCAAATACTGTAAAATTATGTTGACACTCACGGAACAACATTGTCTTCAATCATAACTGCGTACGTCCATACCATTGTGCATTTAAAAAATGTTTGAAATCTATCTGAAAGGACGTATACAACATTTTCTATCATTAGAATGAATCGGAAACATCGACACACTCAGCAGAAACTGTACCTGGGCATAAGATCTACTGCATGGAGGAGAAAAGTTCCCCCCGAAGACTCGATAGGCTACTTTCAGGGTCCTATTCATTAGACATAAATTCTTCTAACACAGTGTCCACTTTCCTTACTGAATTATTCATGATAACAGCCGCTAAAATAAACGTGTTCGTTTTCTCCACAGTTTAAACGTGCCGTCAATACACTACATCTCATCCTACGTTTGAAGTAATCTCTTCTTGACTGTCACCGCTTCTTTCTTCATTGCAACATCATAAATTAGGAGGCAAAGACCAAGGCTCGGTAAAGTGCTGTTCCTGAGATCCTTGTTGAAATCTCGATTCTGGCAGCATTTTTTAACCTGTTGATTATATACGGTTATTCCACGTTTCTTTAAAACTCCTGAGTATCCAGCACTAATCCCAGACCTGTATAAAAAACATTCACTTCTTCTTCTTTTGTTACTTGGGTTTGGCACTGTGTGGATTTATTTATTTATTTATTTATTTTTGTGGTAATCAACTGGCAAATATTTTACTTCTGTTGCTTTGAATGAATGCAGATTCTTTAACTTTCTGACCCTGAGGGTGGGGTGGTAGAAAACATCCATGGTCTTTACTGACGAATCCAGATTCTCTCTGTGCACTGACGACGGCCGTGTTCGTGTACAGAGGCGAAGTGGCGAGCGCCCCAATCTTGCCTTCGCTAGGGCGCGACAGACCTTCCCCAACCCTCAAACCAAGCCTCACAAAGCCAGCGCTCCACCATCGGAGTCACTCAAGCTGGTTTAAGTATAATTATGTATATGCATGAATGCATATTTTAATACCGAAATAAGGTTTGAAAGAAACTGTTAAAATGCGCCACTTACCGTAATATTGCGGTAGCATTAAATTCATATATCAAAATTCCTTTAATACTTCGAACTATTAGCGAATTTTACATAAAATCTGGCCAAATATTTCCTAAAAAAGGTATATTTTTGTTAAGTAGTGTTGACTTAGTCAATGGAACTTTGAAGTTTTCAGACCGTCGAAAACACTAATTATATCACACATAACACTGCAGCTTATCTGTAAAATAATTATACACTCCATTAAACAAAGAATGACATGTTTAGTTCTACAAGAACATCAGATTCTATCAAATAACTTTTTTCTCAAGTTGTTTTACGTCGCACCGACATAGATAGGTTTTATGGCGATGATGGAACATGAAAGGGCTAGGAGCGGGAAGGAAGCGGCCGCAGCCTTAAGGTACAGTCCATGCATTTGCCTGGTGTGAAAATGAGAAACCACGGAAAACCATTTTCAGGGCTGCCGACAGTGGGGTTCGAACGCACTATCTCCCGAATACTAGACATTGACCGCACTTTGGAGCTATCGAGCTTGGTCAAATCACTTTAAATCGTGCACATACAGTATATGTACATTGTGTAAACTTGTCAATGACTGAATTGGTGATGTTATGAACAAGCGAGGTGAATTATTAATATCGTCGCTTCACCGGTAAAACGTTGTATCCCACAATACTCTTCCCATCCATTATTCTCCTTAAGACTGGTCACGCCTCCCAGCCACATATGGATACGCAGTCCATCAGAACAATGTCCGTTGTGTTCGTTTTCCTATGTCAACGATTAAACGAAAATGAACCTTACATGCATTGTACACTAGGAGTGCGTAAATACGTAATGCAAACGTACATTGTTACAGTACGGTACTGTAAGGTTCACTTTCCTTTACACATGGGCATAGGAAAAAGAACACAACAAAATTGGTTCTGATGGACTGCATATCCATACGTGGTTGGGAGGCATGACCAGTCTTAAGGAGAATAATTGATAGGAAAAGCTTTGTGGAATACAACCTTTTACCGGTCGAGCGACGATATAGTGGTTATGCACTGTCACCTTAGTAAGTTTGAGAAACTTTTCTGTAACTACTTAAGCTGCTAATCGTGCGTTAACTCCAGCGACTACTTTTGGACTAAACCACAATCACTGACAAATTTATGCAATGCGCATGATTTAAAGCAATTTGATAGAATTTGAAGTAGTTCTTGTAGAGCGAAACATTTCCATTCCTGAGATCAACACAATTAAACACAATGTGTGAATAAAATAAAATGAGAAGTTACGACGCCCATCATTCTGGAGACAATAGGGACCTTCCGATCGGCTAAGTCAACTTTGTTTACTAGTTTGTATTGTTATCGTGTTACGTGTGTTATACATAGTGTTTTCGACCGATTGCGAAGCTTTAAAGTTTCATAAAAAGAAAGAATTTGCAACTCTTCCTAATTTAACATGAACTACCCACAGTCATTTTTCTTTCCACAACACTAGTTTTGAAAGAGCTACGCATCGCCCAGGAACTCGGCATCTCATTCTAACCACGTCCGCTCACTAAACTTCAGTCCACTAATTAGGGTCATCCAATTGGTTTCACAAACATTAAACATAATTTGTGAATAAAATACAAGGTGAGGTTTCGACGCCCATCAATCTGGGAGACCATAGCATAGAGACGTTCCGATCGACTAAGTCAACTAAAGAGGCTATAAATCACCGGTCGGCTGGTCCACCGCAGTGGCATGCGTTAGGAAACTTCAAGAACACATAAAACCTGTGTAGAGAATTAGTTCTGAGTTACGTATCTCAACATGAACAGAGATAAAGGTGGATTTGTTAATTATTGCCAGGTCGCACGCAAAGCGTACATGTGGATAGTAAACGTTATCGCCCATCTACGCGCGCCATGCCGAACGGATTCGAATTTGAGAATGTTCTGCTGTCTGCTTCTTATGGAAATCAATGTATCGAAGCCCACCTGGGGGAACCACGTCGAAATGCCCTGGAACATTTCCAGAGAGAAAACCTGAAAAGTTTCTAGAGTGGAAGTGTTCCGTTCGCCGTGGCCAGGTGGGCGATGGCTGCGGGAGTAAACAGAACAGAGAAAGCGCTTTTGTGTCACTTAGAACGATAACTCTTCGAATATCCTCGCCTGGGTGTTCCCTACAAGAGAGGGTTTATATACGAGGGTTGATTCAGAAGTCATGGTAAGTATATATTTTCTCTCGTAAAATCTCCAACATAGGAAATACACTAATTATATTTGAAAGTCTACAAGTACTTTATCGAGCTTGCACACCACATGTAAGAATCTCTGGTAAGGTAGAGTGACTAACATAGCATCTTGAAATCATTGTTATGTCTGTCTTATTCTCATACAACCTGCATGTGTCATACAAACTGTTAAAGTGGTCACCTAGCTTGTCTATGGTTCGTTGCCATCGATGAGGAAGACGGGAAATACCATCGGTTGCATGAGATTCGCAAATGTGCGCTACCTCACGTCGAAATACTCGGACGATGTCTTGTTGCTACGCAATGGCGTCTTCACTTTAGGAATAAGACATAAGTCACACGGACTAAGAAGTGCGATCGCTGCTCGATTTTGGTTACTTTAAGTAAGTTATGTACCGCTATCAGACAACGGACATAAGGGTGCGTGATTACAGCCGGAAGGATGCACCCATACGTCACCTGCCGGGAACATTAGGAAGTTCATGTAACACACTTTCAAATGTATTGTGTTTGTCATGGCTTCTCAATTAGCCATAAAACAAAAAATATTTTACACTTTTTTCAAAGGATGTAGTTATCATATGGCATACATGTTGTTGCGGCGGTGAGGAGGAGTAGATCTGATATATACAAACAGAACATGAGTGGGGCAAGCCGTGAGCCGACGAAGTCCATTACTTAATTTATTTGCCTTGTTGATTTCACTGCCAATGGTGACCTGAAAAATTATATCATTTAGGGCCTGTACTACGACAGCCAGATAAAAGTGCGGTATAAATTTATTTTGCAGTTTGGACATTTATCTGGAAGTTCGGTTGAATCCGCGTACTACGACTTTCGTTTATGTGCAATCTGGGAAAATATTCTCGAGTATAGCTATGCCGAAGTTGGAGAGGCTGTTAACGTTCTTATCTGGGACTTAGCTCTTATCGGGGACGCTGCTGTAAAGAATCAAGATGGCTACTCATGAAGATGAATCTACATCTGCATGATGCTGTGCGAAATTAAGTTGTTACAATGTAATTTATGTATATATTTATAAAGTATGTCATGCTTCCTGTCCAGCTATCACAGAATTCTTAAAAATTTCCCAAGCTAGTAAGTTGTTGCTACTGAGAGTATGAGTAGTACACAAGCAGTCAACCGTAAGTTTCATCGGTAGCCGTGGTCGTTAGGGCATCGAAGTTTGCTGTTAAGTAGTTTTTCGTGCGTTCGAGTCCCAATAGTCTAACATTTTTTTACCATTGTAAATGGTAGTCGGTAGGTTACTAGAGGTGATAGTACACATTTCCTAATCATTAAAATGCGTGTCAAAAGCGTGGGTTCTATTGCAAATCTATCCGCGACGCACATATGGAGTAAAGGTATACGACGTTGTTGATGGCGATTCGTCCGTCGAATGAGGATGTTAAGGAAATTATATTTCTTTTACTTCATAACAACTTGCTACAAAAGTATTTACGCTAAAGTGAGATAAATGCTTGCCAGTTACTATTCTCACATTGTATTGAAAAGAAAGAAACTAACTACTTATTCAATGAGCAAACAATACATTGAATTAATAATAAAATTAATGATGCCACGTTGCATCAGTGGCATTAATTACGAATATAAACTTTACTTTCGTCGTAACGCGCAACCTCGTAAATAGTACTAGACAAAAAAGATACATAATCTGAACCTTAACTTTTGCGTCCAGGTTACATTTTCAGTCTTTTTATTTTCTATAACAGTTTCAGTTTCGTTATACAGTTAATTAATTTTAACATTTCTTCGTATGTGTATATTTCAGTCCTAATTCTGTTTTTGACCTGGACTTCCACATTATAGCTTAATAAGAGTCTGATATTGGATTCTAGTAATACGATTTCAAAAGGAATAGAGCTAAACAAACGAAAACACCAGGGAACACGTATACCACCGTGCTAAATTTCACTATATTTTCAGTAACCTTATTACCAACCCAATAAAAATGTTACTACATCTTCCGCATTACAATCCCGCCGTTAAAATCCGTTGGTAGTACGCAAGAAAATATTTAACTTCTAGTTTGCAAAACTGCAGCCTACGTATCTGGCTGTTTATCTGACAGTCGTAGTACAGGCCCTTAGCAATGTACTTATAAGACGAACTAATGCCGGACATGGCATAACCAGAAGCAGTTTATAAATTACACCCTCTCGCCAAACAGTGCCATAAGCTGCCTTAAGATCTACAAAAGCCACAGATGTTTTCTGGCGATTCGGTTTTTTTGTTGGTATTTTGCTTTACGTCGCACCGACACAGATAGGTCTTATGGCGACGATGGGACAGGAAAGGCCTAGGAATGGGAAGGAAGCGACCGTGGCCTTAATTAAGGTACAGCTCCAGCATTTGTCTGGTGTGAAAATGAGAAACCACGGAAAACCATCTTCAGGGCTGCAGACAGTGGGATTCGAACCCACTGTCTTCCGGATGCGAGCTCACAGCTGTGCGCCCCTAACCGCACGGCCAACTCGCCCGGTCTGGCGATTCTAGAACCCTGCCTCTGTGTAGGTGGTCAATGAGAATACTTGGTCCGCGGCAATTCCTTTGTGGTCTGGATCCTGCTTGTTCTAAGGGAATTACCTCAAACATGTTTGAGGCGATTCTGTTCGGGATTAGTCCCTCAATTAACTTGCAGCATACTCAGCAAGAGGTCTATAGCTATCTGGTCCATTACTGGGCTTCTCGAGCTTCAAGATGGCAACAGTTTTCGTCAGTTTAAATAAGCAAGGTAGCGTACCAGTCAGAACAACATTAGTGGCTAACTTGGATAGACAAAGTCGGGCATGTTTGCCACAACACATCAGGAATTCAGGATGTATTCCGTCAAACCCCAGTGCTTAACCACTTTTGACATCTGATAGAGCTGTGTCAATGTCCTGGATCTAGTATATTCTGATCCAGAATGACCGGCGGCTTATGTTGGTCAGCCCCTTCTTGATATATCTCGTATGTTTTGTGACTCTAGCTTTAAGTATATGGCTAAAACCTTTTTTGGAGTTACAATAGGAATTTCATGGGCGACTGGGGCACCTTCTACAAGTTTCCTCAGGTGTGACCAAGCCTTTTTGCTGGATTTATGGAAGTTCAATGATTCCACAATTTGAACCCAATTTTCCTTCCGAGCATTGTCAAAGCTGCAATTTCTTATCATTTGTGTCAATCGATCAGAGAACATATTCTTCCTGAAACTTCTTGGAATGTGTGTTTGTGTCCGTGGGAATTACAGCTCCTACAAACCTCCCGTAATTGTCACTTGTTGGAGATATCCATCGGGCACATCTTTTAAGTTCTTTTGAGAAGGTTTTGCAGTCTGCTGTTCTGAATTCTCAGCGTGGGTGAGGATACGAAGTCATAAGAGGAATCTAATTCCAACTCCAAGATAGACAGGGCGGAGCTGACTCTGCTGAAAATCTGGAAGAAATTTACGTGTAACACACAGGGGGTGATAGTTGTTGTCACTCGATATATATCGTAGAGCAGGTTTCTATTCCTGTTTTCATGCAGCTGATCTAAATGCGCCACTATCTTTAGCATCGAACACAATATGGATGTTACGTCCCTCAGCCCAACCGAGGAGATTTTCTCCCTTGGTGTCAGTCGTAGCATACTTTCATTTTACGTCGTGGACTAGAAGGCCATGAGGTAGCCAAAGAAAATTCGCTAAGATTATTAGCTACTACGTGACGGATTTCTCTTTCATCGAAGAAATCAGAGGTCAAAATACTTTTCCAGAGGTGCCAACTTTGAAGTGGATTATCAGTAATTGCCCTCCGCCCCCAAGAAAAATTTCGAGTCAAGTCCAAAGCATACGCCTTCCTTCTTGATAATGACACACCCCTTTTTCCCTTCCCTCTAGCAATCTATCGAAAAGTATATCATATTACACAATAACATTTGCACGCAACCTGTTGGTTCTATGATAAAACATTCCTTGTAGCTTGTTTCTCACGCAGCAGCTGCTTTTCAGTGTAGTTTTTCTTGAAGCATCCTTCCAACTGTGATGACATTTTCGTTTTCTGAACCATAAGCGATACCAGTGCAGTGCAGATCTTTCTGTCAACTGTCAGGTACACTTAACACAGCAAATACAACATTACTGAAGGATTTGTAGTGGAGATCCTTTATTCACAATTAATTTTACCACGCTTATGGGTAGCAAAAGGAAGTCACGATCGAATAAGTAACGTTGCCAACTCACAAGCACTGAAATAAAGTCGATTTAGGAGAAAGGCTCGAAAGGACTCAACATTTTTCCTTTTCTTTTGTTTCCGTCAAAAGTTATATTTTCGTGATAATGTCAGCTTTTCCGTAATTATTTCCCCTTTGACCGTAACTCCGTAATTGTGAGGTGAAATCCGTAATAATTACGGACAATCCGTAATAGTTGGCACCTCTGCTTTTCCCAATATATTTAAACAGATATCAACTAATATATTTAAACATATCTATATATTTACAATTGGCTTAATGTCGCACCGAAGTAAAGGGCTAGGAGTGGGAAGGAAGCGACCGTGGCCTTCATTAAGGTACAGCCCCAGCATGTGCCCGGTGTGAAAATGGGAAACCACGAAAAACCATATTCAAGGCTGCCGACAATGGGACTCGAATCCACTATCTCCCGGATGCAACCTTATAGCTGTACGCCCCTAATCGCACGGCCAACTCGCCCGGTACACATATTATTAATTTATCAAGTTGTAATAACTTTTACTGAAAACGAAATAGCTTACCTGAGACATTCTGCTAGTATTTATTCACGTGGAAGAACGCGAAACTTAGTATATTCTCTTTCTACGAATGGTTTGACTTAAAAGTTTCATCATATTTTTCTGGTGACAACTGAAAATACTGAAAAACAAATCCAGTTACCTTTAATAGATCAGGAAACAAACTATGGAATTCTCCATAAATTTCCTTGTTTTCCTTGAGTGCATGTGCCCAGAGACTTCGTTTTCGAATTATTTATTATTATTATTATTATTATTATTATTATTATTATTATTATTATTATTATTATTATTATTCTCTTCTGCAAGTAGCGCAGCATTAAAAAATCTTCTGAAATGAAGTCAGTAACTGGAAAATCTGTCTCCAATAAAACTGATAAGTAAAAGTATTCCCTGTACCAAACGTGGATAATAAATGAAGTGCGAGCTGTAAGGGGAAGAAAACGATTCTATTCGGCGCGGTGCGCCTAAGTGGGCGACAACCTTAAATATTTCGACGAGGTTCTTATAAAGTGGGGAGAGTTACAGGTCAGTTTACTTGGATTGCTTCTGTTTACGACAATTATTATTATTATTATTGTTATTATTATTATTATTATTATTATTATTATTCAGTCCCGTAGAGTAGAGGTATGAAATTGTCTCATACTTGGGAGCCCCGGGTTTAATTCCCGGCCGTTCAAGTATTTTATTTTTGGTCTGAGGGCTGGAAAGGGGTTAACTCAGCCTCGTGAGATCAATTATTGAGGAGCTGTCTGATACGAGAGGCAGTGATACGGCGGAGGGTGTCGTTACGCCGACAAGTAACCCTCCAGTATATGTAGGCTGTGCAACAGTGATCTTGTCAGGTCAAGACCCTAAATAGCTCTTGCGCCGCGTGGTTTGTTTTATTATTAATACCCAGAAACTCGCAGATTGAAAGCTGACAAGTACACAATAAATCAGGATCTTTTTCTTTTGCCACTGGTTTATTGTCGGACTAACACACGGAAAGTTTAATTTGGCGACGCGAGGATGGAAGGGGACTAGGATTGGTTACGAAGCGACGGTTGCCGTAATTAAGGTCCCGTACAGCCCCAGATACTGCTGAAAATGGTAAAACCACGGAAAAACATCTTCAGGGCTGACGATGGTGGGGTTCGAAACCACCATCTCCGTGAATGCAAGCCAATAGCTACGTGGCCTGAATCTGCAGTCAACTCGCTCGTTTAATGAAGATGTATGTATGTATGTATGTATGTATGTATGTATGTAAGTAAGTAAGTAAGTAAGTAAGTAAGTATCGCTCTCATGTAAGTAAGATGAATTTTCGATGTTTCATTTTAAACATCGATCGTTCTGTCATACTCTTTTGAACCAGTGCTCATCTTTGGACAATGTAGGCCTGAAGAAAGTAATACCACCTTTAGGCGCCTGATTTATTTGAAGATCTCACTGTGTTGCCGTCGAGGACGTAAGGCTGAAGGAGTAAGGAGCTATACAGTCAGATATTACAAGCACACACATTTCGTTCCTAAAGAACTGTGATAAGATGCAGTCACCAGCTAAATAAATCGCACTGACCTTAAGTTTTTCATTCAGATATTCCTCAGCTTCCTGTATTCGTTTTTTATTTGTTTATGGTTTCCTATCTAGAGGTCAACACACAATTTTCTTGTTTTGGTATTCTATTTGTACATTAACATTCATATATTTAATTGCCTATTCGAGAAACTGAGCGTGACCGGCTGTGTAGCATGATTGGTAAGTTGCTGAATGTTACAGGTTTGAACTCCAGTGACGATAGTGGGCATGTTAGAATATTGGTAGATTTACAGACAGATTCAAGAAAACTTAAGTGTGCAGCTCCATGGCTAAATGGTTAGCGTGCTGGCCTTTTGGTCACAGGGGTTCCGGGTACGATTCCCGGCCGAGTCAGGGATTTTAATCGCATTTGATTAATCCTTCTGGCTCAAGGACTGGTTGTTTGTGTTTGTCCCAAAACTCGGCTCTCCAAATTAACACACTAAACTACCAACCACCACAGAAACACGTAATAGTAATTACATCCTTCCACATAGGGTTGGAGTCAGGAAGGGCATCTGGCCGCAAAACAGGGCCAAATCTACATGGGCTACACAGATCGCACCCGCGACCCCACATGTGTGGGAAAAGCGGTGGAAGAAAAAATTCAAGAAATCTTAGTAGACCCTACATGATTAATGAAACTTAAGACGTAAATCTACATCAATTGGGAAATTATTATTATTATTATTATTATTATTATTATTATTATTACTATTATTATTATTATTCGTCCTTGCCACTATTCTATTTACCACGCATCCTAAAAGCCTTACAATTCTAAAGGAGAATATGTACGAGTAGGGACTTCCATGAAATTTCGCAATGCTTCAACTTCACGTAATTCACGATCAATGTGATACATCGACAAGAAAGCAAGGTCCTTCTTCTCTATGGTAGGCAACTTGGAGTAGAAGCCAGTCAGAAAATAACTTTAAGCATTAAGTTCTTCTAGTAACAGGAGTTAAATGGTAAAGCTTCTCCTAACAAAGAAGTTCACACCATCTAAATCAAAAGCTAACCCCCTCCGATGTGGTAAATAATTTAGGATGAACACATGTGTACTGAAGAATTCATTAAAATCCAAAGCCATCTCCATACAACCCATGAAGACTCGTGGAGGAGGGTAAAGTAAAGGCTTCCGATAGCCGTAACCTCGGCACTAATTGAGATAAAGGGGTTAGCTCGAGAACCTTTGCCCCCAGCGATAAACCTTGTCCTCATTTCGGATATAGGCTGAGTGAACGCCAGGCCCATGTGCCTATCCAGAAGTCTAAGTCTTGTTTCTAAAATGATCCGACTTTCTAGCGGGAAATTTAACCCACGTCCTTCCAGGTAAACCAAATACGCACCATGTTGTACAGATTATTATTATTATTATTATATCATTCGCTGGGGCCATCAAGGACCACGTTAAGTCTTGTTGCATTTGACACTGAACTTGGCCTTCTTTAGAGCCCAAATTTCCCTCATTCTTAAAGAGTGGGCCTGCTTACGCTCTTCTGTCCAAGGAGCACCGTGTCTTCTCTTCGGTTGCTCGTCTCGGTTTAGCCCGTTCGTCAATATTTTCTTGCGGAAGAGATCTCTGTTAAGGGCGTCTTCAGCTGAGATATGTAGCATTTGCCGGTCTTCTTTGGTATTTCTAAACCAGGGAATTGTGGTTTTGGGGTTTGAATCAAAAAAGTGAAAGATTTCTTTAGTTAACTTTCTTCCGTCCATTCTTTTCAGATGACCGTAAAATCGTGCCCGTCTTTTTCTGATTGTGTCGGTAATTTTCTCTATTTTGCTGTAGACTTCCTTGTTGGATCTCTTTTGATGGATTCCATTTTTGTACTTTGATCCCAAGATTCCTCTCACAATTTTGCGTTCTCTTTTCTCCAGTTCTTCAAGGAGTCCTTTGTTGGCATTTAGAGACAGGGTTTCGGCTGCATATAGAACTACTGGCTTCAGAACTGTTTCATAGTGACGTATCTTGGTGTTTTGGGAAAGACATTTTTTGTTGTAGATTGTGCGGGATGTTTGGTAGGCTATTTCCAGTTTGCGTAATCGCTCCTGAAGTGCTTCTTTGTCCAGTCCATTTTTCATGATGATCTCACCCAGGTATTATTATTATTAGTATTATTATTATTATTGAGAAAAGGACTAATTTTGCAACAATTATGCAAAAAGAGAAACTTAATAATAAGAAGATAACGCCGATCCTAAGGTAGAAGGGTAATAATAATTTCGTGTGGCTATTACTAGCCGAGTGCAGCCCTTGTAAGGCAGACCCTCCGACGAGAAAAACTCGTGTCCTCATCCTGAGGTGGTGCAGCTCTTTTCAGGCACACCCCCATTGGAGGTGAGCTGCATGTACCATTTCAACCACATACCAGCCCTCCTGCCAGTTTTAAATTCGTGGCAGTACCGGGAATCGAACCCGGGCCCCCAAGGACGGCAGCTAATAACACTAACCGTTACGCTACGGTGGCGGACAGGTAGACGGGTAATAAAAATTGACCATTATTGGGAGGCTCCAGGTTCGGTTCCAGACTTGGTCACAGATTTCTCTTATCTGGATCTGAGGGCTAGCTCGAGGTCCACTGAGCCTAGCATGAGAACAATCGGGGAGCTACATGTCGATGAGATAATAGCCTCGATCTATGAAGCTAAGAATAACGGCCACCGGGCGAGTTGGCCGTGCGCGTAGAGGCGCGCGGCTGTGAGCTTGCATCCGGGAGATAGTAGGTTCGAATCCCACTATTGGCAGCCCTGAAGATGGTTTTCCGTGGTTTCCCATTTTCACACCAGGCAAATGCTGGGGCTGTACCTTATTTAAGGCCACGGCCGCTTCCTTTCAACTCCTAGGCCTTTCCTATCCCATCGTCGCCAAAAGACCTATCTGTGTCGGTGCAACGTAAAGCCCCTAGCAAAAAAAAAGAATAACGGCCGAGAGGATTCGTTGCGCTAACCACACGTCACCTCGTAATCTGTAATCATCGAGCTTCGTAGGCCAAAGGTTATCCGGGCTTGAAGTTTGGAATCAGAAGATAATATTATTCTTGTTGTCGGATGTACGAAAAATGATAGCTGATTACAATGTTTACCGTAGATTTTTTATACCACTATGTACTTTTGAGTAGTACTTATTTCCTTTTGTTTGTTTGTTTGTTTGTTTGTTGAAATACATGAGCTGCTCGAACATACATCTTTCAGAATAAATATCTACTCGAAAGAAAGTAGAATTTCCTCAGCGACTTCTTTACCACGGAAAAATTCTTATGATTCACGTCGAGTATTAATCGCCCATAACAGTCGATATAACCACAGAACGCCGGCGGGCAAAATGGGTTTCAATATCAATTATGGGCGAATAAATATAAATTGAAAATTACAAAACTCTTTCAAGTTCCCTTCCCAATTACGGGCAGGTGTAAGAGATTTGGACTGAGTAGCTTCATCTTCTCACCAACCGGTCTAATTTTATACACAAGAGGAACGACCCGTGCAAGGTAACATTCCTACCGAACGCGGGAGAGTTTTACTGCTCTTTGAACACGACCTATTATGACGTCACGGTGGAACGGTGGATTTATTATGGCAAACGTCACGCCGACAAGAACATTAGTGAAGAGCAAGATCCTAACACGTTTTACTGACCATATTTAACTTTTGATGTGATTTAAGAATGTTAAACTCACAGGAACGAAACGATTCATTTTTCCTAAACGTCCATAGGGCTACTTTAATATATTAACGGTATTTTAAAACAACACAGACAGAATGGATGCAGACGGAGTAAATAATGAGTCAAATAATGAGGCGTATTGCAACTGCAAAGAGCCTCCGTGGCTCAGGCGGCAGCGCGCCGGCCTCTCACCGCTGGGTTCCGTGGTTCAAACCCCGGTCACTCCATGTGAGATTTGTGCTGGACAAAGCGAAGGAGGGATGGTCTTTTTTTCTTCGGGTACTCCGGTTTTCCCCAGCAACACTCTCGAATATCATTTCATTTCATCTGTCATTCATTAATCATTGCCCCACAGGAGTGCGACAGGCTTCGGCAGCCGGCACAATTCCTATCCTCGCCGCTAGATGGGGGCTTCGTTCATTCCATTTTCATTTTCAATGCAACTGCAAGTGAAAAAAATACACTGTGGCAAAACGCGTCATGTAAAAATAATGAAAAAAATGAAAAATAAAATAGATGGCAAGCCAGTTAAAAATGTAAGACGACGCTCCATGTCATAGAATAATAATAATAATAATAATAATAATAATAATAATAATAATAATAATAATAATAATAATAATACCTATTTACTTACTTATAGTATGGCTTTTAGTGCCGGGAGTGTCCGAGAACATGTTTGGCTCGCCTAGTACAGGTCTTTCTACTTGTATTTGACACACATGGGCGACCTGCGCGTCTGGGTGTGGGATGATGATAATGGAAACGAGGTAGGGAGAGGGTGTAACTCAGTGTCGGCACGTAGACTACTCCTGACGAATAACACCAAGGGGTTTGCTCAAAGCTTTACGTCTCCATCCGACGGACGAATCACCATCAAAAGCGTCATATACCCTCACTCCATATGAGCACTGCGGAGAGGTTTGGAATTTCATCCAGGCTTTTTGCACGCAAACCAGTGATTAGAAATTGTATACTACCACCTCTCCTAGCCCGCCGGCCAACATTCTGAAGATGAATTATTTTCCGACCAAAGGGACTCGAACCGCCTAACCACGGAGTCAGACCATATACACTTGACATCTTAACGATCATGGCCACCAGGCGGACTTAATAATAATAATAATAATAATAATAATAATAATAATAATAATAATAATAATAATAATAATAATAATAATAAGAAGAAGAAGAAGAAGAAAAAGAAGAAGAAGAAGAATACGTTGGCCTACATCATTATATACTTTTATGCACCGGGCGAGTTGGCCGTGCGCGTAGAGGCGCGCGGCTGTGAGCTTGCATCCGGGAGATAGTAGGTTCGAGTCCCACTATCGGCAGCCCTGAAGATGGTTTTCCGTGGTTTCCCATTTTCACACCAGGCAAATGTTGGAGCTGTACCTTAATTAAGGCCACGGCCGCTTCCTTCCAACTCCTAGGCCTTTCCTATCCCATCGTCCCCATAAGACCTATCTGTGTCGGTGCGACGTAAAGCCCCTAGCAAAAAAAAAAAAGACTGTTATGCCTTTCAGATTTCAGTCTGTGAATTAACTAACCAACTAACCAACTAACTAAATGCCTTCACAATCCTATATTTGTAATATGCTCTGTGACCTTGTTTAGTTCCATACCTAATATCTTCACTAGAAACAGAGTCTAACCATCGTTGCGTTGGTCTCCCTCTACTCCTCTTACCCTACGTGACAGAATCCATTGTTCTCCTAAGTAAACTGTCCTCTATTCGCCTCACATGACCCCACCACCGAAGCTGGTTTACGCGGACCGCTTCATCCATAGAGTCCATTTCTAACTTACCCTTCATTTCCTCATTCCAAGTACCCTCCGGACATTGTTCCCACCCGTCTGAGCCAGCGATCATTCTTTCTACTTTCATGTCTGTTATTTTTAACTTATGAGAAGTTTATCCCGAGTCTACCCAACCTTCACTCGCGTACAGCAAAGTTGGTCTGAAAACAGACCGGTGTACAGAAAGTTTCGTCCGGGAGCTGAATTCTTTCTTACAGAATATTGTTCATCGTAACTGCGATTTCACTGAATAATAATAATAATAATAATAATAATAATAATAATAATAATAATAATAACAACAACACGTGCTTCAATGTCCTTCACTGAGCAACTTACACGGTATATCGCTGGTCTTCTGAGTACAAGTTGGCGAGTTCGATCCCAGTGTTATTGAAGGTACTCAAATACGTCAGCCTCAAATCAGTAGGTTTATTAGTACGTAAAACAACTGCTGGGAGAAAAAATTCTGCCACCTCCATGTCTCACAAAACCGTTAAACCAATATCATTTTTTTAAAATTACACATTCTTCTAAAGCAATCTCTTTTAAGAGACGGCAGAGTGTCAAGAGTTCCTCAGGATTTCAGTATTTATCTACTGAAACTGGACTTATCAATTTAAGCACTTTCATATGCCAGACAATTAAGCCCGCCGATATTCGGCTATCAAATCTGAGCACAGGAAGAGAGTGCTTAACGAACTGTCAGTACCGGGCCTAACCCAGGCCCCCAAGGACAACAGCTAAAAACCACTGTCACACTGCGGAGGTGGACAATCATCATCATCATCATCATCATCATCATCATCATCATCATCATCATCATCTAAGCTCCAAGATCTACTAAGTTGTATAAGTAATCTATTATATCAACATAATATAGTAAGATCTGTTAGAGGAGAACCTAAGAAAATATCTGAATCCAGAATCTGCTTGTGACAAGTGTTTCGTCACGGGCGGACAGAGACGACAAGAGATGAGTACAGCACCGTGTGTGATGCTATCCGCCTCCTAATGGAAGAAACCGAAAGGAGCGGCATAAAAGATTGACACAATTAGATGCGGCTGTCAAACAGGCAAGTCTACTTCAAAATAGCTTCCATTTTGGGGATTAAGAAGTGGAGCAGTAACACGGATTACACACTGAGTATTCTCGAGTTCCACAACCAGCAGGCTGCCTCCTCAGCCACTACAGGTGGATATCAGCGAAATTAAGTTCGTCACGGAATTCCTTTCTGTTTCATGGTTAAACGACCACGACCATGAACAGCTTTCTATGGATGTGGGGCCATCCGAGCACAGCTGAGAATTGTTCTTATTTTCAAAAGTTCCCATACTTGAAAGGCGGAACTTCACGGCAGAGCGTCTTCTTGTTCGGCCATTTTTGGGTTAGAGATCTTTGGCCGTCAGTCCATTGTATGTATGTATGTATGTATGTACAGTGTGTTCAATCAGTCGTGAGCCACTCGACTCCACAGTTAACAAGGGGAGGTGCTGATGGGTTCCATGATGCGATGACATAGTTACTACGCTTTAGAGTACATTACGAAGGCAGTGCCGCGAGCGCGAGAGACCGATAACACATTGAAACTACTGAAGACCATCTCACATCCGTCACATACGAGACCGGGTAATATTATGAAGTGTACGGTTCATGAAAACTTGAAAAAGTAACCAAATACAACCCACAAGAAAAGTTACAATCTCAGATCTTAATTAGAAACATAGCCTACTTCAGAACAGAGGTCACGTCACGAAGATAAAATCCGACTTGTCGCCTCGATGGGCTCTAGTGCAGTGGTCCTCACACCCTTTTTGATTCGCGGCACACTGATTCGCCTTGAGGAACATTGCAGCACATCCGGCCTGCGTTAGTAAGAGCCGTACCGGGCTGAGTGGCTCAGGCGGTTGAGGCGCTGGCCTTTTCACCCCAACTTGGCAGGTTCGATCCTGGTTCAATCCTGTGGTATTTGAAGATGCTCAAATACGTCAGCCTCGTGCAGGCAGATTTACTGGCACGTAAAAGAACTCCTGCGGGACTAAATTCCGGCACCTCCGCGTTTTCAAGAACCGTAAAAGTAGTTAGTGGGACGTAAAGCAACATACATACATAGATCATCATTATAGACCGTTATGCGTTTCACCTTTCAGTCTGCAAGCCTCTGTGAATGTAATAAGCGTCGCCACAATCCTCTATTTGCAACTAGTGCTGCGGCCTCATTTAGTTCTATACCTCTTATCTTTAAATCATTAGAAACTCGAGTCTAACCATCGTCGTCTTCATCTCCCTCTACTTTTCTTATCCTCCATAACAGAGACCAATATTCTCCTAGGTAACCTATCCTCCTCCATTCGCTCCCATGACCACACCACCAAAGCCGGTTCATGCGTACAGCTTCATCCACCGAGTTCATTTCTAACTTAGCCTTTATCTAATTCCGAGTACCCTCCTGTCATTGTTCCCACCTGTTTGTACCAGCAATCACTCTCTCTACTCTGTTACTTCTGACTTATGAATAAGATATCCTAAGTCCACCCAGCTTTCGCTCCCGTAAAGCAAAGTTGGTCTGAAAACAGACCGATGTAAAGATAGTTTCGTCTGGGAGCTCACGTCCTTCTTACAGAATACTGTTGATCGCAACTGCCAGCTCACTGCATTAGCTTTACTGCACCTTGATTCAATCTCACTATTACCTTCCTGGGAGAACACACATCCTAAATACTTGAAATTATCGATCTGTTCTAGTTTTGTATCACCAGTCTGACATTCAGTTCTCTTGGATTTCTTACCTGCTGACATCAATTTAGTCTTCGAAAGGCTAATTTTCATCCCATACCCATTGCACCTATTTTCAAGTAGCAAGATATTAAACTGCAGGCTTTCGGCACAATGTGCCATTAAGGCCAAGTCGTCAGCATAGGCCAGACTGCTTACTAACTGAATCCCTCCCTGCCCCTTTATACCTTTCAGCAGATGATCCATGTAAACTACGAACAACAAAAGTGAAAGATTATAGCCTTGTCTAACCACTGTAGGTACCCTGAACCAAGAAATCATTCTACCATCAATTCTCACTACAGCACAAATGTCAACATAAATGCCTTCGATTGATTTTAATAATCTGCCTTTGATCCTATAGGATGGTGAACATTTTCCCCCTCGGTACCCTGTCATATGCTTTCTCTAGATCTACGAAACTTAAACACAACTGTGTATTCCTCTCGTAGCATTTTTCAATTACCTGGCGCATACTGAAAATCTGATCCTGACAGCACCTTTGTGGTTTGAAACCACACTGGTTTTCATCCAACTTCCTCTCAACCACTGAATGCATTCTCCCTTCCACGATGCCAGTGAATACTTTGCCTGGTATAGGCCCTACTAATCAATGAGATACCTCGATAGTTGTCGCAATATTTTATGTTCTCTTGCTTATATTTAGGTCCAATCTGAAAATACCTTACCAACAGTCCGTGCTAATATTATTCTATGAAGCCATTTCTTTCATCTACGTACAATTCCCTGTATGCATCAGCCCTTGTTTGGAGCTATTTCTGATAAGCCTTCCGTTTACGTTTACAAGCTACTCTGACTTCATCATTTCAACAAGATGTTCGCCTTTTTTCATCTTTACACACAGTTGCTTCTAGGCATTTCCTTGCTGTTGCTACTACAGCATCCCTGTATGCCACCCATTCTCTTTCCATATCTGAACCTGCTTACTGTCCACTGTTGGGAACTTCCCACTAATCATATCCAAGTACTTCTGCCTAATTTGCTCGTCCTAGATATTTTCTGCCCTTATTCCTTTGCAGACAGATTTCACTCTCTCTACCCTGGGCCTAGAATTAGTAACTACAAATCAGATAGTGGTTTGTATAATCGAAAAATCCTAGGAAAACCCGTACATTCTTAACAGATTTCCTTAATTCGAAGTCAGTTAAGATATAGTCTGTTATGGATCTGGTACTCCTACACTCCCATGTGTAGCGGTGAATAGCCTTATGCTTGAAAAGCATATTCGTAACTGCTAAACCCATACTAGCACAGAAGTCCAGCAAACGTTTCCCATTCCCATTAGCTTCCATATCTTCCCCACATTTACCAGTCACCCTTTCGTATCCTTCAGTTCTATGTCCAACCCTCGCATTGAAATCGCCCGTTAGCACTATACTACCCTATCCTTGCTGTTCACCCTGACTACGATGTCACTGAATGCTTCATAAAAATTGTCAACTTCATCCTCATCTGCACACTCACATGGTGAATACACAGACAATTCTCGCCCTAATTCCTCCAACTGACAAATCTACCCACATCATTCGCTCGTTTACGTGCCTGACAGAAACTATGTTGCGTGCAATAGTATTCCTGATGAACAGCCCTACCCCATACTCTGCCCTTCCCTTTCTAACACCCGTCAAGTACACTTTACAATGTCCTGTCCCTCGTTATCTCCCCTTACCCGAATATCACTTACTCCTAGCACATCCAGTTGCATCCACTTTGCTGACTCAGCCAGTTTTACCTTCTTTCTTCCATAAGCCCCATTAATATTGATAGCTCCTCATCGAATTCCACTTCGTTCGCCAAGTTGTTTCCAAGGAGTCCCTCGCCTGTCAAATGGGAGTGGGACTCCGTTACTCCCATAGGTCTGAAGCTTGCTTAAAATGCTTTGAGCTCGATAAATTCATGAAACAGGATGCTACCCTACTTACACGTAGTCCAAGTGGGGATATCTCCTCTAACGGGTTAGGGATCACTGGTGGATTGTATAGCCCTAGCCACCTGAGCACAAGGAAGGCCATGACTCAGAATATGTCCGAGAGGTCACTCAGCTGTCGCCCATGGTTCACGAATTAGGACGTGACTACAGTAACCAACACCATGAACCCCAATAGCATTACCGTCTTACTAATAAACGGTGTATAACTTTTATACAAGGTTTATACACCGTTCATGTGAAATTCGTTACTAATAAACCGTGTATAAGCCTCCTGTGTATACATCTGTTATAGTTATTCATTGGATTGCTTATACAGACCAGGACCCTTGTATAAGCGTTGTATAGCAGCGAGTAGCGGAAAAAGAAACGAGTGAGCAGTTTATTTTCGTCGTATTTATTGTCTACAGTAATGTAATCGTGGTGAAATATTCGACTTATCCATTTAACATTGAAAGAATGGACGATAACGTTGATGATCTTCACGATATTTTAAACATAGAAGACATACACCGTTCAGAGGTTATGGACGCTAGACATCTTCGTAAAGTAAAACACTTTAAAGAGACGGAATGGCAATGAATAACTATAAAATAAATTATGGTTGGGCGTATTTTTGTGTAATAATGTGTTACTGCTTAATAGACTTTTGATATTGCGAGTTTATTGTACATTATCTGCCCCTACAAAGATCTTTCTCAAATTTGAGTACGGTACCTACAAAATGGGACATATACCTCGAGATAAAAAATGGCATAACTTGAAAACCATACGTAATATGATTTCCATACTTTGTAGTTGAATACCCAGAAATATGATGTATAAATGCCTAATAGAAACTTTTTTGATCAAACCTTTCTTTTAAGCTACAAAACAGTTTTTCCTTTCTCCTGAAAAGTAAGGATTTTGGAATGTGTACCCTTTTCAACTCGCCGATTCAATTACAATTGCTTACGTTTTCCGTACTACCCCAGTTAGGAGCTTTTGATCTTTTCTTAGCTTTTCCATTTATTTTTTGGCGTTCATTACACAAGCAAGATGAAGAAATGTTGATATCAATATAAGTCAATTTCCAGCTGTCTCATGGAATGACAATGAATAACTAAGTTATAAAAGAAATGATGGTTGGGCGTATGTTTGTGTAATAATGTATTACTGCTTAATAGACTTTTGAAATTGCGAGTATATTATACATTATCTGCCCCTACAAAGATCTTTCTCAAATTTGAGTACCGGTACCTATAAAATGGGACATATTCCTCGAGATAAAAAATGGCATAACTTGAAAACCATACGTAATATGATTTCCATACTTTGTAGTTGAATACGCAGAAATATGATGTATAAATGCCTAATAGAAACTTTTTTGATCAAACCTTTCGTTTAACTACAAAACAGGTTTTCCTTTCTCCTGAAAAGTAAGGATTTTGGAATGTGTACCTTTTTCAACTCGCCGATTCAATTACAATTTCTTGCGTTTTCCGTACTATCCCAGTTATGAGCTATTGATCTTTCCTTAAGCCTTTCCATTTTTTTTTTTGGCGTTCATTACACAAGCAAGCTGAAGAAATGTTGATATCATTAATAAGCCAATTTCCAGCTGTCTCACTTGCCTTTTCGTTATGCCGTGCTACTGTGCGACTTTCCGGAAAGTTTTGCTCGTAGGTAACCAGCAGAAGCGATCATAAAGGCGGTGAACGTGCAAAATACGTCAGTGAACTGCAGGAAGAGATTCCTACGCCTTGGAACGAGTGTATACGTGCTGTATAGTAATACAATGCGTATACCTCGTTTATTAGTAAGAAAAATGTAAAACGCTTATACAGGGTTTATTCACTGTTTAACTAAACAAGAGTTAAACAACTGTATAAGGACTTTTTATTAGTAAGACGGTTATTATTTATTATTAGAAAGAGCCGTCCTGATAGATAACGAACCCTACCGGAAAGTATATAAACCACAGTAATGCTTGAGAAACATGGCGACCACTCATCTACAGTACTTCAGTTTTCAACAATGTATCTGCGTGAACAGGAAATTTAATACTGATCAACATTAAAATAAGAAACAAAGATTTCTGTAGATTAACAGTCATGGGTGCGTTTTTCTACGCTTCTTCCCTGTACTGAACAAATGTGAAAAATGTTCACAGCCCACATTTCTCACTGAGCTGCAACACTAATGTAATAAAAAGTAACTCTCTTTCATTTCATCCTAATTATTTCTGGGATAGCTGGAGCCACCCAGACACATTTTGGTTTTGGCCGGGGGTTTAAGGGCGGATGCCCCTCTTGATGCCACGTGATTAAGATGAAAATCTTGACCCAGAATCGACCAGAATTCGAACCCCAGCCTTCCGAGTGGGAAGCCAGCTATTAAGTCACTGAGCTAATTACGCCCCTGGCAACAATAACTTAATTACTGACAGAATATTCTTAATTTTTCAGTTTTTTTACATCTTGGCAGTTATCTGCTGTTAATAAATTTCATTACAAAAATATTTGACACACATGTTCAAGTGACACATTCCTGCGTGATGAGCTTCACTGCCCGTCTGTCTGTCACACTGTGGAGGGGATATCTTATTCAATTTGAACAAAGGGTCTTCACATATTCCGGAGTTGGTCCTGTTACGGTTTAATTTTGACCATATTCCACGGGGAAGATCGAAACCAGAAATCGTTGCTGTGATTTTTGGCAGAGCAAACAGTTTCCAGTTGTGCGATCATATTGTTGAATCAGATCGAAATGCTCAGTAACTATTAATAACAATGGCGTATGGCCTCCGGACAGGCCTGATGCAGGTCTTTTTCCTAGTAGACGGCGTATAGGCGACCTCCATGTCCGCAAGAATGAGGCCCTACCTAAGGGTATTTTTAATACTGAAGACGGAACACACATCCAGCCTCCAACCCAGATGAAATAGCCAATTAAGGTTAAAATCTCCGACTTGGACGGGGATCGAACCTCGGACCCCTTGGGTACGTTAACCCTTTTAGCCAAGGAGCCGGACCTCAGCAACCAACCGCTCAGCTGTCAGCAATGTAGGATGTTTCGACCGTTGCTGTTGAGGGATTCATCAGTGACGTCAGCATGAATTCTTCTCCTTCAGGTACCATTTCCGGACCCGAGACGTTGGCGATCACCCTAAAGAAAGCACCTCTTTCTTTAGCTAACCTGGAGAATTGTTCAGTGTTGTTGATGCAAGTCCAGTCTCTGATGTTTTGGAGCCATGACATCGGTGGTCTACCTGCTCCTCGATTGCCTCCTATCTTTCCTTGCTTTTTTTTTTTTGCTATTTGTTTTACGTCGCACCGACACAGATAAGTCTTATGGCGACGTTGGGACAGTAAAGGGCTAGGACTGGGAAGGAAGCGGCCGTGGCTTTAATTAAGGAGTGAAAATGAGAAACCATGGAAAACCATCTTCAGGGCTGCCGACAGTGGAGTTCGAACCCACTATCTCCAGAATACTGGATACTGGCCGCACTTAAGCGACTGCAGCTATCGAGCTCGGTATCTTTCCTTGTAATATGAGGGTAGAAACCCGTATTTTCTACCTCGTAGAACATTAGCATGAAATGGAAGAACTTAATTTAGATTAAGCTTATGGTTTTCTCTAATCAGGACATTATACCTACGAAGTTGTGATGGGACAATGTAATGGTCAAGTGAACTTCTATTCGTGGTGCTCCAGCATAGGTACTGTACTTGGATTAGAATTTCCATTACTGAGCAGAACCTCGGCATATCGGTGGCGACACTCTATTTGTCTTCTCTTGGCCAAGTCACATTTATGATGAATACGGCACTGGGACATGGTCAATACATAAAGTCGGATCATCTCAGGAACAAATAACACGGAATGGAATGTAAAATAGTATTACAAGAACTAAAAACAATTCACACAACGCCATGGATGCAATAACGGTAGAGCTACATGTTTAAAAAAAATACTTCGAACGCCTAATGAAATGAACACAGAAACAAGAGTAGATATGTAAGCCATCTGATCATTAAACTATGTTTGATAAAATATTAAAACGTACAGCACTGCAAAGATGTTACTTAACAGAAATTAATTCACATAAAAGGTCTTTAATGTTAGACATTCTTGATTTTTGCGGATGCATATTCTTTATCCACTTATCTATAGATCCTGCCACTGGATGCTGTTCGATGTATTTCAGCGCAAACTTGAAATATTCCTTCACCTCCGAGCAACTAATCTGTTAGCTTTCTCTTTTTATCTTCATCGTCTTCATTAATTAACATTGCTCTGGAGAACAGCGATAATGATCTAACTAGTTTAACACGCATATACACAAAAATCGTTATACAGAAGTCAATAGCTTTCTGTTCGCTAGTTTGTTGTGACAAGAGAAGAGTGAGTGGCGATGAGTCGCTTTCATGTTACCACAAGCACACAGTACGGGTGGTCGAATATCCCGAAGATTCGGATATCCCAAGGTCGTGTATGAGAAGGTGTTTGTTAGTCCCTTATCCCAACACGTATTTCGTCCGTTTAATATACAATTATAACTAATTAGTGGGGCATTCATAAAACATAATGTCATGTTAGACCTATAAATTATTACTTTACATTTACGAGCTTTCTGTAACCATTCAGAACTATGAAAAAACTTACCCGCAACACATTATATACTTACTTAAAAATAAGAGCAAAACTAAGCTTAATTATTTAAAAAGCTCAATCTTCCATCGTTTGAGTCTTTCTGAGGAACAGAAAATGATAAAGACCCACCTGATTGAATACTTCCAAACTGCTGACTGAACTGAACGATATACTGATTGCTTCTGCTACACGTTCCTGAAGAGCATTTGTTAAATAGACCCCTTCATCAACCCCTTCCGAAAAGTCGCTTATGTGATTGTTCTATAAATTTGCGAACAGGGTTACAAATCGGTGATTGTGTTATATTCAAATAAAATGAAGGCTAGTCGGAACTGAATAACTGAAAATGAAAATCCACCGCCTGTTTCCAGTCATTCGACCGGGTCAGGAATAGAATGAATGAAGCCTCCTTCAAGCGGCGAGGGTAGAATTGGTGCCGGCTGCCAAGGTCTGCCGTACTCTGGGGAAAATAATTATGACTGACAGATGAAATGAAATTATATTGGAGAGTGTTGCTGGAATGAAATATGACAGGGATGACAAGGAAAACCGGAGTACCCGGAGTACCCTTTTCCACCTCCGCTTTATCCAGCACAAATCTCACATGGAGCGACCGGGATTTGAACCGTAGAACCCAGCGGTGAGAGGCCGGTGCGCTGCCGCCTGAGCCACGGAGTCTATAATTGGATGACTTAATATGAAATTTTAATCTTATTAGTTTGACGTGTCATTAATTACTTTCACAATTTTCAAAGACTCTGAGGAGCCGGAATTTTGTCCTCCAAGAGTTCAAAACTGACATTACTCCGTTAGCTGCCAAATATTAATGTAGTCCGCTAACGACAGTAATGACGCAGTAGTGTCGTGACTTCCGACGCAACGCAACAGGCTGCTATTTGGCTAGGAATATGAGCTGGAGCGGGCGCCCCAGAGTTCGTTACATGATTACCAAACCAACTCGGGACGTGACGACTTTATTCGACTGAAATACGGAACTAAAAGATATGGTCGTTGTTCAGCGCCCTACTGGGGGCCCATTATCAACTTACTATATCTCAGGCATTATTATTTACACTCACAGCTGCGACAAAATTAGTCTCTAAAGAACAAGTCTGATCGTAAATACAGAACCTCTCCTTTATATTCCATGTTCTCGTTGTATTTCGGTTTGGATAACTGCTATAAAGAATGGTGGAAGTCCGAAAGGCTAGGGTAATTTAAGAAAATGAACAGAACGTGAACGAAGTTCCTGTTCCTCACACTTCACTGACTTCAAAAATTATTTGTACTGCGTACTATCCATCTAGCCTAAATAACCTGTGTTTTTATGGTTACCGGTAATATGGTATTATTAAATAATAATAATAATAATAATAATAATAATAATAATAATAATAATAATAATAATAATAATAATAATAATAATAATAATAATAATAATAATAATAATAATACTGTGACCTCAGCTACCGTGTGCAGGAATTTTGATTTGACGCCATTTAGGCTACCTGCGTGTCAATTACGGCGTTCCGTTCAATAATAATTTCGTGCGGCTATTTCTAGCCGAGTTCAGCCCTTGTAAGGCAGACCCTCCGATGAGGGTAGGCGGCATCTGCCATGTGTAGGTACTGTAACTGCGTGTTATTGTGGTGGAGGATACTGTTATATGTGGTGTGAGTTACAGGGATGTTGGGGACAGCACAAACACCCAGCCCTAGGGTCACTGGAATTAACCAATGAAGGTTAAAATCCCCGACCCGGCCGGGAATCGAACCTGGGACGCTCTGAACCGAAGGTCAGTACGCTGACCATTCAGCCAACGAGTAGGCGTTCCGTTCAACTCTAGCAGATGAAAGAGAAACGTATCGTTGTTGGACGACCTATGGTTCAGTTTTCATTATCTTTTCCGAATAAACATTACATGTTTCCGGTTCTTTGGTTGAATGGTCAGTTTACTCGCCTTCGGTTCAGAGTGGGGTTAGATTCTCGGCCAGGCCAGGGATTTTAATCACGTATAGTCAATTTTTCTAGCTCGGAGGCTGGGTATCTGTGATCGTTTGAAGACACATTTTCACTTATACGCAACATTTCACCACTAATATCCACAGAAACACGCAAACGATAATACATCCTTCTACGTATCACATGGGTAAACAACACGCACTCGGTCAGACGACCACTGTACTACCGTAATGGGGACTGGAAGACAGAACTCCCAGAATGAATCTGGATGTCTCATCAGTCATTCGCACTTTTTAATATTCACGAGCATTTCAAACACTCCCTTACAATCTAGAGGTAACATACATCAACGTTTCTCAATCACGGAGCAGCGATCCTATGAGAGTCCTCATTTATGGTAAAAAGAGGATCGTCATTATTCTTCATATGCTTTCATAATAATTCCAGAATACGAATTCTACAGAATCTGTTAAAACACATCAGGAGGCAATATGTTTGCGACGTGATAAATTTACGAAATATATTGTTAAAACGTTTATTGTCCGACTCATTGGCTGAATGGTCAGCTTTGACGCCTTTGGTTCAGAGGGTCCTGAGTTCGATTACCGGCCGGGTCGGGGATTTTAATCGCTTCTGATTAATTCTTCTGGCCCGGGGACTGGGTGTTTGTGTTTGTCCCAACACTTTCCTCTTCATAATCAGACAACACACCACACTACCAACCACCACAGAAACACGCAATAGGGATTACATCCCTCCATATAGGGTTGGCGTAAGGAAGGGCATCCGGCCGTGAAACAGGGCCACAGGGCGACACCGTTCGCACCTGCGACCCTACACGTGTGGGAAAAGCGGTAGAAAAAGAAAAGAAGAAGGAGATTGTTAAACTTTTATTAATTTCAAATACTGTACATTTGATTCCGGCCCCGTGGTGTAGGGGTAGCGTACTTGCCTCTTACTCGGAGGCCCCGGGTTCGATTCCCGGTCACGTCAGGGATTTTTACCTGGACCTGAGGCTGGTTCGAGGTCCACTCAGCTTACGTGATTAGAACTGAGGAGTTATCTGACGGTGAGATAGCGGCCCCGATCTAGAAAGCCAAGAATAACGGCCGAGAGGATTCGTCGTGCTGACCACACGACACCTCGTAATCTGCAGGCCTTCGGGCTGAGCAGCGGTTGCTTGGTAGGCCAAGGCCCTTCAAGGGCTGTAGTGCCATGGGGTTTGGTTTGGTACATTTGATTTTGAAGTGGCACCTTCGTTTTAATTTTTGTAAAGCGCGCCTACTGCATACGCTTCAGGGGCCGCTCCATCGAAAAGGTTCAGAAACACCGGTGTAGAAGTCATAATTATGCACGTCATAACAATCACAATGCCAATCACATCTGCTAATGATGTCATTGTAGCGCAGTAAGGAAGATAAAATGACGCCAATTGTAATGCCGTTTTGTTTTAACATCGGCTGTAACTTCGCACTTGAGCTAACACATTTTGATGACCGAGGTGTCAATCGATTTGTATCGATGTTCTCTATCCTTATAATGCCTTTTCATTATTTTCGTCTTGGATTTTTGAGCGACAAACTTCGAGATTTTGAAATTCTGTTGCAAAATTTCAGCATTCCCTTGTTTCAAATGTCGCTGCACGGTAGTGTTATTTTGCTTGAAAGAACTTTTAATTCTCCTTCAAATGGCATCTCGAACGTCGAAATACGGCAACCAAGCCAGACGTTATACTGAGCGAAATTTTTCAGACACTAAGAATCGATAACAAAATGGTGGTGCACCCCACTACATCCTGCGCGGGACGTCAAAATCCCAACTAGGGGAATTCAATTTTTGATTCGTTAACCAACAGGTGGCATAATTTCATTTTCGATGGACAAGTTTCCGAGCTGCAACGCGAAACTCTATCCACTGATTTCATTATCAATGGTTTTTCTGTAAAGCCCCCAGCATAGGGATATTTACGTCGAAAAAGGGCAACCTCTAAAAAAAAAGTTAAAACTACGAAAAATAGCAAGTTTTCTGAGTGGTAGGTCATGGGGTAACTTTTACGTTGCATGTTAATGTGAAAAGCAGAAAAAACCTTCAAAAGAGAAGAAAATAAAAGCGCGTTCTGGTGGTTTTACTCAGAACATGCTAAGAATCAGGGAAGCTATTTTTTAAGTTTATTTTTCTTACGTACAAATGAGTAACGATTTTTTTTTTTACAGAGAACCCCCTTGCAAAGAACGGGTAATTACGTTAGAACATGATAAATTTCAAAATTGCGCAACCATTCGATAGTTGCTAACTTGATGATAGATGGCATCACCACCAAATATAAAGGTCAATTACAAAAGTATTCGAAGCAGTACCTAATTAATTATTACAGTAAAGGAAACCGATCTTTGCGGATCATAAACCAGGAAAGTTGAAGCTTGTTACGGAGATCTGCGTCATCTACACATGAGTCATAGTTCAACGTGCAGACAGCGGTGAGTTCGTGACTCAGACCGGGCAACCGAGTTATCCCGAGAGCTGTGTATGGCTAGTTTTTATGTCTGTTGTGAGTAACCGCTTGCTGTATAATTACACGTTTAGCAAAACGTTCTACTGCCCTAAACATAGCCTTACTTGCAGAGGCAGGAAGATCAGAAATAATTCCCGTACTTACGCAGCTACGAGTTTGTTAATGAAACTTGTTCAAGTGCGCATACCTCGATGTCTAAACGAGGTTAAGAATTTTACACAAAACAAGTGCATAAGCGAAATCAGACCAGAAGTGAGGAATCTTACTATCGTTAAATTCGTAAAATGTACAGAAAGCTAGATTTTTCACTGAGAATTTATTTGAAAGACGACAATGCAGTCAAGAGTATGAGAAAATTATTATAATGCTTTCTGAACAACTAATAGAACAGACAAAACCAATGACATATAATTATATCATTAAAAATCTCTAACTCAGTTGGAATCGAACACGCACTACTGAGTTCGGCTGTAGTAAACCAAGTCGATTCTATCTTATGACACCTTATACGATATATTTTAAAATAATTTGAAATCGATTTATTTCACAGAAATAAACTACTTCATATCTATGTACATAGTATTTCATTGTAATGAGTTCCGCATGGCAGGACTGCAATCCTGCCAACTTTACTTTCTTAAAAAATCCCTTCAAAGATATATTGATGTCTAAACGGGGCGAAGCAATTTACACAAAACAAGTGCATCTTTCGCACTGACGCACTTCTGTCAAATACGTTTACATACTGCCTTCAAATGAGTTCTCTTTGTCAACCAAATTGACATACAGTTTCCTATAGAGTTCCGTTCGGAGGAAATGCACTTCTCCTAATTTCCATCAAAGGAGTCCCGTTGGAAGACAACTATTTCTGCCAAGATTTACATGGCATTTTTAAAAGGAGTTTTCTTTGTCGGAGACACACTTCTGCCAACTAAATTTACATACAATTAATTTCAATGGCTAAGTCCTGAATAAGTAAGTGTTGAGCGTTCGCATTTCACTTGTTCTTCATAGCAACTTACTTCCACAGAGAAAATGTTTCCATTAAAATATTATTTTGTAATGTTAGGAGTGAGTGACTGAGCAAATAAAGCAATTACTTTCAATTTACCACTCCAGTGCATTTTACAAGTTTTCCACTTTTATTTATTTCATAAGAAACATGTGAACGAAACATCACAACTTATCTCAAAATAACATTTTCCAATGGTCATGAATATGTAAGGATTGAGTTATTACTGTAGGTAAATATCTATAAAAATCATTCTTTGACTGAATCTTTTTCACCGAGCAAGTGGTCGCGTGGTTTAGGTCACGTATCTATCAGCTTGCATTCGGAAGATAATGGGTTCGAATCCCACTATCGGCAGCACCGAATATGGTTTTCCATTTTCACACCAGGCAAATGCTGGGACTGTACCTTAGTGAAGGACACGGTCGCCTTCTTCCCACTCCTAGCCGTTTCCTATCCCATCGTCACCAAAAGACCTGTGTCGGTGTGACGTAAATCAAATCAGTATAAAAATCAAATACAAGTAAAAACAATATTTTGAGAGTAACATTCAAATTTGCATATCAGAAAAATATAAAGAATGTGTAATTCCAAGTATTTTACATTACGTTTTTTACAGTTACTAAACTGGTCTGTACAAGCCGTTTTTAATTCCTCTAATGTGCTCCGGGAATTCAAACCGAAGGTGCTTTTTCACACCAGTTCATCTAACACTAGCACTTATCCCCACAATTTGTAAAATCGTCTGAAAAACAATTTAGTGTTAGTTCTCCGTGGCTCAGGTGGCAGCGCTCCGGCCTCTCACCGCTGGGATCCATGGTTCAAATCCCACTCACTCCATTTGAGATTTGTGCCGGACAAAGCGGTGGCGGGACAGGTTTATCTCCGGTTACTCCGGTTTTCCCTGTCATCTTTCATTCCAGTAACATTCTCCAATATCATTCCATTTAATCTGTCAGTCATCAATCATTGCCCCAGAGGAGTGCGACAGGCTTCGACAGCCAGTACGATTCCCATCCTCGCCGCTAGATGGGGCTTCATTCATTCCATTCCATACCCGGTCAGATGACTGGAAACAGGCTGTGGATTTTCATTTTCTCTGAACACACGGGAAAATTTAAGATATTCTGTACATACGTATTTTGTGGAAAATATTTTTCAGTTTCCAGCAGATGGCGACAACTAACAACAACAACAACAACAACAACAACAACGAATACACAAAAAATTAAAGCCCATTCATGTTTTTATTATATCATTGTGTTCTACAACATATACGGGGTCTTTCTCGAAGGACAAAAATTTAAAAAAATATATATTGCCAGGAAATCATATGAATATTATAACCCTCAAAAAACGCGGAAAAGTAGCCAACTTCGGTCACATTTTCCGAAATGGCAAATATAGCCAGAACACAAGTGAAAATTATCCTGGACGCGAAACATCCAACGGTGGTTCTGCATCCATGATACCGCAGATCTGATATGGAAAACTCCAAATGGGTAAAATTACTTCATGATGGTCCCCAGCTGGCGGAATACTAATGAAAGAGTATTTCCGAGACATTTCGTGACCTTACTTCCCATCGACTTTTAAGAAGATATCGCCAGGTCCAAGATTAGGCGATATTAAAGTCTATCATCACTATACACTTGTTACATCTTAACAGACCGGCGATGAGGAAAAAAGCTGAGCATCCTGAAACTGGAGCCTACAATTAGACTAGCAGTCGGAAATAAAAACTCTGATCGTCTAGATAGTTCGCACTTACCGGGTCTTCTCTAATCTCCTGCGGCACGCTACCTTGGAACTTCACCGCTCATATGTATAAAGTGATTTTGGGGTTATTTTCGTCGTTGTTTCATGTAAGGGACCTTAGGACATCATGATCAGCAGCTTCACGAACTTCATCCATGTAAAAAGCACTTTTAGATACAGAGTTTTGAAATTTTTGGTTGCACATACTCTATTTCATGTGTTGAAAAGCCACGAGATTCCTGCAAAACGAATTGCTTTCGAGATCAAAACTTTTCTACTGCTTAATTTCAATAACATCACCATAATACCTTCATTATAAACTATTATGCCCTTCAGCATTCAGTCTGCAAGCCTCTACAAATTAATTATGGGCCTCGCCACTCTCTACTTGCAAGTAGCCTCCACAACCCTTACTCCGAAATCATTAAACAGTGAATCTAACCATTACCGTCTTGGTCTACCTCTGCTTCTCTTACCCTCCATGATCGAATCCATTATTGTCCTAGGCAACCTTCATCCGTCTCACATGACCTCGTAATCGAAGCCCGTTCATATGCACAGCGTCATCCGTCCTGTTCACTCCTGACTAGATTTTATCTCCTTATTCCGGACACCCTGCCATTACTCCCACCTGTTTATATCAGCGATCGTTCTTGCTACCTGAGTTCACCCAGTTTCTCACTTCCGTACAGTGAAATCTGTGTTAAAACGGAACGATTTAAAGATATTTTCGTTTGACAAATCATTTCTTACAGAATATCGCTGATTGTAGTAACGAGCTCAATGCGTTAATTGTGTCTCACCTTGATTCTATTTTACTGATTATTTTACCATCCTGGGATAATACAATCCTAAGTACTGATCCAGTTTCGTATTCTCCTCCTGGTATTTCATCCTAATAGTTTTCTTCCCTACTGAAACTCTTGTCTTCGATATAGAAATTTTCATACCATAATCGTACTCTCGGCAGTCTTTGACCCCAATAAATAATCTGGTACTAATTCTTGGTGTAGGCTGAACGAACGTCAGGGCTATGTGCACCTCTGTAAGTGGAAATCTCGTTTCTTAAATTTTTCGCCTTCCTGAGGCGGAATGGAACCCACGTCCTATTGTAAGCACATAAGGAAATATCTTCATCGGGATAATCACGTTAACGAAGTTGTAAATAAAGGTTACAAATCTCTTTATATGGTTAAGAGAGTATTTAAAGGAATATAAGGATATATAGGAGAAGGCGTGTAAGTCACTAATAAAATCATAATTGTATGGTTCCAGTATATGGGGCCCCCACCAGGATTACTTGATTCAAGAACTGGAATGGTTTGTTCTGTATGATTACCGACAGAAGAGTAATGCTAAGAAAATCTGGCATACTTTAGGGCTGGAAAGTCTTGGGAGTAAGGAGACGAGCTAATCGACTAAGTGGTATGTTCCAAGTTATCAGAGATGGTGCGAAATTACTTTAGTAGAGGCATAAGCTTGAATGGAATTTCAAAAAAGGAACAAGGAAGATACAGTGGGAATTCAAAAGGACAAATTGGGGCAAATACTCGTATACATTTATAGGAAGAGCGGTTAGGGATTATAATAATTTATGACGGAGGATGTTCGATAAATTTCCAACTTATTTTAAACAACTGTAGGGAATCCGCTAACTGAGCAACAGCCTTAAAAGCTGATCGGTGGTCACTGATGATGATGATGATGATGATGATGATGATGATGATAATAATAATGATAATGATGACGACCTGTTAATTTCCACAAATAAAACTTGAGTTTTACAGGTACATTATGAAAATTATAATTTTGTTTCGACTAAAAAACAAAGCACTTTATATTTCATATAAAGACTTTAGACACCACCGGTTCAATTTCTGTCTGTCTGCTTAGCTATGTATGTACGAAAATATCAGGTGAAAACGACTGGGCATACTTTTATTTATACTCTGCATATATTCTGGTAACTTAGATGCTGGGCCCAATTGGATTTATATTATTTAAAGGAGGAAGAGGGGCTGGGGGCGGGAGGTTGAAACATATTTTGGCTGATATTTTGAAAACAGCAAACTGTATTTAATAGTGTTTCATAAAGACATTATACATTTAATTTTATGTGGTGAAAACATTTTTGATAGAGCCTGCCCTGACTGAGAATTGAATCTAACTTAGCAAATGGTACTGCTGTTAGTTTTGAAAGCGCGACACTCTACCACTAAACACGAATTCTTTGAGGGAGCCCCTGGAACTAATCAACGATAACATTACATTGGCATTGTTTTTGACTCTTGAAAGAAATGGAAAAAAGGAAAATTAAGTACGTGGGTCACATATTAAGATAGAGCTAGTTTTTAGGAAAAGATTACTGGGGGAAAGATCCTGAAAATACCTAAGAAAGGTCTGAACATGCAAGTTGATAAATTCTGGTCGTTTAAAAAATCTAAGTATCGTATTGTGAAATTAATTGTCGACACTGCGGCATTTGCGTTGTCTGTCTAATTGCCCGAAATAACAATGGAGTGACCTACGTGACTCGTGCCTTAGCATCTAAATCATCTTAGTGTCCATCATAAAAAAATCCGACAGTATGTACATGTGACATGAAATCGCTGGTATTTAAACCTATTTTCGTCTCTGCTGTGTTCCCGAGGTTGAATGCAACCCACTCATGCTAAAATGGTTTCAAATTTTCGACAGAGTTTGGAATCGAAACTAGGTAATCCACACGGGAAGGTTCGATGCCAACCTCTGTATGACTGTGGCAGTGATTAGATCACCAGAGAGTACTTTAGTGTTTAAACTCTACCGACTCCGTGTATCATACATGATACATCAGGTGGGTTTTTTTTCTTGCTCAGACAACAAGTAATATTTCTGGTACCCTGGTGTGTCAAATTCTGCGCTTTATGTTTGTATTTTAGTTACCGTTTTCCTTTCAATGGTATAGGTGGCAGCACAGTGTAAATGCCAAAACTCGGTATAGTCCTGACGTGTCATGGTATGCCGGAACCCCCAAAGGTCGCCCTGGAAAAAAACTTTGCCCCTAAATGTTTATTGCGCATATTTGTCATAGTTTGTTCCCTAAAAGCCCATTTAACACACACACACACACACACACACACACACACACACACACACACACACACACACACACACACACGAGGGGCTTTAAGGTCTGAATTTGGGTTTGGTGTAGAGGTTCGCCGAGTTAGATTCTCGGCCAATCCTGAGATTTCAATTCAGGACTGAAGGATGAAGTGGCGTGCACTGAGACCAAATGAGAAGTTGCCTGCGATGAGAGCAACGGGCCCGGTCATGACAACGAACCAATACGTGTAAGGATGTCACACTGGTCAAGTGGCACTCCAAAATCTACAACCTATCCGGATGAGTAGCAGCCATCTTGGAAACTATGGATTTTTCTCCGCGGGATTAGTAACTTAACTGTTTGGATGTCAATCCTATCAGCCAAGTTCAAATTTCGGAAACTATGGAGTCGACTTTTCACCAGCAAAATAATGTGGTGTCAGGAAAGGACATTAGCACTTCACCACTCAGCCAAAACTTTAATGTGTCACTCTGGCTCCAGCGATCCTACGAAATAACAGGGACAAGCTAAAGGAGTTGCTCTTTCATTTTGTTATAGCATTAATAATGACTGTTAGGTCCGTCCACAATTCTGTCCTGCTACGTTTTATAACGAGCATGTCATTCTTTCCCTCTTGTACAAAAAGCAACACTCATCATAACCAAATTCCTTTACATATTATTCGATCTATCTGCCGTGGTAACAATATGATGGCATTTGTTATGCATGCGGTCTCCAGCCGGACCCAAACTTGGGGGATGGACCGAATTTCCATACGAATGTATACAGACTACTCGCCAGCACCCTTTAAAACTCAGCGCGTTGCAACCACTTACTGAGTTGGTATAATTTAGTATTTTGTTACTTGATATAATGACTCCTCGACTAGCTTCACCAACATTTATTTCCCGAACGTGTCGGCTATTGTCTATAAACATTCTTTGCGGTTACTGATATGATGTGAAGGTGTCATTTTCCTAGTGTAAAAAAATATAATAAAGGTCGTTGTGTGAAGGCTTCATACTCAACATATTACTGCACGATTTCTTTTGCGATGTTTCATTTCATTTTCTGTACCACCCTACCAGTATAAACGAGGTATTTCAAGTGAGGCGAGGTATCTGAAGTGGTTACTAGTTCAAATATTGTACGAAGGGGGAGGAAAGTATTTGGATCTGATATATTCGGACACCTATTCATGAAATCATCATATTTATAAAACAAAGCCAAAGCAAAGCAGTATCAGTATGGATCATGAAAGCCACTGAAAGGATGGAAAGTACTTCCTGTAACTTTGGAATGGCACTAATTAGCAATGAGGATGATGATAATGATGGTGATGATGATAAAGTAAGTTTGTGTCCTCATCCCGAGGTGGTGCAGCTCATTTAAAGCACATCCCTAATGGAGGTGAGCTGCATGTACCATTTTAGCCACATACCAGCCCTACTACCATTCTTAAATCTCTGGCAGTACCGGGAATCGAACTGTTACACTACGGAGGGGGATTAAGATGATGATGATGATAATTGTTATTTTAAGGGGCCTAACTTCTAGATTATCGGTCTTGGCTCTAACTGGGAGAGAGCAGTTAGCACTATGAACGGTCGCATTCCTCTCCGACTCCCACTCCACGGAATTCACCTGGTAGTCTATTTTGTTGAAAGCTGAGAAACGTTTGACTCCATGGCTAAATGGTTTAGCATGCTGGTCTTCGAAGGGCCCCCGGTTCGATTCCTGGCCAGGTCCCTTAATTGAATAATTCCACTGGCTCGGGGACTCTCTCTGTGTGTGTGTGTGTGTGTGTTTAAGAATTGAATCCTGGTTACTTCATATATAAGTCCATTTCATCATATTCAATGACAGCTATTAGGAAATTACATACGTTTATGGATAATACAAACATAGGCTGAGTGGTCAAACAACAGAGATAGATTTTTTTAAATAGTAGGTAGAGCCTCAGGATCATATGTCCTTCCAGAAGAGGATGAAATTTTCATACATTTTTTGATCATAAACCCACGTCCTTTGAGTGAATCAGCCATACCTGTACAACCTCTGCTAGGCAGCCCCTCAATCTACAAAGAAATATTTCCGCAAAACAAAAACAGTCTTCTGAAATACCTGTTCTATTGCAACAGCAGTACAATAATATGTCAGGTCATCACCTATTTTCACACCATTTTTGCCAACGTTAGGAATGAAACCTGTAGTTCGAACAACCTAACAAGCGGTTTTGATTTCTCTCTCTCTCTCTCTCTCTCTCTCTCTCTCTCTCTCTCTTTCTGTCTACCAGTTCACACTACCACCGCAATGAATGCCATGGACAGCACGTCTTGTAGCAAAACCGTGAAATTTGTGTAGACAGATCAGAATGAGATCAGAATGCCGAGTGACTTTCTGCGGGTTACTACCTGATGAGTACTAGGAAACACTTTTAAACGGTGACGTGAAAGACATGGCAAGTTACAGATGTCTTAATCATCAAATACAATCGTCCGATCTCATCCAGGATTCGTGAAATAGGGCAGAAGATACTTGTCCGCTAAATCACAGCAACAGTATTGACTTACATACCGGTAATAATAACCTTACATTTCAATCAATCAATCAATCAATCAATCAATCAATCAATCAATCAATCAATCAATCAATCAATCAATCAGTCAATCAATTCATACATAAATAATTAAATACGTACATCTTCTTTCTAAACTGTTATGCCTTTCAGCATTCAGTCTGCAAGCTTCTGTGAATTACTTAGCGTCTACAAAATCTGTATTTGGAATTAGTTCTTAGTTCTACACTTCTTATCTTTAAACAATCAAAAACTGATCAGCACCTTAGTCTCCCATGCTTATCTTAGCCACTATGAGCGACCCTATTATTCTCCTAGGTGACCTATCCTCCTACATTCGCCCCACATGACCCCACCACGAAGTTATTTTATACGCACGGCTTCATCCATCGAATTTATTTCTAACTAGCTGTAGTACCCGGCGTTGCCCGGATAGTTTCTGAATATTTACCTTTAAGATTTGCATTACCAGTTAGTTATGTGTGATGTGAATTTTTATAGAATTCCTTTTTTACTTGCAGATTGATATGTTATGATCTATTATGTAGTTTTAAAATTATTTATATGTGTTTGATTTCAAGTTTTAGATTATTTAGTTTTCGAGTAAAACTTCGTCCTTATGGAAGCTCGAATCGACTGGGAAGTATTTGATCCTGTCAAAAATTAATAAGTGATAACTATATGTATTTAGCCGTCGCACTATAGATACGATGTACAGGATTTCAACTGTCAATGAGACTGTCCCCCTCCCGCCCTCCACCACTAAGAGATATAAAATCTGGATTGTCACCATTCATCTCAGTGACCCAGAAAACTGTAGATTCGACGCTGTTTTCGATTATTTTTATATCTCACTCCCCCTCACCCACACCCCAAACGGGGCTGAACATGAATTTTAAAAAATTCGGAGTGTCACTAATTATTTCAGCTACCATGAAAACTATGGATTCGATAATATTCTAGATTATTTTTATACCAGCCCCCTCGCCCCCTGACCATAAAGGTGCTAGGGTGTCTTACCCTCACGCGGGTTGTCTCCTGATACTAATTGATAAGTGTACCAAGTTTGGTGAAATTGCTCCAGTGGTTTAGGAGGAGATGTGTCATTTACACACCCACACACATACATCAATTTTTATATATAGTAATAAGAAGAAGATAATATTTTTATATGTAGTTTTTCGATTAATTATATATCTCACCCCCTTCGCTCCCCACTTACATTTGCAAAAAATCCGGAGTAATACTATTCATCTCAGAGACCCTGAAATCTATGGATTCGAAACTGTTTTTAATTATTTCGATATCTCATCCCCCCCCCTTTGCTCCCCACCTAAAAGGGGGCTGGACTTTAAAAAATTCTAGAGTATTACTTTTCAACTCAATGACCCCGAAAACTATGAATTCGACACTATTCTCGATTATTATTGTAACTACCCCCCCCCCCTCTCCCTTAAGGGCGCTAGGGATGGCTTAATCCCCACAGTGCTCGTCTCCCGATAGTAAGTAATACGTGTACCAAGTTTGGTTGAAATTGCTCCAGTGGTGTAAAAGGAGATGTGTCATTTACACACACACTTCCATTTCTATATATAGTAAGATTTTAATACCCGTACTTCACCCCATTTCCATCCCCGCCCAAAGGAGCCCTATGAGTGCCTTACACAACAGTATATTTTTTCCAGATATTAAGTCTTATTTGTACCAATTTTGGTTAGCAGCTATGCCCAAATGTGCATACATAATCTCACTGCTCTAGAATCCTGGAGCTGACGTCGCCATGGTTACGGCAGTTCACTTCTTTATCCAACTCCTAGAGCAGGGGTAGTGTGGTGCCAATATCTCCATAACGGTTGGTTTTAGGGCCATAAAACATGGTTTTCGGGCCCGTAGGGCTTACCGAGTTTTGTTCTTTGCGTCAAGAGGATTAAGTTGAGCTTTGTCTCGTCCTTATACGACAAATTCGATATTTTGCCTATAATAGTATAAGAGAAAATAAAACCGTTGTGGTTTTCCTATAAAACCCCCATCTTTTCAAAGATTTTAAAGTGATATGCATATCGAAACCTTCCCCGGGGTGAGTATACTCTAAATATGAAGTTTGGTTGAGATCTATCCAGCCGTTTCGACGTGATGGTAGAACAAACAGACACGAACAACTTTATTTATAAGACAGCCTTTATCACCCCATTGAAAGTGCCTTCCTGCCATTGCTTCCATCTGTTTGCCCCTGCAGTTATTCTTGCTACATTTATGTCTGTCATTTCCAGTTTCGTATTCCATATCCGACATTCAATACCCTTAGGTTTCTTCCCGACCGACATCACTTGAGTTCGAAGCTATGAGACTACGCGCTTTCAGCACAGTATGTAATTATTTGATTACCAAAGCCAAACTACTTCCTTCGGCACTTTAAAGGCCGTCGGAAAGAGTGGAAGATAAATGTTTCCACTATTCATAACCTCGGCACTGGAGGTTAGCCGTACGATCGCCCTGCGTAGCCCCAGGGATGAATCTGGTACTCACTCCTGATGTGAGCTGAGTGAATCTCATGATCATATGAACCTCCAGAAACGAAAATACGCTTCTAAACATTTTCACTTCCAGATGGGGAACTGAATTTACGTCCTTTCCGGCGAACCGAGCATTGCTTTACCACCGCGACTGGAATAAATAAATAAATAAATAAATAAATAAATAAATAAATAAATAAATAAATAAATAAATAAATAAATAAATAAATAAATAAATAAATAAATAAATAAATAAATTACCCCATTTAAGATTTTTAAAAAGAATTTCCGTCTAGTTCGCCGTAAAATGATTCCTTTATATAATACGATATTTTATTTCTAGACGCGCTGCCCTACGCATTACCCCAAGTTTCATCAGCGGTTACGGTAATGAACATAACAGGTTCAAAGTTGACTTCTCCTTGGCAATTTTCGGACCAGAGTAGAGGATTACTCTCAAATGATAAATTGAAGATTCACACGCGAACACCAGAAACATGTTTGCAGTATGAGGCATGCCTTCCGCACATATACACTTACATAAAGACAGCCAAGGATTTTAAAACACGTGTTTAACTTTGTGCATGCCACTTATGTATTTAAATAACAAGCGGGAATATGAATTGCTACAATTGCATTTGCATACCTCGGCAATAGTTCTACCGACATGCTGGCTGAGTATGATGTGTGTGGTAAATGATACGGTGTATTATGGAGGTGATCTGTCAAGGCTTATGTTTGCTATGCATAGAAATGAGCAAACAAACACGGCGCAACGACAGGTTTCGTGGGTCTTTGACCTACTGACCGACGGTTACCTATTTTAGAGCAGAACCTTGTATCACGTGGTTAACACGACGAATAAAATTGCCGCTATTGCCAGAAAGTCAGACCATTGCCAATAATTTTGGGATCACGATGTCGCCGTTATTTTATTTACAATAACGACACAAACATATACACTGACTGACAGAGCAAATGCAACACCAAGAAGGAGTGGTCAGAACTTTATGCCAATTGCAGGGTAGACTGACGTCACTGAGGTATGCTCATGATGTGAAATGCGCCGCTGTGCTGCGCACGTAGCGAACGATAAATGGGACACGGCGTTGGCGAATGGCCCACTTCGTACCGTGATTTCTCAGCCGACAGTCATTGTAGAACGTGTTGTCGTGTGCCACAGGACACGTGTATAGCTAAGAATGCTAGGCTGCCGTCAACGGAGGCATTTCCAGCAGACAGACAACTTTACGAGGGGTATGGTGATCAGGCTGAGAAGGGCAGGTTGGTCGCTTCGTCAAATCGCAGCCGATACCCATAGGGATGTGTCCACGGTGCAGCGCCTGTGGCGAAGATGGTTGGCGCAGGGACATGTGGCACGTGCGAGGGGTCCAGGCGCAGCCCGAGTGACGCGAGGATCGGCGCATCCGCCGCCAAGCGGTGGTAGCCCCGCACGCCACGTCAACCGCCATTCTTCAGCATGTGCAAGACACCCTGGCTGTTCCAATATCGACCAGAACAATTTCCCGTCGATTGGTTGAAGGAGGCCTGCACTCCCGGCGTCCGCTCAGAAGACTACCATTGACTCCACAGCATAGACGTGCACGCCTGGCATGGTGCCGGGCTAGAGCGACTTAGATGAGGGAATGGCAGAACGTCGTGTTCTCCGATGAGTCACGCTTCTGTTCTGTCAGTGATAGTCACCGCAGACGAGTGTGGCGTCGGCGTGGAGAAAGGTCAAATCCGGCAGTAACTGTGGAGCGCCCTACCGCTAGACAACGCGGCATCATGGTTTGGGGCGCTATTGCGTATGATTCCACGTCACCTCTAGTGCGTATTCAAGGCACGTTAAATGCCCACCGCTACGTGCAGCATGTGCTGCGGCCGGTGGCACTCCCGTACCTTCAGGGGCTGACCAATGCTCTGTTTCAGCAGGATAATGCCCGCCCACACACTGCTCGCATCTCCCAACAGGCTCTACGAGGTGTACAGATGCTTCCGTGGCCAGCGTACTCTCCGGATCTCTCACCAATCGAACACGTGTGGGATCTCATTGGACGCCGTTTGCAAACTCTGCCCCAGCCTCGTACGGACGACCAACTGTGGCAAATGGTTGACAGAGAATGAAGAACCATCCCTCAGGACACCATCCGCACTCTTATTGACTCTGTACCTCGACGTGTTTCTGCGTGCATCGCCGCTCGCGGTGGTCCTACATCCTACTGAGTCGATGCCGTGCGCATTGTGTAACCTGCATATCGGTTTGAAATAAACATCAATTATTCGTCCGTGCCGTCTCTGTTTTTTCCCCAACTTTCATCCCTTTCGAACCACTCCTTCTTGGTGTTGCATTTGCTCTGTCAGTCAGTGTACATGAACAATTCTACTTATAAGGTTTTATCATCCGACACCTTTTTAGAGGAGCTTTCACTTATCCTAAGGAATTCAGCTCCGACGTTACCGTTCCATTTACACTACAGTGTGTTTATAATTACTTTATTGTCTATCAAGATAAAATAGCACTAAATTCATGTCCTCATATTGAGAAGGTGCAGCTCTTTTTTAGGCACAGGTGGTGTGCCACATTCTAACCCATCTGCCAATCTGAAATTCATTTTAGTACCGGAAATCGAACCCGAGCCACTCAAAGTTAACCGTTACGCTACGGAAGCGCATATAGAACATTATTACTTACCCTAACAGTGTTCAAAATTCACAGCCTGCCTGGTGGTCATACTCGTTAAGGTGTCGTGTCTAAATGGTGTGACACAGTGATTAGCCGGTGCGAGTCCCGCACGTCGAAAGAAATTTCACCATCAGAATGTTGGCTGGCAGGGCAGTAGATGTGGTAGTATACAATTTATAATCACTAAATTGCGTGTCAAACGCATGGATTCAAATGCTTTCCTTTCCGCAGTGTTCAAATGGAGTAAAGAATGAAATGGCGCATGGCTTTTTTAGCGGGAGTGTCCGAGGAGGTGGGGGACGCCATGCTTCGTTTATATCGGGACAAAATTTCTGTGCATGCGTGCACCGGTTTCGATTTCCGGTCAGATCATGGATTTTTACCTGGACGTGAAGGCTGGTCCATTCAGCCTACGAAGTTACAATTGTGGATCTGACTGTGAGATAGCGGCCCCGATCTAAAAATTCAAGAATAATGGCCGAGAGGATCCGTCGTGCTGACCACAGATTGCTCGTAATCTGCAGGCCTTCGGACTGAGCAACGGTCACTTGGTAGGTCACGGCCCTTCGAGGCTATTGCTCCATGAGGTTTGGTCTCGTTTCGTTTGGTAAGAGATTCGCCGAAAAAATAATATATTAATTTAATTAAACTGGAGGAATGTACAAACTTTAGTGCCTTAAAAAGCACTGAGCTGACTCCTTCAAAAAAAAAAAATTCCTGACTTCCGGTCTCAGGTCAGAGTTACAGATAAAATTACCGGTATGTCCATTGCAAAAATTTGGTTGGGGTCCTAATTTACGTTATATGCAGTTTCTTCACAAAGATTAATAAATTTAAAATCCATCCATTAATTCAGTGAATCGTGAAAATTAAAAATTCTTTTTCTAGCTCAACGTCGTACTCAGATTGAGATCATATTCATTTACAAGTATTTTCTTTAAGCTACAGTATTTTCACGAGGCACCAGTCCATCTTTCTGGATCATACACAGGGCGATTTGAAACAACACCGACAATGCTTAGTATGTTTTAGAGGACGACAAACTGACCCTTTTGTAAGAGGATTGCCGTGCCCAGAAATGCATGGTTGGGCGTTAAATGTTAACGTTTCGGATATGGTGATGGTTGTACGTCCTCCATTTTTTTTCAAGAAACCTCCTCTAATCCAAAAACAGCCTGGACAACTGGAATGTACAACTGGGTGGTCTGGTATACCGAGTCTATTATGGGATTTCGAGTTTAGGTTGACTTACACTGCTTACTATCGAAATATCACCCAATTCTACTGAGTAGTAATGAATCTAGTTTGAGTCTGTTCATACTCATCCATTTATCTGTCTCCGTTCTAGCAACAGACTCCTTCCCTGACAAACGAGCTGAGTAGAGCCTGATGGAATGAGCTCAGACTCGCTCATTGCACGGATCTACCTGTAATCGAATTGGAGGTCGACAGTTCGAACTCCTGTTGCAATTTAATGAACGATGTGCTGCTCTTCTTGGGCTGCTAGAGGTTTTTTGATAACATCTGGAACGCTCGTCCAACACCACATCCCAAGCGTTATCAAACTTTGTCTCCCCCACAGAGCCGAAACTATTAATTAACGGCCGTGAGTATACTCTTAAAATGATCAGTTGGCCGTCCTGTATGACATTCTAAGTGTGTGGTTTTGAATCACCCTGAAACGCTGTTTTACAGTGAATATCTAGATTTACAATCACACAATACGTGAAAGCACAGTGCAGTTGATATCACTGATGCAAAACGGAACACGTAGTTCGTATGTACTATATTAAGTGCTAATGGAAAAGATTGTCCAAAGGAAAACGATGGATTTATTTCTTTATTTGAATTAGAAGCACCTTACACGTGTTTAAAACAAGTTATGTACAGTAGATGATATATTCTGTATGTAGTCAAATATTCTTCGCCCACAAATGGGGCATTCCGATAGCTCCATAATGACCCTCAATCAGTTCTTTTACAAGGGAATGGACACAGTTCACATCTGCACAGGCGTTGCGTTGTTCCTTCCAGGTATCCATTTTTATAAATTAACTCTGCATCTTCCAATGCCATACCAAAGTCTGTTGAGAGAACTCCAGGTTTCCCAGTCTGTATCACAGCCGACAGGAAGACTATCTTTGGCCTTCATCCACTTCGATACAGGTGGTATGGTGGATAGCTATAACTGTATCCTGGCTATCTCAGGTCTCGTAGTGAGCATCGTTGTTGTCTGCACAAGGCATTTCCTTGATATGAGTCGTCCTCTTGGAAGCTGGTGAGCAAAGAAAGTATGATCGTTGACAGACAAACTTGGATTTATGCCACGACTTCACGGTGCACGTCAGGTGAAGCTATGCCAGCCTTAGAATTTGCAGGAAGGCGTTAGTTTCAATCCTCCTGTGATAGCTCTATATTATTCATTGAGAGTAATATAAACTTCTTTAGCATTAGCGGACAGATACCATGCAGGGCTAGCATATTCAGCAGCGGAGTAAGAAAGCGACAAGACGGTCGTACGTAGTGTCTGGCACCCTAGTTTGCACCTGTCATTTTATGAAGGATGATATTTCCGCTTGTTTGTTGTTCAAAGAAAAGGACAGGATGCGATCTGAAGTTGCTCCCAGACATTCATAGATAAAAGAATGCCGATCTCCTTCCCATGTAATGCTAAATACTCTGTTTGACGTGAAAGACTTTATGTGGGTCACCCTGTATTCTGCAGTTTAGTTGACTCCATGTAACTGAATTGAAGAGATCCTCGTCAAACATGCACAGAAAAGATGTCAACAATAGCCGTACACTTCGAGTGCTTGTATCATTGGTTTGAGCGAGAGCTGATCGTCCCTAACACACATCATCGCACGTCTTAAATCGAAATGGTTCCAAAGTTTGGTAGCCATCGACAAATTAAGGCATACTGTTTGCTGTTGCTATTTCGTGGGTCATGGAATAGTTAGATACAACCTTCTATGCTACGCTATCTTGCCCTGAAGTCTTCACCTATGTACAACTATTGCGTTCAATATGTACTCTAATCTGTGAGCAAAATTCTTTCTAGTCCTACCCCTCCCGTTCTTATGCCTTCCCACCAAAATTGAACTTAAATAAGCTCTGTGCCTTCAGTCCTCCTTTCCTCTTGGTTATTTTTGTCTAATTTTATTCAGCATATCACTCAATCTTTTTCTGTAATACTATATTTCAAAGATCTCTTATTTTCAACACGTGTTATAGTCCGAGTTCTACCTCGATGCAACGTTACGCACAACAATAAAATATTTCAGAAATATGCATATTCATGTTTGGGGTAAGCAATTACTTTTTCTTGAGATAAGGCTGTTTGCGTTTTATGACGTCCTTGCATCTGCCATCATGGTTATTACATAACAGAAATAGTAATATTTACCAACTTCTATTAAGATTTCATGTCTTCATCTGATTCTTTTCGCATCCCTAGGATTTGTTCGACTGCATTCCATTACTTTCGTTTTACATGTATATTTTAACGATTGGACATGATTGTTCATTCAGACATTCTTTCAACTTATTTCGGTTCTTATGATTATACTTTAATTTCCTTACAAACTGTAGACAGCAGTTCTTTCTCTGTACAAGTTTCCAATCACCCTCAGAAACACAAAGTGCTTGGACTAATAGACACCTTTTCTAGACCTAAAAATATCCTATACGTGAAAAATCACAGCAATAAAACCAAGATTTTGGGTTTAACCCATCAGTTGGACTGAAAAAAAAGTTCCGTTATACTGCTGTGATTTTTGAATTGAGGCCGCGAAGCCCTTAATTAGCGTCCTACACATTACTTCGTCTTTCATCATTCTAAGATTAGACGTAGAGTCAATATTTCTTCGCATATTACTATATGTCTTCGGAAGCCAAATTCATCATCTCCAAATTTGCCTTAAATTTATCTTATGGAAATGAAAATGAAAATCCACAGCCTGTTTCCAGTCATTCGACCGGGTCAGGCGTAGAATGAATGAAGCCCCCTCTAGCGGCGAGGATAGGAATTGTGCCGGCTGCCGAGCCTGTCGCACTGACTAATGAACGCCAGATGAAATGAAATATTGGAGAGTGTTGCTGGAATGAATGATGATAGGGAAAATCGGAGTACCCCGAGAAAAACCTGTCCCGCCTCCGCTTTGTCCAGCACAAATCTCGCATGGAGTGACCGGGATTTGAACCATGGAACCCGGCGGTGAGAGGCCGACGTGCTGTCGCCTGAAATCATGGAGGCTCTTATTTTCTTCTGCAAACTTTTAAAAATTAAGTGTGAAATACTGAACTAAAGGTAGGACAGTTGTTATATGAACTTGTCCGCCCCTGCATTCTTAGGAATAGGGAAAACAACATTCCTTTTCAAAATCGGTGACATTTCTCCTCTCTCATATATTTTACGTACCACGTGAAAGCATTGTCGTAAATAATAATAATAATAATAATAATAATAATAATAATAATAATAATAATAATAATAAATAATTCTTCTTTCCTCTTTCTTTCTCGGCCTTGTGGAGGGATGGGAAGATTGGAAGGGACAGGGCGAGGAAGAGGCAAGGAAGCAGCCATGGCCTTAAGTTAGGTACCATCCCGGCATTTGCCTGGAGGAGCAGTGGGAAACCACGGAAAACCACTTCGAGGATAGCTAAGGTGGGAATCGAACCCACCTCTACTCAGTTGACCTCCCGAGGCTGAGTGTACCCCGTTCCAGCCTTCGTACCACTTTTCACATTTTGTGGCAGAGCCGGAAATCGAACCCGGGCCTCCAGGGGTGGCAGCTGATCACGCTAACTACTACACCACAGAGGCAGAAATAATAATAATAATAATAATAATAATAATAATAATAATAATAATAATAATATGATATAATAATAATAATAATAATTATAATTTCGTGTGGCTGTTTCTAGCCGGGTGCAGCCCTTGTAAGGCAGACCCTCCGATGAGGGTGGGCGGCATCTGCCATTTGTAGGTAACTGCGTGTTATTGTGGTGGAGGATAGTGTTATGTGTGGTGTGTGAGTTGCAGGGATATTGGGGACAGCACAAACATCCAGTCCCCGAGCCATTGGAATTAACCCGGCCGGGAATCGAACCCGGGACCCTCTGAACCGAAGGCCAGTACGCTGACCATTCAGCCAACGGGTAGGATATAATATGGTATATTAATAAATTGTAATGTTTACAAGTGTGTCCTTGCAGGCGGGACGTACTGTTTACAATATGCAGTGTCTTCTGGTATGGGATGGAAAAGTTTGTTACTTTTATTGACTTGTCTCAGTCTTGTAGAATTTGCTTCACGTCGCACCGACACAGATAGGTCTTATGGCGACGATGGGGTAGGAAAGGGCTAGGAGTGGGAAGAAATCAACTGTGGCCTTGATTAAGGTACAGCTACGGGAATTGTCTGGTGTGAAGATGGGGAACCACGGAAAACAGTCATCAGGGCTGGCGACAGTGTGGATCGAACCCAGCATCTCCCGAATGCAATCAGATAGCTACGTGACCCACGTCACGAAGCCACTTGCTCGGTGTGTCTCAGTCTCGGCTTTGACACGTCACGTAAGCCACTTGCTTGGTGTGTCTCAGTCTCACTCTTGGCTTTGACACGTCACGAAGCCACTTGCTCGGTGTGTATCAGTCTCACTCTTGGCTTTGACACGTCACGTAAGCCACTTGCTCGGTGTGTCTCAGTCTCACTCTTGGCTTTGACACGTCACGTAAGCCACTTGCTTGGTGTGTCTCAGTCTCACTCTTGGCTTTGACACGTCACGAAGCCACTTGCTCGGTGTGTATCAGTCTCACTCTTGGCTTTGACACGTCACGTAAGCCACTTGCTCGGTGTGTCTCAGTCTCACTCTTGGCTTTGACACGTCACGTAAGCCACTTGCTTGGTGTGTCTCAGTCTCACTCTTGGCTTTGACACGTCACGAAGCCACTTGCTCGGTGTGTCTCAGTCTCACTCTTGGCTTTGACACGTCACGAAGCCACTTGCTCGGTGTGTCTCAGTCTCGGCTTTGACACGTCACGAAGCCACTTGCTCGGTGTGTCTCACTCTTGGCTTTGACACGTCACGTAAGCCACTTGCTTGGTGTGTCTCAGTCTCACTCTTGGCTTTGACACGTCACGAAGCCACTTGCTCGGTGTGTATCAGTCTCACTCTTGGCTTTGAAACGTCACGTAAGCCACTTGCTCGGTGTGTCTCAGTCTCACTCTTGGCTTTGACACGTCACGTAAGCCACTTGCTTGGTGTGTCTCAGTCTCACTCTTGGCTTTGACACGTCACGAAGCCACTTGCTCGGTGTGTATCAGTCTCACTCTTGGCTTTGACACGTCACGTAAGCCACTTGCTCGGTGTGTCTCAGTCTCACTCTTGGCTTTGACACGTCACGAAGCCACTTGCTCGGTGTGTCTCAGTCTCACTCTTGGCTTTGACACGTCACGAAGCCACTTGCTCGGTGTGTCTCAGTCTCACTCTTGGCTTTGACACGTCACGAAGCCACTTGCTCGGTGTGTCTCAGTCTCGGCTTTGACACGTCACGTAAGCCACTTGCTCGGTGTGTCTCAGTCTCACTCTTGGCTTTGACACTACGAAATGAGCGATGCTAGTAATGACTTTCCAGATCCAGCCAGTCTCTATGTTGAGCGGTGTGATAACGTCGCACCTAGGATCGGCTAGAGTATGTATTCAGAGGGCTTGGCAGACTAATCTGTAATAGCATTTTTTTTTTTTTTTTTTTTTTTTACAATTTGCATTACGTCGCACCGACACAGATAGGTCTTATGGCGACGATGGGATAGGAAAGGCCTAGGAGTGGGAAGAAAGCGGTCGTGGTCTCAATTAAGGCACAGCCCTAGCATTTGTCTGGTCTGAAAATGGGAAACAACGGAAAGCCATCTTCAGGGCTGCCGACAGTAGGGTTCGAACCCACTATCTCCCGGATGCAAGCTCACAGCTGCGCGCCCCTAACCGCACGGCCAACTCGCCCGGTTAATAGCATCTTATGGCTCGGTGAGGAAAACAGCGCAAAACTTACTCCTCCTTTCACTCGTACGCCTTTCCAGTGACGCCTTGACCATCTATAACAGCTGATAGCGGAGTTCTAGATGATCAAACCAGTCTTCGGGTCGAGTACTCAACATACAATATTAATAAATGCAGGTACAGTACCTGTATGAGTGGAACGAGTGATTGTGTGTGAAAATGATGTGAGATTATTGCACAAAAAATTAAATATTGGTTTAATATGATAATTTAAATTAAATTAAAAACATCCATATTGTATTTACGAAGTAGAAGTAGCCTAAAAATAGCTAGTAGTAAGTACAGTATTTAACTTAGATCTAGTCATGCAAGGACATTTAATATTTTCATTAAGCTTACTAGTATTTTTTACATTCGTATTTCTTTCGTTGTGTATTGATTTTTTTTTTCAAACCTGTATTATGTAGGCAGTTACTTTTTCTTTCTTTCTGCTTTGCGTGTGTATATTCATATTTTTGTCTTAAAAATTGGTGTTATTTGTAGTTCTTGGTATTTTAAATTAATCAATGTCATTATATGGAATAATAACAATATGTGTGTGGTTAAGTGTAAGAAAGGGCCAAGAGCCCTAACTTCGCCACAGAAAATAAAGGCTTTATCTATCTATTTATCTATCTAAGTGCAATCGAGTGATAAACCATTTTGCTCCTTTGAAGAAACTTGATAATAAACCATTTCCGTGGTGGGTCGAGTAAATCCAACGGCAAAGTGCCTCAATAGAAATGTAACCAAGTTAATGATTGTCTCAGCGGAGAATCGAAACGCTCATCTTTCCGGAAGAACCGAACAAGCACCTTCCGTCTCAACTAGGCAAAGCTATATTGAAATGAAAATTGACCTGGTCAGGGATTGAATGAATGAAGCCCCCAACTTGCGGCGAGGATAGGAATTGTGCCGGCTGCCGAAGCCTGTCGCACTCCTCTGGGGCAATGATTGATGACCGAGAGATGAAATGAAATGATAATGGAGAGTGTTGCTGGAATGAAAGATGGCAGGGAAAACCGGAGTGCCCAGAGAAAAACCTGTTCCACCTCCGCTTTGTCCAGCACAAATTTCAAATGGAGTGACTGAGATTTGAACCACGGAACCCAGCGGTGAGAGACCGACGGAGGCTCTATATTGAAATGTTAAGGGTAGTATAATTTAAGGGAAACGCATCGTTGTCATTATTCCTATTATCTGTTCGAAGAAAGAACGAAAGAAAGATAAAGAAATTTAAAAAGAACTGTTTCGAGATGCTTCAGATATATATGCCCTTTGCGTTTTGAATGGATGGTCGTGCTACTGCAAGAACCATTCTTATACGTGAAGGGATTGACAGAGACAAAGGAGGGGAAACTGAAGGAATACAGAGATAAACTAATCCTACTGCACAGCAACACGTCAGAAGGTTTCAGAGTAATTTCTTAATCCCTATCTTTTATACGCACCGAAAGCTCTGAGGACGACTCTCCCATTCAGAGTGACCACACGTGGAAAGTAGGAGAATTCAAGTAGACGAAATATTTATAACCTCTCAGGCATAGCTCTTTAAGGTACAGTATGTTACACGCGATGAAACCCATTTATAAAGAAAGACCAGCTTTTCGAATTTATTTCTTCCTCTTTGACTGTGAAACACGGATAAATCTCTATAAGTAATGAGCCCCCAAATGGTGTCAGAGCAGAGGTCTTGACCCGTAGGCATGAGGTCCACGCGTCATCACCAACAAAGTGTAGTCATCCTGAGCAACACAACAGGGGTGGGGCAAACGTAATCGTTTCCGTACCTGTGATCGGTATATCCTCGGTCAAAAATCTGAAGTCTTCTACGATAAGGTGTTGCTTCATGGTTGTGGATTCAGACAGTTCTCTTCGTCAGAGTTTCTCAGTAACGCTCTAAGTTGACGTGTTTTATTAGGTAATGGGAAAGCATTCTGGAATGGAGGCGTTGTTGTTGTTGTTGTTGTTGTTTTACGAAACAGAACAATGGTGGTATCATTCCCTATTCTAACCATTACTAATAAAGGAACGAGTTTCAATCACATGAAGAATGGTGCAGTTGGTTGATAATAAGGAAACAAAGCGAGTTGGCTTACATTCGGGAGATAGTAGATTCGAACCCCACGATCGGTAGTCTGAGATTCTTTTTTTTCACACCCGGCAAATGATGGGGCTGTACCTTAATTACGGCGACTGCCGCCTCCTTCCTAATCTTAGACCTTTTTATCCCATCGCCGTCAATAAACCATCAACAAGGAGCGGGGGATGAGAAATTTGCCTAAACACCGAACACCATTGGGTTCGGAAGAAAACAAGTGTTGGATACGAGAGGTGAGAACTGGAAAGATGAATGAGGGGAGTCTAGCAGAAGTAACTAGAATAAATGCCAGACTCAACTAACTGTACACTGCACCGACCTTGCAAGCCACTGGAAAGGACGGAGAATGGGGGCAGATTTCGATTATGCCAAATAGCGATCACGTGATTACTGTTACTATTTTTCTTCTGCGTGATGCACCGATGGCTTTCTATGTCTCCTTTCGCTGTCTCGAAGGTTCAACCAACTTCAAGTGCGTGATTTAACATTCTATCGAGATAAAAACTATTCTCTTTTTTTTTTTTTTTTTTGTTATTGGTTTAGTTTAAACTGTGTGCTGGTTTCTAGGAGGTAAATATCTATCTTCAGAGCGTGGGTATGATAAACTGAGTGTGTCTGGTCTGCCTGAGTCAGGCATTGCTTCCTTTTGCTTGTACCAGTCTCCTCACTTCGGTCCTTCCTATTCCGACTTCCCTTCGTCAATTCTTCTTGTACTTCCTCTTTAGCCAAGAATCACCGTCGCAAGGTACTCATTACCTTCACCATAAGCATTTATATCGAGCGAGCTGGCCACGTGGTTTGGGTCATGTACTGTAACTGTAAGCTTGTACCTAAGAGATGACGGGTTCGAACTCCACTGTAGATAGCCCTGAAGAAAGTTTTCTGTGGTTTTCCATTTTCACACGAAGAGAATGCTCGGACTGTAGTTTATTTAAGGCCATGGCCGCTTCCCTCCCAGTCGTATTCCATCGTCCCCATAAGACCTGTCTGCGTAGGTACGGAGTAAAGCGAACAGCAAGAAAAGAAAATGTCATCTATGTGGAAGCTGATATACATGTACTGCGGATTTGATTCCTGTCAGGTAGCTACTATACTTAAGGATGAGACTTTGTTCTCAATTACTCTATGGTTCACTATGATTTCAACAGAAATGAGACGGACGTTTTAACCACTCTATTCCACTACATGCCGAGGTCACGGTAAGTTGAAGTCTTCACCAGCAGCCTTCACGGTATGTAGGAAGATGGCATTGTATTATTATTCTTGTTTTTGTTTCGATCATGTAGCCTATACGGTCTTGTGTGAATGTTGACTTTTGAACCAGCCACCGCCTGTTACCTGTCTAAAAAGAATTAAAAAATCTTCCGATGGCAGCTTCACTTCTTGCGGAAGATCCCTTGGGCTACAAGACTCGTAGGCACTTAGCGGACTGCTGGCCTCTTTGGAACAGGACAAGTGCAGTGTGAACAACGAAACTGAAGCCCGCCGTCGTTAATGTGTGTTTAGCGAGGAGAGATAATCATTCTGCTATTCTTTTCAAACGACTGTCACAAGACGGGTGGGGAAATGGGAATATAAATCGGCAGATCCAGTATTTGGTAAACGTTAACACAGCTCGAATCTGGCATGGTCAGCACAGTTTCGTAATAAGAGATTAGGAAAGTCCAGGCCCCAGATGCAAAAGTGGCTTCAAAACCATTCATTCTCAAACCCCACCCCTAAAATGTCCGGGGCTGAGTGAACGCCGTTACAGGTCTTCAAACAAAAACTTGTGATCAAATAATAAGTCGAACTCAATGCCTTCCGGACAAAAGCCTGCGATGCTAACTGTTCGAAGAGCAAGGCGGTCTTTGAGATGAGTCAGTCGACGGCCTTTCAGTGTAAAAGTCAGCGTGAAGAATAACAGAGGTAGGTACTAAACAAAGTGACATGGCGCTTTCATGGCCCGCAAGTTGCCTTGGTCACTCCTGGGCTCTATTAGCGGTGAGATTTATCAGCATGATGATTGTGGAATAGTGTAATATAGCTTCGTGTGAGGCGTCCAGACGAAAAGCCATTAAGCGCGTCGCTGGCGTCTGGCAGCGGGCCACCGCGCATAAATAAGAAGACGCGAGGTGTGGTGTGAAGGAGTATAATTGCAGGCGGCACGTGTCACAACGCCCCCAGATTACTAACTAAGAGTTCTGAAACTTCCACAGCTCATTATCCCGTAATTTAGGGTCTTCTCTCAACTAAAGTTACAGATTCGGAAAGAGGTGACAAGCAATTTGCAAATTCTCGGGCATACAGCTTGTACGATTATTATATCAAACATTTCGTCGTCTTCTTCTTCCCATTATGCCATTACACTGTCTGAGGTGGCCTGGATTCCAGGTTTGATCCATTTTACCCACTCGCTCGGTCATATCTTTATCCCTCTAACTGTATTTCTTTCTGTAGTTTCCTTCCTATCTGTTCGACATTCTGTAAGTCTGTAAATCTTGGTTCCCCTATATTTTTTCTTTCCTTCTGTCCTTGCTTCATGAATTCGTTCTTACTTTTCTGTCAACATTTCCAAACCAAATTAACTGTCTATGGCTTATCTATCTTATGTAACTTCCCTTACTCTCTCATTCTTAATCCGATGTCTTATTTTTTACTATCTTCCCGTAATATTTCATGTCCGATGTTATCTCTCTTTCATGTTTTTCAAGCAATGCCCAGCTTTTGCATCCATACTGCGGCGAATACAGTTTTCTTTTGAATTTCTTTCTTCCCTAGAATGGCGCTACAAATCTGGTGATCGACTTTCTTTGCTTTTTTGATTCTATTCAAAACTACTTCGTTATTCTCTCAATCGGGCGTGAAGATAACTCCAAGATATTCATAAAAGTTACTTGCTCTGGAAGTGTCCACCATATTATTACTTAATTGTCCGCCTCCGTAGTGTAACGGTTAGTGTTATTAGCTGCCGTCGTCGGGGGTCCGGGTTCGATTTCCGGTACTGCCAGAAACTTAAGAATGGCAGGAGGGCTGCTATGTGGTTAAAATGGTACATGCAGCTCACCTCAATTGAGGGCGTGCCTGAAAAGAACTGTACTACCTCAGAATGAGGACACGAGTTTAATTTAATTACTTAATTCTAGTGCATCGATATCCCTTAAACTGCACTAATTTGGCCCGATATTAAGGCACAGACTTATTTACCTGCCCTGAAGACTGACGTTATATAGATAATCGGCCTTTCTAGTAATGTCACACGTTCAGCCTGGAAGGAGTCTACGGAAACTCAAGGGAGTTCAATATTTTTTAAATTAGATTTTGAGTCCGCCTCTGTGGTGTAGTGGTTAATGTGATTATCTGCCACCCCCGGAGGGCCTGGTCTATTCCCGGCTCTGCCACGAAATTTGAAAAGTGGTACGAGGGCTGGAACGGGGTCCACTCAGCCTCTGGAGGTCAACTGAGTAGGGATGGGTTCGATTCCCACCTCAGCCATCCTCGAAGTGGTTTCCCACTTCTCCTCCAGGCAAATGCTGGGATGGTACCTAACATCACGCCACGGCCGTTTCCTTCCTTCTTCCTTGTCTATCGTTTCAAATCTCCCCATCCCCCACCAAGACCCCTGTTCAGCATAACAGGTGAGGCCGCCTGGGCGAGGTACTGGTCATCCTCCCCGATTTTATCTTCCGACCCAATGTCTCACGCTCCAGGACACTGCCCTTGAGGCGGTAGAGGTGGGATCCCTCCCTGAGTCCGAGGGAAAAGCCAACCCTGGAGGGTAAGCAGATTAAGAAAGAAAGGAAAGAAAAATTAGATTTTGTAACTACTGCTTTAACCTATTTACAACACGTATGTGTGGAAGTTATGCTGTTAACAGAGCTGCCTTATGTATGGCTTCAAATGGTGCATTTTGGGGTTAACAGGCGGTAGTTTCAAGATGAAACGCAACGGAGTCTCAAATACGAGTAAGTTATTAAGATTTTTAACAGATATTTTAAACGTATATAAAGTATTATCTCTAACACTTTAGTTCTAAAAGGCAATGTTTCAGCAAAGAGAGATGTCAGGCACGTAATCTCTTGCACCTATTCAATGATGACATATCGGCAATTCTGATGACAAAACTTGGAATATTGGCGATCATAAAATATAAGGCGATTCCGAATATGTTATAGCGATAATTTCAAAGCAGTCCCTCACAAGTGAACAGGGTAAATGCGCACATTTCTAATGTACGAAAGGTACATTAAAAATACAAACGTGGTAATTTGGAAGGAATAACTCATAAGTAAGAAAAATGGGCAAACGTGGTCATGTCTGATAAGTACAATGGACAAACGATGTGTGGAAAATTTTGTCTGGTAAATAATCTGAGTAAATGCGATCATTTTGATTAAATATTTAATAAGCAAACCAAAAAGATATGGTCAGCTCGATGGAATGCCTCACAAGTAAGTAAACTAGACGAATTTTGTCATTTCGGTGGAATGACTCGAAGCAATAAACCAGGTATACGGCCTAAATGTGACAATTTCGATGGGAAATCCCATAAATAAATAACTCCTTCCGTATGACTAGAGCACAAGCAGAAATCAGTGGACAAACAACTACTTCGATGTAATGCTATATAAATAACTGAAAACTCATCCCCCATGGCTGGAGAACAAGTTATTAATGGACAAATTCGATTATTCGGATGACACGCTATAGAAGTAAAGAGATATTTATCATTTAAGTCGTAGGAGAATAGAGCTGCATTCAGAAAGGAAGTGTTATGCAATATGCACCGGAAGAAATATCTCACCTACTTTGGGTCTGGGTAGTACGAAAATCGATAAGGTTGAAAACCATAGACTAACTTCGCCATCAACACCTGCACTCACTACCAGTCCCCTGCTGATGTACCGTTCTCCCAACCTCTTCCATAATTAACAATTGTTGATCAGCTACAATCTCTCAGTTACATAACATCGCGAAGACAACAAGTTAATTGAATTATCTCCTCTTATAGCACAAATACAGATTGCTTTCGAAGACCTCCATGTTACCCTGACTCTTCCAGAACTTATTCTGTAAAGATTACATTTGATTATTTCAATTGGTCTAAATAAATTTGCCGGTCCACTGCTACTGCCTATTACTTCAGAATATAATTTTATCTCATCTTTGGGGCAATACAGACCGAAAACAACTTTTGTTTAGTTCAGGTTCATTTTAGACAGACTTTTCAGCGTCCATGTTTATGTTTTAACAGTCTCCGCCGCAAACATGATCTAAAACTAGTGTTTTCTTAAACTTGGAATAATATGAGAAGTATTAGCGAACCGAGCGAGTAGGCTGTGCGGTTTGAGTCACGTAGCTGTGAGCTTGCATTCGGGAGATAATATTCGAACCCCACTGTCGGCAGCTCTGGAGAGGGTTCCCATTTTCACACCAGGAACATGTTGTAGCTTTACCTTACTTAGGCCATGTTCGCATCCTTTTCAGTCCTAGCCCTATCCCACCCCGTCAGCACCATGAGACGTGCCAGTGTCGGTGCGACGTAAACCATATAGAAAAAAAGTAAGCCATTATTAGTGATCTACTTATTGACCCTTGACCGTAAATTAACAGTTAAAGGGAACAAGTTCACTGGGCTTTTAAACATTCTGTTGAAAACAGATCAGTTTATGGATGGAATTGTGATTCATTTGAAGTGTTACTTCAACAATTACATCTATTCGCAATTTTCACGATAACAGTCTTAGTTGATAGTGAAAATTGTACTTCCAGTGAAACAATAATTTATTACCAGATAAGGAATACAGACCTTTTTTCGTATGCTCTCAGCTACCATTGGCCCTGCGGTCTAGAATTTGCATGTCTGTCTTTTACCCGGATGCGCGGGGTTCGATTCCCGGACCCGAGGGTTGGTTGAAGGTCCACTCAGCCTACGTGATTAGTATTGATGGACACTCCGGTCATAAAAAGCAAAAATAACGGCTGAGAAGAGTCGTCGCACTGACTATACGTCACCTCGTAATCTGCACGCCTTCGTACTGAGCAGCAGACGCTTGGTAGGCCAAAGCCCATCAGAGCTGTAACGCCAAGGGGTTTACTAACTTAAAGAGTTCTCTCGAGAAATTGTATTTTGTCCAAGAATTTCCATACTTTGATCATTCTCTTGCTGCCTCTACAATCTGTATGTTTCCAATCTTGGTGATATAAAATTGCGTTATGTCGTATCCGTACCCGCCTATTGTTAATTAAAAAACCCATGGCACTACAGCCCTTGAAGGGCCTTGGCCTCCCAAGCGACCGCTGCTCAGCCCGATGACCTTCAGATTACGAGGTGTAGTGTGGTCAGCACGACGAATCCTCTCGGTCGTTATTATTGGCTTTCTAGACCTGGGCCGCTATTTCACCGTCAGATAGCTCCTCAATTCTAATCACGTAGGCTGAGTGGACCTCGTACCAGCCCTCAGATCCAGGTAAAAATCCCTGACCTGGCCGGAAATCGAACCCGGGGCCTCCGGGTAAGAGGCAGGCACGCTACCACTACACCACGGGGCCGGCGTCTATTGTTACTAGAGATAATATAAAGAACGCTGCTAATGGAATGTGTCGTATAAGTACCTCGTTAATCTGAAGAAAATTAAGAGCTATTAGTAGCAAGCTGGTCGTTTCTTTAAGCTTATCACATGATGTATCGTGCGAACGGTCGTGGAGGTCCTTCGGGTCAGTGCCACCAGCTGTTAGGGTGCTTTATGACCTGGCGGTTGGCACTCAGCCACTATAACCTTGCTGGTGTTAGCCAATGGAAACATCTTGTCTCAATAACCAAGGAATGTACCTTCATGCAATACACAATATTAGCTACGCATATAAATATTTTTTTTCTATACTGTCATTTTAAATCAATGTAATATCTATAACTGACGTAAAATTAAAATAGTAGTAAATATACTGAGACTGCTGTCTTTGAACGGTTTTCCTATTATAAATATTGAGTGAGAACTTAACAGCTGAAGTTTCCACGACCGCACAATAAATATAGAAGATATTTTCTGGGCCTTTATGCCGTGGCCCAAATGTAATCCTATTCTCCGAACGGCTTCACTTCCTAACCTGACAGTTCGTAAACCACGTGGCCAACGCCGTATCTACGTTGACAGCTTGCTATTGCTGCGAGAACAGTTAGGCCTACTGCAATACGTCCGCGGTAATAGATACCGTAGCTGAAGAGAAAAGGAAAGTGAAAACACTAACAACATGTAAAAAAGCGAGAAAAGTAAATTATTAAGAATAAAAGAGAAGAGGAAATAAATTATTCACTGGTAATGTCTGGCATAGAAGAAGATTACGGCCTGCAAATGGAATACTCGAATAATTTCAGTACACTGGATTCGTCTAACGGTATATCACTGTCAGTATAGCCAGCTCCCAAAGAGATAAGTTTTCGATACGGTTCTTCATTACGCCTTCCTATGCGTCACGTATCACTGTGTATAGTGCACAACATTTCTCCAGCTGCACTAACATTCGCCGTGGCTTCGATTAACAAGTTTTCTACTTCGGATACTGTAGATACATTTTTTTTACAGTAAGGACTTTGTTTTACAGTAACGTAATCAAGATGTTCTCAATTTCATACAAGTGTCAATGATAAGGCGAAAATCCATATGAACCCTTTACTGCATACTGTTGCCCTGAGGCAACATATAACTTTTCACCTGTGTAAATGGATAGAATGTGGACAGAGGTAGTTTTACGGCACACCTTCAACTGTACAGTCAATTGAATACATATACCAGTGATGCCTTTTTTTTTTTTTTTTTTTTTTTTTTTTACATAACATATAACAAAACAGCACTACGACAAAAGGTACTCCTTACACCCCGTCAACATCCACGCGTACCAACCACCGTTTATTTTACGTGGGTCCTCCCAATCACATTACCACAGGCTTCAGGAGTACCTTTGGCTCAACCTCGAAGACATTAACGACCTACAGTCGTGCAAGCATGCTTGCGCCTTGCAATACGTACCCATGGCCAGGCGAAAATCCATATTAATAATTTATGTCCATGGTGTCTTTGCCATTTCGCCCACAACATAGGTTTACTACTACGACAATTGGTTTATTTTCTTTCACAAGCAGCAACAGTTCACTTTTCCTTAGCCATGATTAGAGAAACACAGATTAGAAACAACTTTTTTTTTTTTTTTTTTTTTTGCTAGTTGCTTTACGCCGCACCGACACAGATATGTCTTATGGCGACGATGGGAAGGGAAGGGCTGGGAGTGGGAAGGAAGCGGCCGTGGCCTTAATTAAGGTACAGCCCCAGCATTTGCCTGATGTGAAAATGGGAAACCATGGAAAACCATCTCCAGGGCTGCCGATAGTGGGGTTCGAACCTACTATCTCCCGAATACTGGATACTGGCCGCACTTAAGCGAATGCAGCTATCGAGCTCGGTTAGAAACAACTATATGAAAAATACGAATTACTGAAGAAAATGCAATAGTTAACGAACCGCGCCGAATGCTATACACGACGAGCGAGACAGCTTAACCATGCGGTGAATAGAAGCAGGAGGGTTAGAGATCATGCTCTACTGATATGAGTGGCTGAGTAGAATTGGTTGGATGTCTATGTTTCTGCACACAACCACTAAATAGCACCGAAACGTGGATTTAGAAGCAACAATGCTCGGACCATGGCTTCTAATATTTCGCCCTGAAGGCATGAACAGGGAAAATAGACAGTACGTGGGGTGTATAAATGAAATGCAGAGCTACAAACTGATCAATGCTTCTACCTACGATTATGTGCAGATGGTCACTACTGATAATGCTGATATCAGGATCAGGAATATCTACAAATTACCGTAGTTCCTTGGCTCGTAACCTGGAATCTACGCAGAGACTTAAGTAATCTCCATGCCTTTTAGAAATAGGGAGATGTGCGTGGAGCAGCTTGCTGAGTGGGCAGATGGACACAGAATGAAACTAATTTTGATGCAAAGTGCAAAGGGCCTTTCAAATCTGCAGCTCAGAATAAGGATTGCAGTCCTGATCTCTGTTTTTTTAACGGAAGATGAAAACAGACTTCTGCACTACATCGATAGAAACTGGCATTTAAATTCCTTTTGTAACATATTTTCCGAAACCTCACTGGAACTTTAAAGCCAACTGAAAGTCATTCTCTACTGAACTTGACAAGGTCATCAGATGGATTCTGCCAGTAAGCTCCAACTACAGAGGAGGTTTGCCGATGCACATTTTTGACATCTAAAATGCAAATCCTCAAAGGTTATCGAAAAGAACACATTCCTGGGCGAAGTTCTGTATAAGAGCTCTTTACAAGGAATTGCTTGAGAAAGTCCAGAAGCAGGCACCGAAATTCTACAGATCATATATGGGATAAGTCATGGACTTCATGCACTGCAGTCAAAAAGCACGGAGTCTCCTACGAAACTTCGGATCAAGTGCTACAGTAGTACACGAACAATCCGCAGTTTCTGCGAACCACGTCGCCTCTCACACTGCATCAGTCTCTAGAGCATCAGGCGAAAAACACCATGCAACGGTGATCAAGAACAATATAAAATGTAAAGCGTAAAGCGTTTGTATACAATAGCTTAATTTGCCGCTTTGTTTACAACACCCTTTACTAGTGAAGACTTCGATCTTGCCATAAATCAAAGCTAAGAAAACTCCTGGATATGACTGTATCCATCCCGATTTGTAATTTTAATTGTGGAAAGATCACCAGAAACTTGCAGGCACAGTTCTTCACTGAAGCCTCATCACAGGCAAAATTCAATTTGAATTTAGAAGAGCCAAGATAGTCGCCTTGAAACCAGGCAAGCCGAATAACAAAACAGAAAGCTATGGCCCAACTATACTGTTAAGTATTTGGTACAAGCTACTTCAAGGCTCCGGTATAAGTTATTGAAAAAGTCCCCGTTGAATAAACTGGTGTTAGACTTCAGCGCAGCTACACTGATAAAGATTTTGCCCTAACTATTTACAGTGCTTTGAAGCATGTTTCCAAAAGGCTTAAAAAGTTCGGCACTATTGGTGGATCTTCCAGCTGCATATATCACTGTATGGAGATAAGGACTAATCTATGAAATTCCTACGTACAGTTCAGCGCAAAACAATTGTAAATACCATGCTAAATGACAGGAAATTTCAAGTTGTTTTGGGGAACATCAGCAGACCAAGAAAACTGAATAATGGTCTTCCGCAAGGATCGGTTCTCTCACTCCGTTTTTGATCAACTCGCGCACATCAGATTGCCAGAAGCAAAAGGGCGGAAGTTTATGTATGCCGATGATCTTGCTTTGGCTCTCAGGCACAAGTCAATGTAACTATCTGAAGAGTACCTAACAGAAGACCTCTCCCATTTTGCCAATTATTTCTACAGGTGGAGACTGAAGCCTAACTTCTCTTAAACAGAGACGGGATTATTTGCCTTAATTTTAACAATCGGCATGTAAACACGAGTTGGAGTGTACATTTTAACGCCACCCTATTTCCTGACAACGAGACAACGAAGTACCCTGGAATAATCTTAGGCAGAACTTTGTCCTATGAACAGCATTTGTAGCATCTGGCTGACAAGCACAAAACCAGGAGCGACATCAATCACAAATTGTGCAGTACTATGTTGGAAGCCTCTGCAGTCACTCTTACGCGCTCTTTTTTAAGCCTAGAATACTTTGCAGCTGAATATGATGCACTTGTTTGGGTTATGTAGGAAACGTGATGCCCAGCTGAAGAACACCATGAGACCGATCTCAGGGACCATTAGATCCACATAACAAACTGGCCCTCTGTCCTCAGCTACATAGCCCCTCCTAATCTTCGCCGAAAGGATGCTTTGGTTCACGAACATTCGAGGATAAACAAAAACAACAATCTTCCACCACACAGTCACATACCTGCTACTACAAGAGACAGAAGGCTCAAATCGAGAACACCTCCTACCGCAACAGCCCAACATTGGAAATAGAGAATTTCCACATTACAACAAAGATGAGAAAAGAATGGAAAATATTAACAAATCCTATTCTTCACGCATTTCTGGATAGGAAGAAGCAGCCTCCAGGATTTAAACTTTCTCGAAGAACTTGTAAAACTCTGAACAGTGTGAGGAGCAATCATGGGAGATGCGGCAAGTGGGGGGTGGGAAGTACAACCTCCGGATTGCGATTACTGTACAGACCAGCAGACTATCCGACACACTGTGACTGAACGCCCACACCGTCCGTATCACAAGGACACGGATAACTTTTTGATGACTACACAATCTTCCCTTCAGTAGATAAAACAACTCAAACAGGCTATAAATGTGTAACAACAACAATAAATAAATAAATAAATAAATAAATAAATAAATAAATAACAGCCGACAGTTATGTGAATTTAAAGGGTTCAACGTCAAGTGTGAACTGACTATTTTCCTCAGTTCCTCTTCATCATTTCAATAGTATATCTAATCTTGAAGCAAGCTCGTACGAAATTGTCCCTTTAGAACTGCATTCACTTTATAATTATTCACATACAACGGAGATGAATACTACTGAGAAGTTTTCTTTAAGGAAAATTTGCTTATTCGGAATTCGAAACCTTAAGCAGTGCATGATCTGTATAGGACATGGTGCAGAGAAGATGCAGCTAGAGAAGGAGAGAAAATTATGAGGAGTGAAGTATTCACGAGATTGAGGAGGGGCATTTAAATAGCTACAGAAAACAAAAAGAATGAAAGGTGCATATTTCTGACATTCTCCAGTGCAAACTTGAAGTTTCCTTACCATTCTGCATGGTTTTTGAAATCAATTGAAAATAAATAAAATGAATTAACAGCAAAGCAAACAATATCCGCACAGGCCTTCAAGTCCCTAAGCGGCGTGGCAGGTGAAGGCTTCCACTACTCATATCCTCGACTATGAGTGGGACAGAGTGGTCAGATCTATCTCTAGCCGTCTTTGCTGCCAGGAATTAACTCGGCACTCCTTTTTGACTTAGGCTGGGTGAATATCAGGACCATATGCCATTAAACAAGTGGAAATATTATTTCTAAAATTCTTGACTTCCTGGTGGAGATTCGAACCACGCCCTTCCAAAGACGCCTCGGCTAAACAGTTAAATTTTGAAATATATATATATATTGCAGTTTTATAGGGGGAAACACTAATTCATACAAACAAAAAGGTCTTATGATAACCATAAGATAGGACAGGGCTAGGATTCAAAAGAAAGCGAACCGTTGCATTAATTTGCCTGGAGTGAATATGGAAAACCACAGAAAACCATTATCAGGATTGCCGACAGTGGGGTTTGAACCAACCATCTCTCGAGTGCAAGCTAATAGCTACACATGGCGCAAACGTCGTAGCAACTGGTGAGGTTTGCTGGAGTTTATGCAGTCTATTTCAAAGAAATAGAAAAAATGGTCTGAGTTAACACCCCAACAGAGGTAATACAGTTAAACTGTACAGAAAGTTACAAAATAGGGAGTCATTATTTTGTTTGAGAAAGTACCGGTAGAGAATCAGTCATCAATAAATTAGAAACATGAAAGCATTCTGATAGCATTCAATGATTTTGACGTGTCATAAGAGGACCATTTTATTCTAATGTTTATTTATAAATATTTCAAGTCAATCACACTAAAGTGCAACTTGTATCAACATAATTAGTAGACATGTTGGTCTTCTAAATATAAAGTTTTTAACGTAGTTTAGTTCTACAGAAGATAGTAATACCAGTGAAAATAAGTATAAAGAAGGCCAGGGAACGAACCCGAATCTTGCTGATCCCTGTTGGCTAGTCAGAGCAGGTGAGTTACTTCACCATTGTCCATTTTCTCCTCTGCCCTAGATACTACTACTATACATGCACTAAAACACCGAACAAAGATTATCTTGCTATGCCACTTTGATGCTCTTTTCAAAGCCTTGATACTGTATTACCCCCTTGACGTATACATTAGTCACTACCCACCATTTAGATTGCTGGTGAGTATTGACTGAAATTGAAAAGATCAGTGTTAGTAGAACAAGTAGCTCCCTCAGTGGATCAATGGTAGTGTGTCCGATTCATGATCCCAAGTTTGCGGATTCGATCCAGGCCGTAACAGTTGATTTTTGAAGGACAATAAAAATATTGGCACTCCATGGCATGTACAACTTTTGTACTCAACAAAATTAATTTTTAACTCAGTCACTCTATCCGTCCAGTAGCATTCCACTTTCGTTGCTAGACAGAAACACAATCACAATGTTGAAATTAGTAGGCAGGCCGTTTAGATGGCACCACTTCAGAAAGTCTGCAACTTGGTAGCTGAGGCCATAGATTATTATTATTATTATTATTATTATTATTATTATTATTATTGACATTATATAGGCTTCTTTTGGGCGTATGCCTTGTCAAGAAAATAACGTGAAATTCTTTACGTTTCGCAGAGAACTTTGCTCTGCGTCTTCGGAAGAAAATTTCGACTGTTCACGAAGAAGACTTCTCCAAGAATTAAGTTTGAATTTAGATGTTAATAATAGAAGTGGAAGTGGTATGGTACGTTCATTCGTCACCAGATGGTTCACCGTATGCGGTACAACGCTAGCAATCGAAGCGGAAGCTGACGGAACCATCAAAATCAGTCTGAGAGGGAGTCTCATAACATTACAGGTATACACACGTATGAAAGTATGACACTGACACAAGCCTGGAATGAAACACCTGGCGATGAGCAACGTACGAATTAGGAAAACACCGAAACGAAATAACAATAGTGGAGGGACAGGGAAGGGAACTACCTAAGTACATCCTTAATGGCTACCAATCACGTATTACTTAATTGATAGCCAGTGTCCTTGTTGAAATTGTTAGGATTTCTACTATTTCCACAGCTTCCCGTATAATCCTGGACCTGTAGTGTCTAGTGTGGGTAAGAGCTAGGGCATCTTGGAGCACGACATCATGATCCGATGATAGAGCGTGCTCAGCTACTGCTGATTTGTCTGGCTGGTTGAGGCAAATATTTCATTCATGTTCCTTGATACGAGCACCAATGGACCGGCATGTTTGGCCATGTATACCTTGCCGCAAGGACAGGGAATTTCGTATAGCCCAGGATGTAAAAGAGGGGACAATTTGTCCTTGGTTTTACCTAGAATGTGAGCAATTTTAGTGACGATGACAGTTTGCAGATGACCTTGGAATGATTTGTAGAGAGATCTAATCGGATCTGGAAAGTTTTCAGTTTTGTGCAACTACAGATTTTTTTTGGCCTCGAGACCTCCCTTTATTAACATAAAATCTGAACTAAAATGATGAGACCCTTCATGTTAAAAAACTCTACATTCATTTGCTGAGATTCGAACCGCGCCCACACAGATACGAAGCGAATGATGATGCCGTTCCTGTATCACACCTTCGATCCCGAGTCGATCGGCTGCGAAGTTGGTATGCTTCTCTCTAACCCGCAGTGACAGACGAAACAGAACTCAGGACAGCCTCAGGTCACACCCCACTGATTAAAAAATCAGCTCAAGACTGAGAAAGGAAAGTAAATCACATGTTATTGGATGATTTCCGAAACTTCTTGGAAATGATGGAGTCCAAGAAAGGTAATGAATTTTTAGGCCTATACATCATAGCACAGGATAGCTGCAGTAAAGAGGAGGGCTCTTCTGAGGACTGGAGTTGGATGATGTTATCATTACTCAAGTTTCGCAGTAGAAAAGTGCTGAGGAGAATTTGAGAGGAGCAACAGCGTACGCTGACCAGACATGTGCGGTATTATCTCTACTTCAGTCATGGAAGACAAGCTGTAGAAAGAAATATAATAATAGCGTTTGTGATTGAAGGAAGCTTGTAACAGAAACCTGTTGGAAAACCAACAAAACGTAAAGCGATATATACACTAAATAATGCCCCCGTTCAATTACAGTGTGCACAGCGATCTAAAGCGTCAATAATCCAATAATCCCACCCACCAACCAACCAACCAACCAACCACTCACTCACTACTGATCTGCATTTAGGGCAGTCGCCCAGTGGTAGATTCCCTATCTGTTGTTTTCCTAGCCTTTTCTTAAATGATTACTTAATCATCTGCGAATGCTAAAGCTTCAAACGATAAGGCAATTTCATTTCCACTGTAGGTACTACCTATATCAATACCTAGCATCCAGGTTTACCAATCTTCCATCAACAAAATCTGCTGTAGCTGTATTTCCCCTTGAATCATCATCATCACAACAAGGAAGGATAAGCGGTACCAACCAACCAACTCACCCACCCACCCACCAACCAACCAACCAACCAACCAACCAACCAACCAACCACTCACTCACTACTGATCTGCATTTAGGGCAGTCGCCCAGTGGTAGATTCCCTATCTGTTGTTTTCCTAGCCTTTTCTTAAATGATTACAAAGAAATAGGAAATTTATTGAACGTCTCCCTTGGTAAGTTATTCCAATCCCTAACTCCCCTTCCTATAAACGAATATTTTCCCCAGTTTGTCCTCTTGAATTCCAACTTTATCTTCATAACTCAGACAGTTTGGTCTAATAACTTAATAAATTAATAGATTAGTGAGATATTAAAATTTCTACTGGTGTGACACAGATGGTCTTTGGTAGCAACTCGCACAAAGAGGCTCAGAATGTTTGAAACGTAGGTCTACCGACGACTACAGTGAAAGAATTGAGTTGAAAACAAAAGGGAGAAAGCTGTAATACTTGCTCATGTAATGTAACCACTCGATAGATATTAACTCATGGTATAAAAATCTGAGGGAAAATATACCCTCCAGCTATTTAATGTCTACCTCCGTAGCGTTATGGTTAGCATTACTAGCTGCCGTTCTCGGAGGCAAGAAGGCTGGTATGTAGGTTAAAAGATACAAGGAACTCATCTCGAAAGCGGGTGTACGCGGAAAGAGCTGCAGCGCCTCGGGACGAGGACACGACTGGAGTACAGTTCCTTGGCTGAATGGTCAACGTAGTGGTCTTCGGTTCAGAGGGCCCCAAGTTCGATTCCGGACCGAGTCGAGGATTTCAATTGTAAATGGTTAATCCAGTTCCTAACATCCCCACCACAATAACACGCAGTTTCCTATACATGGCAGATTCAGCCTACCTTCATAGGAGAGTCTGCCTTACAAGGGCTGCACCAGGCTAGCAAAAGCCACACAAATTAATATAATAAGGAAATCAATATTCGATTGGAATGGCACACAGCGGATGACTAGACCATTCCACAGTTTTCCTGGCCGTAGTGCCCGATCTGTAGCTCAGATCCCTGCAAAAAATAATCTAGCCCACCTTAACTCAAAGGTAGATCATCAGACGGGAAATCAGAAGGTTGTGGGTTTGGCTCCCACCAATGCCTAGTTGGCCATTTTTGTTCTCCACTTAACATCTCTTCGGCATGTACTAAAGTATATGCATCCGACACGCCCTAATAAGATGACAGTAAGCTATATTCAAGAACAAGAAGATAATCATCAAATTCCAGAACGAGTATAAGATTGGATCATTGTCATTTGCAAATGGAATCTCTTGAGAGCGAAACAAAAACAGAGAAAGTTTCACTTCACTAAACTAAAGCGTAGATTGGAATCGAACCGCTCAACCTTTGGTTCGTAAGGCGCTTGCGGTTCACAGTTAGCAGCCGCAGATCAGGATAATTTTCATTGGCGGTTCGTCTCATCTTCAAATCAAGCGGTATTAGCCCTCTTTGGTAATTCATTCGGTACGGAATTAGCAACAAAGGTGTGTTGCGGCAGGTAGTGGTGAAGAGCAAGATCACCGAGCAGATAATAGTGGTCTACCCTGCACACTAATAGCAATGTCCTAATCGGTAATGTTTGGCTGTACTAACAACTTGTCCTGAATTGCTAAGTGAAGTCACAGGCTGTGCTCGTGTTCTTTGATCCAGCGCTAAGTTGGAAATGTAATTGTCTAGCGAGTGATGGGACGAAGTCTTAACGTTCCAATTAATCTGGAGTGGAATGGATGACGTCTAGTCAAGATGACGGTAGCACTCAAAGTAACAGTGGGCAGTGACTCTTCTCCGTAGCATCAGTGTTACCGAAAAAATTCCACAAAGTAGAAAATTAGGTGGAAATTTTCACGGATCTCATGCATGAAAACACTGAATACACCGGAATATTAATATGAAACCTATTACGCCCTTTCTAGTTCTCTGAAGTGGAATATACAGTAAATCGATATCCTGGTAAGATTTCAAACTTTTTTACTACGTATACGCGATGGATAACAATATGAAAGGTCGCATAGTTACAGGAACATTCCAGATTAATGAGCGAGTCATGCATATATATATTTGCTAGTTGCGTTACGTCGCACCGACACAGATAGGTCTTATGGCGACGATGGGACAGGAAGGACTAGGAGTGGGAAGGAAACGGCCGTGGCCTTAATTAAGGTACAGCCCCAGCATTTGCCTCGTGTGAAAATGGGAAACCACGGAAAATCACTTTCAGAGCTGCCGACAGTGGGGTTCAAACCTACTATCTCCAGATTGCAAACTGATAGGTACGTGATCCAAACCGCACAGTCACTTACTCGGTCATGCAGTTCGATCTTTCTTGTTGTTTGTATCAACAGTCCATAGACTAGTTTAATGTAGCTTCCATTCCTGTGCTGACCTTTTCATTTCTACGTAACTAATACATCCTACATCTACCCGAATCTGTTTGTCATATTCATACCTTCTTCTACCCCTGCCGTTCTTACCGCATACACTTCCCTAAAAAACAAAACTAACTTCATTATTATCAGTAAAATTACAACAAAAACATGTCATATTACTAATGATATTCCGAAACTTTCGACTTCTGTATGCCGAACTACACTAGTGTCCAAACGTTAAGCATACTCACAAAACGAGGCCATACTCTGCAATTGACACGAGGTGGACCCTTGATAGAATGTTCGATGGATGTGGCAGGCGTGCAAATTGGCCAGCCCGTTCTCCTGATCTTACTCCTTCGGACTTCTTTCTGTGGGGTAGATTATGGTTTCTACAACTCCAGAGCACATGAAACATCGCATAGAGGTAGCCTGCGCCGTGCTATCATTCATTACGCAGCCGATTACAAGTGTGTGTGGAAAATAATGGATAACATTTAACACTGAATTATGTTATTGAACGTGTGCAATTCGCTGACTAAGGCATTCCATACAGTACAGAATTCTTACAAGAAAAATTTAATAAAATTTCAACATGTGCATATGCATTCTTTATGTGTATTTCTTAACAAACTATTCATAATACTAAAGTATATTATTATCACTGTTGTTCCTTCATCTAATTTCCTCGGATAGACAAGTGACTGGACTGCTGAGGAGTTTATCTCAAACATTAACTTCAAATTACGACAATTTTAATCTCCTTTTCCTGCTTTCAATTATGCTAAAGACAACAGACGGTTTCCAGTTTAAAATACGTAAGTTTGAGTTGAAAATTATACTTACGTACAATTTTTAATTAATTGTATCCACTAATTTAATGAGTCCCTCTCCTAACGTTATGTCTGCGAAAGTTGTTTTTCAAAATTTCTTGTTGTTCAAGAAATACTGCTGGTGGTAATATCAGGTGACTGACTCTGTATAGTTCTTCGTCGGTATTGAAATAGGAACGGGCTACATCTGGGAACGTAACGGCCAAGGTGATACGTTATAGTCCTGACATTTGTCTGTGTGAAAATAAGGAAACCATGGAAAACAGTCATCAGCGCTGCAGGCAGTGTGATACGAACTCGCCACTTCCTGAATGCAAGGTCACAGATCCATGATCTGCCCCACGTAGCCAATTCTCTCAGTTATTGCAATTTTATGTAGAATTCGAATAATCAGAACTAACGTTCTATTCTGAAAAATATTCCATGAATTCACGGAGGTTTGAACCATTGCTTTCTTCCAGAATGAGGAATGTAGGGACAACTCGAGAATCAAAACTCTGTTCATCAAACAGCGCATCTTCTAAGACCTATCAAGCTCGCCTTTGCTGGACAAAAGTTACAACAGGGTGATAACTGGTCCGGAACTTTAGAAAGACTTCCGTCAAATGATTATTTCGATCACTGAGGTGGCCCTGCGCATTGGTCATTTATCATCGGTTACGTCGACATATTACACTGGGGAGACACAAACCAATTGAGGGCTCCCCTGGAGATAACAAATCACTCGAGCCATTAGTCTAGCCATGCTGAACATTGGAACTATGGACATCAGACACTCTGAGCCCAACATTTACAAGGACATTAATATTAATCAGCTGAGGGCTATAACTCAGAAGAGTTTGTTTAATATTGATCCGTACGAAATTGGCTTGCTCGCTGACATGTGTTCTGGCCTATTTCCCCAGTCCACCCGAATCTATATTCCGGTCAGGCTGAGGCTATGCTAAACTGTAAGAGAAAGTTCCTTGTTAAGTAACAGAATACTTCCTTCTTAAAATGATAATATATAATTATATTAATTATTAAATTATGTATAATCTATGTATTGTGTACACATAAAGTTGTCTCTAATTTTCAGTTATTTGCCCCATACTTCCTTTTAATTTCAGCTTAGATATATAATCGTCGATAAATTCAAGATATTTTTGTCTATTTGTTTACTTTCAGGGCCCGAATTGTGATGACCAAATAAATGCCAAAAACGATCTACAGAACGAAGAAAAATACGCAAAGTTTGGCTTAAAATTAGAGAGAAAAGACCCAAAAATGCGAAGAAAAATATTTAAGAAATTACGCTGCCGAGAACAACTTTAAATCGTAACAGAGTGAATATAATTTATAATAATAATAATAATAATAATAATAATAATAATAATAATAATAATAATAATAATAATAATAATAACCAAACTGCAGCGACATATCTATTCACTCAGTTGTGTATAACATCCTGTCAAAACTACTTTAAAAGCCGCACTGAACCTGGTGTTGATGTACAGATTGGGGAATATCAAGCTGGATTCTATAAGACCCGCTCTTGCAGCGAACATATATTGTCACTACAGCTTACCATCAAAATCAGATATTTTGGCGCCCAACCACTTGTATAGACTTATTTCAAGAAGGCTAATGACTCAATCGATCGATTCAGTCTTCTTGATATCATCAAGGAGACGGGTGTGGACAACAAGACTCATTCCTTTATTAAACACAAACTCTGACCCACTCCCACTCACAAGTGAAATTCATGAGTGAAATCTATAGATCCTTGGATATTAAGACTTATGTTTGTCAAAGCGATTCTGTTCAATTGTGTTCTTGAAGAGGTTAAAACACTGCATGTAGTAGCTGAAGCTGTGTGTCTCCAGTTATTTTCTGAGAAAGCTGAAGTAATGATGCCTGACCGTCATAATACCACTGCATTTATCGATACCAAATATGGATAAATCAAACGTTGCATTCATTTAAGTATCTTGGAGAAATAATTTCTCTTAATTCATCGGAGAAGGAAGCTCTGAAATATCGGGCTAAACGCATTAAAACATCTTTTCGCCTCTGCAAACCCATTTATCACTCCAGATCAATCTCACCAAATATCGCCACTACAACTTAGAAGTATGTCCTGAAGCCTTATTTGCTATTGAATGCTTGGCCCGCACTTATCACGGTGAGATAGGATCCAAAGTATGTCCTGAAGCCTTATTTGCTATTGAATGCTTGGCCCACACTTATCACGGTGAGATAGGATCCAAATGAAAGAAAAGAAATTGCTAAGAAAGATCCTACCGAACTCGATAGCTACAGTCGCCAGTATCCAGTATTGGGGAGATAGTGGGTTCGAACCCCACTGTCGGCAGCCCAGAAGATGGTTTTTCGTGGTTTCCCGTTTTCAAACCAGGCAAATGCTGGGGCTGTACCTCAAGGTTACGGCTGCTTCCTTCCCACTCCTAGCCCTTTTCTTGTCCCATCGTCGCCATAGGACCTACGTAAAGCAACCTGCAAAAAAAAAAAAAAAAAAAACTCGGCCAACGTCAAAATTCTGAGGGTGAATATCGCTTGAGGTAAAATCCAAAGATGTACTCTTAAATTTGAAAAGTTACTGCTTGTTAAGAGGACGCACTGTCTTATGTTTTACGGTCATGTGTCTTAAATATTGAATATCTCGAAGAATTCTCTATATTCTCAGGATTTGTACCTCTCCATGGGCAACTGCAGAGAAATAGGATCTGGCCGGTGTCTCTGAGACATGGTTCAAGAAAGAAGGAAGTTCAGGATATGGATACACGGGTTAAAGGATATTCCGGAAAGAGAACTTTTTTGAAAAATTTATAACAAAATGCTATTTGTTCGGGGCGCCGACCCATGTGGATCTTTTGCCCCCACTGGCATCATGTTGTATGAACCTGCGTGTAATTGGAATGACGGTAGTGTGGAATGTTGTGTGTGAGGAAAGGAAGATTAAGGACGTCATAAAAACACCCAGTCCCCAGGCTAGGGATATTAATCATTACAATTAAAAACCCCTGACCCGGCCGAGAATCGAGCCCAGGGCTGCCCCGTGACAGGCGGACGCGTTGCCCCCTACAACGCGGGCCGGGATCCGGAAAGAGTAAGAAGCCGATCTAGTGCAGAGGTGCTCAGCTGGGTGCCCGTTGAGGCTAGCCCAGTGCGGCCGGGCTGGCGTGACGTAAATGCGGGCAGCTTATGTCACAGTGAAGCGAGAGAGCATTGACGTTCAATTGTCATTACGAAGCCCTCCTCCACTGCTCAGCGAAGTACTGATTGGGGGTACATTACTTAAAATAAAACTATAATCAAAACAAAACTGACCTTTCTAAGATATTCCGGTTTGATTTATACTGCGCTCGATATAAACAGTCAATTTTATTTTCTGATATATATTCTTTAAAAGAATGATACGTTGTAATTTTTGTGTTACAATCTGCAAAGCTATAGGATTTAAGCGTACAAGCAACGATTTAAATTCCCTGGCTAGAAATGACAGTATTTCAAATTTTTTAGTACATATCCTGTTATTCATTTAGCAAAAATTAATATAATTACATAATGCAACAATGATTTTACACAGTGTTGTAGTGTTGCGTGACTTTCCCTGTTCACTGAATTTCTGGAAATAGTATTTAAAATTTAACAGGCGTCCGCCTCTAAATGGCGAGAGGGACTTTCATCACGAGTGAGGACATAGATATTTACTATCCAAGATTAATGTATAACAGTAATGTAAATGTATCTGCCAAATAGGCTCACTACAACTTGCTTTACGTCACACCAACACAGATAGGTTTTATGTCGACGACGGGATAGGAAAGGCCTAGGAGTGGGGAGGAATCGGCCGTGGCCTTAATTACGGTACAGCCGCAACATTTACCTGGTGTGAAATTGGGATACCACGGAAAACCATCTTCAGGGCTGCCAACAGTGGGGCTCGAACCCGCTATCTCCGAGATGCAAGCTCACAGCTGCGCGCCCCTAACCGCATGGTCAACTCGCCCGGTCTACCAGACATGTATTATCGGCACACATTTTAGCGATAGATTTACACTCTAGTGCTGAATCGGTCGACCTCGGCAATCTTACCCCTGTGGGTGCGGGCGGTAGAATAACACCCACGGTATCCCCTGCCTGTCGTAAGAGGCGACTAAAAGGGGCCCCAGGGGCTCTGAACTTTGGAGCATGGGTTGGCGACCACGGGGCTCTTAGCTGAGTCCTGGCATTGCTTCCACTTACTTGTGCCATGCTTCTCACATTCTATCCTGTCCGACCTCTCTTGGTCAACTCTTGTTCTTTTCCGACCCCAGCGCTATTAGGTTTGCGAAGGCTAGGGGGTCTTTCATTTTCACGCCCTTCGTGGCCCTTGTCTTTCTTTGACCGATATCTTCATTTTTCGAAGTGTCGGATCCCTTCCATTTTTCCCTCTGATTAGTGTTATATAGAGGATGGTTGCCTAGTTGTACTTCCTCTTAAAACAATAATCACCACCACCTCAGCAATCTTCGAGATTCGTACTGGCAACCTTTGAAACACAAACTACGAATCGCTTATGCATCGTTGTGCGACATCTGGAGTACACTTTACGTACTAGTACTGTTGTTGTTTACACAGAAAAGCCAAACTATAGAATTCATGCTAGGAAAAAGATTCGCATCGAGAAATGTTATATAATGTTATATAATGTGTGTGTGCAACACAGTTGTTGGCTTAAGATAATAAAGATTTAGAAAATGCATATCGATCGATCATATTATCGATTCAATTCAGATTTCATTTCCATTCAGTTGGCAGTACTACCGGAACCGGGAGAACTTCCTCCTTACTCCTACAACGTACTGTAGTTGAATAGCATGCGCTGCGCTCATCACCTGCCGGTCCGCCCACTTACAGTGCTGGGCGCCCGCGTGACGGAATGCCCAGCATGAGCATCTCTGATCTACTGCAAATGGACAGAAGAGCTTAGAACTGCATTCTGCGTCAGGATGACAAGAGAGACTGACAAGTGCTAACCGTGGTCCTAAGGAGCAGAAACGTTGTGTTACGAAGTGATACCAAACGCCACCACTATACCACAGTGTCCAGAAGTCCTATATGCCGCCAGTGCTCGGCCCGCGCTCACCACTGTGAGATAGAGAGGATCCAAATCAAAAGACAGGAAATTCCAAAGGAATATTCTCGGCCCGCATGAGAAATTCTGAGAGCGAAGGCAAATGAAGAATAATACTCAGAATTCTTGATCTTCTCATGACTTGGACCTATACCACTCGAACATGGGCAACTGCAATGAAGGGGGATTGGACAGGAGCATCTAAGGCACTGGTTCCACAAAGAAGTACTTTCAGATTCTAGATATGCGGGAAGAAAAGGATCTTCCAGAAAGAGTGAAGAGAACGACTGGTGAAAAGTGGTCTTGAAGAATGAAGAAATGCATTCTCCACCAAGATCGAGGAGGTTGCCAAGTGTTAAACGTGGCCCCAAGGGGCCGAAACTATATGTTAAAAATATATTAGATAAAAACTTCCACATAAGATAATAATCGCTGTCCTTATTTTCTGATATGCTGTTCTTACACGCTATATAAATGCCATTATTATTAGAACAATGGATGTCATACTCGTCGTTGACAGAACTATCACTTAGTATAATTATATGTGCATAATTGCGTTTCTGTCGACTGCTCATGTTGTAACAGATTCTGAGGCACGTAGGTGGCCAGCCCCACGCTGTCAGCGGCTTCTTGTGGCTTACTCCTTTGGAGGCTCTCACTAGCCCCGTGCAGTTTCATACTTTTTACATTTGATCGTTTCCTTCTGGTATACAAACCAAGTATCAGGTAAATATTAAAATACATACAGAGACGTACAAAACATTTCAAACGTTGCCTGTATGATCTTTTTAGCAACTTCCCACAGATTAATCGGCATTTGGACTTAGATTTACAGACGAACACCACTGAAATTTCCCCTGTTTCTCACTGTATCGGAAAAGAATCAGGAAAAAGTGTTTGTAAATTACATTTTAAATAAATTCAGCCGTGAACAATTTTCCTGTAAAATCAACTGAAAGAGCGATACGTCGAGTTTTATGTTTTAGGACCCTTCTGAAGCCCTCGTACTGTAGAATTCAGTTTAACAACTTATAACTAAGATCCCATTCATACATATCCTAGACTTAAATATCAGATTTTATGAAAATTCCTCCATCCATTTTGCCGCAATGTTGTAACAGACAACAGACAAAAATTGAACTGTACCCGACAGAGGCTATAATTTGCCCTCCCCGGAACAAAACCGAAGTTCCAAGTTAATATTCAAAACGTATAGACAGAAAGACGATTTTAAGTGTATATAGATAACGCAATCGCTATATGGAAAATATCTCAAAAGAGAAAGAACAACTTCCCTATTAACTATTCGAACACGTTATCAGACAAAAACATATCAATGATAATGCATACCTGTACAGATTTCGAAATTTACTTCATCCTGCTTTGTAATAAATGTCAAAGTTCGGATCATTGAGCCTGATCAATCCGATTGATGATATTTTTCCGCGTAATTTTAACCCTTAGAGCCATCCAGTACATATTTGCAACCGTGTGACAGACAGTGTTCGAAACGTGGGAAGACCAACGTATGATAAAGAACTTAGATTAACATGGCTGACTGAAAAAAATATATAAGCATTTCGAGACCCACAGTCTCTGGACAGATGATATTTAATCAATAAAAATAATGTTATAGGTTATGACTACTGAAACCTACATCGCGAACTCAGACCTTTACATCGATCTTCTTTCTTTGCCTGTACGAGAGTGACAGCCGGGTGTACTCAAAATGTCTCATTCATAAGTTGGAAGTAAAAGAATTAAAGAGATAGCGAGAGTGACTGCAAGTACAAGTGTGCGAACAATGGTAGGAGGGTAATTTGTCTGAGGAGATAAAGATTAAATTAGGAATATACTCGATGGGCTGAAGCAGAGTGTATAAACCGACCTCGACTTAATATCAAAATATTCTTCTTTCGGGGGACGTGATAACCAAGGGGCACAGTCTAGAATTCTCACCAAGGTACCCACGGCACAAATCCCATCCAATGCATGTAGAAATTATGAAATGAAATGTCACGTCTGTGGTTCGAATTCCACATACAACTGAGGTCTCTTGGCTATGACTCAAACGTCAACAATCATCCTGTAAGGTTACAAGTATGGTTGCTTGCTTACAGTTCTGTTTCTTCTTCTTCTTCTTCTTCTTCAACCTCTTGGTTGATGAGAGATGAGCAGCACGCCCATATTGGAGTGATCTTACTTTTCTTGCGAAATAATAATAATAATAATAATAATAATAATAATAATAATAATAATAATAATAATAATAATAATAATAATAATAATAATAATAATAGCCCAGAAGTTAGGCAAAATGCCTTTTTTTATCTTGGTGTATACATCGAAGTGTCACATAGAGACAAACATGTTTCCGTACGTTTGGCAACGGTATGACCAGTTATTATTTTGCCTTTTTTGCTTACTTTAGCTTCCGTAGCCTATTTGTTAGTTTAAAGCCTTTATTTTTTGTTGCCTTTTTGAAGTTGTGGATATTTTCTGTTGTTATTTTTGTACTAAATTAATAAATGGAAAGAGTGAATATATAATTCAAATGCGCTGTATTAATAATAAAGAAAAATTCGTCTTAACTTAAGAGATAAAAAATAGCATTCACACATTACACAAATCTCTACTGAAACCTCCACAAGCCAAATGGTCGAGAGGGTTGCCAGGTCCCATCCGTGCCACGTAAAATTAAGTGCTAGTAGTGATTATTGATTTAAGAGGAAGAACAACTTGGTAACCATCCTCTGTTAACAATAATCAGAAGGAAAATGGAAGAGGTCCGGGACTTCGAAAAATGAAAGTATTGGTAAAAGAAAGGGAAGGACCACGAAGAGCATGAAAATGAAAGACTCCGTAGACCTCGCAAATCTAATACCGTCGGTGTCGGAAAAGAACAAGAGTTGACCAAGGGAGGTCAGACAGGAAAGATCAAGGAACCTGACAAGTGGAATCATCACCAGACTAATGTACAGGAACCGTGGTCACCAACCCACACTCCCTAGTTCAGAGGCCCTGGTCCCCCTTTTAGTCGCCTTCTCCTACGACAGACAGGAGATACCGTTGACGTTATTCTATTATCCCCACCCACAGGGGGATGTAAGATTAAGTACTAAAAATGTGACACAGATGTGTGTTACGTACCTTACACCAAAGCATCTTTATTATTTTAGTGTCCATTTTATTATAAATGCCTATTTCAATTATTTTACTGCCTATTCCCTGCATGTTAAGTGCTTATTTGCCTGCCTATTTTAGCAAAAATAAATGCCTGAACTTCTGGGCTATAATAATAATAATAATAATAATAACAATAATAATAATAATTCGGAGAAGGCTGGTGCAGGTCTGTCGAGTTGACGCCATTGGGCAACCGGCGCGCCTGAGGAGGGGCCTTGCCTAGGATGAAATCCAATGAAGATGTCACTAAGTAATACCGAGTCCCCGAGCCAGAGGAAATAACCAATGAAGGCAAAAATCCGCGACGCGGCCGGTGAATCGAACTCACGACCCCTCGCGTCTAAGGCTAGTATCGTAACCAGTCAACTACGGAGCCGGACATGCTAGGTTCTTAATAATAGTGTATGATCTTCCTCCCTCGATATCAATCAGGTAAGAAGTTCTGGAGCCTCCGTTTACTTGCCTGCCTTCAGTAAGATAGCACACCTATCACACTGGCGCATTAGGTGGCCAGTCATACTTGCTTTTTTGTTTTGCATGGCATCCAGCAGCCTGTATTTTTCTCCTGCTAGTTGTAGTACCTCTTCGTTCTTCATTTTGGCTGTCCAGGGGATTTTCATCATTCGGCACCTACACCAAACTTCGTATACGCTTATTTTAGCTCTATAACTATGACAATAATTAAAATGAATAATAAAATAAGACTTAATTCTTTAAAATTTATAAAAGAAATGCCAAATTCATGTCCTCATCCCGATGTGACGCAGCCTTATGGATGTAAGCAGCATGTATCATTTTTTAAAACATACCAGCGCTCCAATCAATCTTAAATTTCTGGCAGTACCAGCAACCGAACCCAGGATTCCAAGAACGGCAGCTAATAGCGTAATAGTTACACTACGTCTCAACTTTTTAACAGCAATACAATTCCGTCACTAATAAATGATAAAAATGATGATGTTCTTCCACTTTGCACCCAATAATTACATTTTTATTCCGCTTAGAATTTTGCAGCCAGTCGATTGATTTCGGATTTGGCTAGATGCAAGAGAGTGGCGCCACATGAGACCGCCTTGGAACTCCTTTGTTGCACCGCAGGCGTGACCAACTTCTCCGATAGAGATCCAAGTGGCCTTGCCAGAGTGTATTGAGACGATGTACAATCTGAATTGCATTACGTGACAGGTGACAAAGCCGTGTGCCTTCACTTGCATTTCAATATTCATTCCGAAGATTAAGGGTTAAACAGAGGTCCCTCTACAGTACATTCGAGGATGAGTGTTTAGGGGAGGGGGGGGGGAAACTCAAAAACGCATTTATGTGTTTTAAAACTGGCCACATACTTACTATGTCGAGTGCCCTGAGTTGCAAACAACCGTAGTGTAACATCAACTACATTGCAGTCCACGTTGGGTTCTCTACCATGAATACTGAATTTTGTCCTTATGACGACAAATGCATAATAATAATAATAATAATAATAATAATAATCGCATATTTACGTCCCACTGACTACGTTTATGACTAATGAAGACGCCGAGGTGTCCCGCAGAAGTTATTTTACCTGTTGGTAAATATACCCACACGAGGCAGGTAAATTTGAGAACCTTCATATACCACTGGACAGGCTAGGGATCGAATCCGCCAACTTGTGGTCAGGTCTACCGAAAGGACAAATGAGAATAGAAATGAAAAAAAGATCTCTCTTTCTTCTTCCAACGACAAAAGATGTTATAATAATCTAATATTATTTGCTCTCTTTTTCTCCCCTTATCTAGCACTCGGAAATTCTAAAACTGATTTTCTATGGTTTTTCCTTCATCTCCAGCGGATATCGGTGTTGACATATAGAACAAAGTCATCTCCAACTAAATCCCACTACCAATTCAGTATTTCAAGTAACCCACACCAGAGTAGAAACAACGGTCTGTTTTCTCAGACAGGAATTCACAGGCAGTAAGTATACGCTGGTGTTCTCCACTATTCTAAGCTTTTGATATGAAGGGACTATAAATCAAATATACAAAGAGAAAGAGAGAATGAGTACAAGAATTTCGCTGATGATAATTAAAATTGCAACATTACGGAAGGTAAGAGCAATCAAAGCCTTTGAAGAGATCGTTATAGTACGATATGATGTGCGGATCTCCCAACACTTACGGTATTAGTTTGTGAGGCGCAGGGACTCCTGATTTTTATGCCCTTCGTGGTCTTTTCCATTTTTTTGCCGATACCTTCATTCGTTGAAGGATCGAACCCCCTCCTTTTATCTTTATGATTAGTGGTAAGAGAGGACGGCTGCTCAGTTGCTCTTCCTTTTAAAACAGTTATCACTATCCCCACCACCACATGGAGAACGTGCAGAAATCCGTGTCATGTGGATAGGGAATAACTGCTGGATCACGACGTAGCAAAGAGAGGAAGAGTCGTTGGATGTGTGTCATCGAAATTCCAGTTCATTCAATTTCGACGTGTTGCTGAAGTTCATTTCTTTGAGCTTTTATGTCGTAACTTTTCGTTTACACGAGAGTCATATTGAAACAGTTTTAAAATCAGAATCTATAACAAATGAATAAGTTAGTGCATCATCGCAAACTGTAGATTTAACACAATGCTTTGAGGTATTGCGACGTCAATAGCTTCGATCGCGTTAGTTCAGACAGTTATTAAAAGAAACAGTGATGCTTCATTTCGGTAACGTGCTCGCATTGATTGTTAAAGTGACTAATTTTTGCAACCGGTTGTTACCGAGCAAGTGGCTGTGCGGTTTGGGTCACGTAGCTATCAGCTTACATTCGGGAGATAGTGGGTTCGAACCCCACTGTCGGCAGCCGTGAATATGGTTTTCCGTGGATTCCAATTTGCACACCAGGCAAATACCGAGGCTGCACCTTAACTAAGGCCACGGTTACTTCCTTCCCACTCCCAGCCCTTTCCTATCTCATTGTCGCCGTCTCGGTTTAGCAGATTGTGTTAGTAGGTTGCCAAGGTAATCCCAGACTTGAATGCGACCATTATGGTGCTGCAGACAAGAGTCTCTTTCGGCGGAACATACGATGTCATCCCATTCGCCCTCCCATGTGCAAGACAAGATCTCAGGAGCAAATTGCCTGCAGTCTAAGAAAAAAGTAAATAACAGTACTGTTACGGTTGTACGTCCCCGTAACTTATTTTACGGTTTTCGGAGATGCCGAGGTGCTGGAAGTTCGTCCCTTCCTCAGGAGTTCTAAATCTACCAACATGAGACTGGTCTATTTGGGCAACTTCAAACATCACTGGACTGAGCTACTATCGAAATCGCCAACTTACAGTGAGAAAGCAAGCACTCTACCGTACGAGTCACTCAGCCCGGCCACTGGTTGCTAAGCAGAACAACCAAATTCTTGAGCAAGTAATCGTGTTGCAGCTGTACAGTATGATGAGTAACAAAATAACTATACGCGTAAGTTACCCGTCTTTTAGTTCGGTCGTACGTTAAAATCGTTGAGATTCTCACATCAGTAGCCTCGTACTTCTTCGAAACGTCACTGTGGCCGCATTCCGTCCAATATAAATGTTTCGGAAGGATAATCCACAGTACTATTCTCTACAGAGTAATAAATAAGTTACAAGACTGTGAGCAACTGCAAAATGACCTCGACAATGTTGTGAGATGGAAAGCAGGCAATGGTATGATGATAACCGGGGTTAAAACTCAGGTTGTGAGTTTCACAAATAGGAACAGTCCTCTCATTTTTAATTACTGTGTTGAAGGGGTGAAAGTTCCTTTTGGGGATCATTGTAAGTATCTAGGTGTTAATATAAGGAAAGATCTTCATTGGGGTAATCACATAAATGGGATTGTAAATAAAGGGTACAGAACTCTGCACATGATTATGAGGGTGTTTAGGGGTCGTAGCAAGGATGTAAAGGAGAGGGCTTATATGTCTCTGGTAAGACTTCAACTAGAGTATAGTTCCAGTGTACCGAGCTCGATAGCTGCAGTCGCTTAAGTGCGGCCAGTATCTAGTATTCGGGAGATAGTGGGTTCGAACCCCACTGTCGGCAGCCCTGAAGATGGTTTTCCGTGGTTTCCCATTTTCACACCAGACAAATGCTGGGGCTGTACCTTAATTAAGGCCACGGCCGCTTCCTTCCCAGTCCTAGCCCTTTCCTGTCCCATCGTCGCAATACGACCTATCTGTGTCGGTGCGACGTAAAGCCAATAGCAAAAAAAATAAAATAAAAAGAAGTTCCAGTGTATGGGACCCTCACCAGGATTCTTGATTCAAGAACTGGAAAAAATCCAAAGAAAAGCAGCTCGATTTGTTCTGGGTGATTTCCGACAAAAGAATAGCGTTACAAAAATGTTGCAAAGTTTGGGCTGGGAAGAACTGGGAGAAAGGAGACGAGCTGCTCGACTGAGTGTTATGTTCCGAGCTGTCAGCGGAGAAATGGCGTGGAATAACATTAGTAGACGAATCAGTTTGAGTGGCGTCTTTAAAAGTAGGAAAGATCACAATATGAAGATAAAGCTGGAATACAAGAGGACAAATTGGGGCAAATATTCATTTACAGGAAGGGAAGTTAGGGATAGAATAACTTACGAAGGGGAATGTTCAATAAATTTCCAATTTCATTGAAATAATTTAAGAAAAGCCTAGGAAAACAACATATAGGGAATCTGCCACCTGGGCGACTGCTCTAAATGCAGATCAGTATTGATTGATTGATTGATTGGATTGATCAGTGTGGAGTGGCTGCTACATTCTTGGACGAGTCATACGTAAGACATTTAACCACAATACGTAACAGTGGTTCTCTCCCTTCGTGACCCATAAACGTCCTTTTAGGCCTTTACTAGCGGTGGATGCTCCAAGTGCGGCAGGAATGGCTCATGGCAGGTGTAAACAATTCTTCAGCACCGAAGATGCACAATGACGTTCTCTTACTAATGTTTGCATTGAGGGAGCACTCGTCGATGTATTTAGCTTCAACACTATTTTCTGTTACCCAGACTTCAGTCCTCCCAGTCTGATGGCTTTCCAAAATGACTGCTTCCCAGCTAGATGCATATATTCAAGAGCAATTTGCTCCTCAAGCGCAATGCTTGGTTTCCACGACTGTTTTCGATGTTTCTCATTTCAGGCAGCTTCTCAGTTGATCTTACGGGGCAGAATAAAGCTCTTTCTAAACTTCAGACCACATTTAAATTGCTACGATCAGCAGAGGATTGAATATTATTAATAATGCTATTATCTTTCAGCCGAATAAATTAACTATTTCATGAAGGTGCCTATTATGAAATGCTAAGTGAAAACAAAGTACCAAGCTGTCCAACGTACCACAAGTAGTTTCAGTATCTTCAGTGAACGATATTCAGACGTTTTTTGCAGGTAGAATAACTTCCCTGACCTTGGTCTCATGCTAGTACAATATGTGTCTAATCACCGATCAATCTACAGACATAGGTGGTCTCCTTCCGACATGTTTGCAATCCCGACTTCTCCACGGGTGGTAAACTACACGCCCTTAACATATTAGCTCTGCCCCACCCTTGACTGTCAAGTAACGAGGAAGTCGGTGTGTTCAGGGAAAGATGTTTTAATTCAGCGTTATCTTTCTAGGAAAGGTACGACAGAGTTCGTTGTGTTCTGATTTGATGCGCAGGAGGGGCGAGGGCATTTTTAATCAATTTCCTTACAATGGCAGGTAAAATCGTTATCATGTCTTTAAATGGAAAATATCTCACTGTGACCGTCTCCTTTATACAATTATGATTTTGTAAATAAAGTAATCTATATGATATATATATATAAAGCAGAATGTCTGTCTGTACCTTATACAAATCCATACCGTTGCACCAATTTGAACCAAATTTTGTATACTTAACTTTTAGGATCCTGCGGGTAACCCCATCTACATGAAATTTTAACATCCCTATCCATTCCCTAGATTTAGGCCCTTTGACACATTAACATAGGCTAATATAGGCGAAATATCCAATTACCGGGCGAGTTGGCCGTGCGCGTAGAGGCGCGCGGCTGAGAGCTTGCATCCGGGAGATAGTAGGTTCGAATCACACTGTCGGCAGCCCTGAAAATGGTTTTCCATGGTTTCCCATTTTCACACCAGGCAAATGCTGGGGCTGTACCTTAATTAAGGCCACGGCCGCTTCCTTCCAACTCCTAAGCCTTTCCTATCCCATCTTCGCCATAAGACCTATCTGTGTCGGTGCGACGTAAAGCCCCTAGCAAAAAAAAAAAAAAAAAAATCCAATTTGCCGTACAAGGACGAGACAAAGCTCATTTTGACCTCAAGACGTGTAGAACAAAACGCGGTAAAAATAATCGAAAATAGTTTTAAACCATAGGTTTCGGGGTCGCTGAAATGAACAGTGACACTCCGCATGTCGTTTAAGTTCAAGTTCAGTCCCCATCAGCATGAGGTGAGAAGGGGTGAAAAAACGTCCAAAATGGCCCAGTTTATGGATTCATGTGTGTGCACTCCTCTGAGCAGGAGTGGAAATGCGATGAAGTAAAAAAAAGTAATATAAAACGACCAATTTTTAAGTAGAATCCATAGTTTTTGGCGTCGTTGAGATAATGACGAAACTCCAGGTGTCACCCACATCGGCCTGGGGGTGAGAAGGGGTGAACAAGAAAATATTCAAAATAACCAAGATTATGGGTGAATCTATGTTCCAACATACCTTTCAAACAAACAAACAAACAAACAAACAAAAATGACAGTGGGGGCTGGACTCACCTAACACCGTGACACTTTGGCTGCCGTTTAAGTCATAGTTCAGGCCCAATCGGAATGGAGGTTGAGAAGGGTTGAAAATGGAATGTTGAGAATGACAGAGACCATGGATATATGGGTTATATTCCAGCATAGCTCTCAACTAAAACTGGTGCACAGATGTCTTAATACACTATCTGGAAAAACATAACGTGGGGTAAGACACCCCTAGCACCCCTGACGGAGGGGATGATACAAAAAAATCGAAAACGACGAATATTACTGCCGAATCCATAGTTTTCGGGGTTGCTTAGATAAATACTGACATTCCGGATGTCTAAGTTGAAGGTCAAACCCCATCACAGCTCTAAACCAAACTCGGTACGGATATGAGTTACTATTTCGAAAAGATACCATAGGGGCAAGACACCCCTGGGGGAGGAGGTAACATGTAAAATAATCGAAAACAGCCTATATCAGCGTCGAATCCATAGTTTCTGGAGTCACTGAGATGAATAGTGGCACTCCGGATGTCGTTTAAACCCAAGTTCAGCACCCATCGACATGGTGATTCAGAAGGGGTGATAAAGGAAAATGACCAAATTCACCGAGATTGAAGTTTTTTTAACGCACTTTTCGGCGTCGATCGGCTGATTGGCGACAGTCCCAGTGACACTTGGAATCGTGTACATCATATCTATAATGCGACGCGTAAATACGTTAATAACTTATTTGTATTATTTGTTTGAAAGGATCAACTACTTCCCAGACTATATGGGCTGCCAGAAGGAAATACTTTAAGGCGAAACAAAATAACCTTAATCTAGGACGTACAATTGTATACGTAACAGCATTTCAATTTAAAAATTTACGAAAGAGTTCATAAACAATCAATCAACGATACAATTAAGAAAACTAAAAAAAAAACACATAAAATAATTAGTACAAATCCTAAAAGTAAAAGGTGTGAAAGAGAAAATCACTTAAATTGTAGATATGCGTGTGTACAATATCTTCCAGAATAGCTCTCAACCAAACTTCGTATAAATATGAATTACTATCTCCGAAAGATACTGGAGGAGTAAAACAGCTTCTAAGAAACCTAAGGGAGGGAATGACGTACAAGAATAATCGAAAACGACCAACATAAGCGTCGAATTCATAGTTTCCGTGATCGCTGAGTTGTATTGTGGCATTGTGTCTTCCACATTTTTACCGTATTTGTATTTTTTGTTGTTAAGTCCATATCAACGCCGAGGCACAAGAAAATGGGTAAACAGAAATGAATGAAAATCCGTCGGGGAGTAAGAAACTACAGTTTGAGATATAAACAATTTTATTCACCCTGAATGAAATGGTTGTTTAGGGGAAGCCGCCTAATTTTAATTTTAAATTCCTATGTTACTGGTCCTATTGAAAAGTACTATTTAACAAAAGTTATAGAGAATACTATTTCCGATCATTTATGTTTTATTCAGTTTTACCGTACCGACTACGATAAGATTGGTATTTCAAAGTCGGAAGAAGACTAAATGTGAAGGTCTACAATATCGAAAGCTCCTAAAATTGATCAACAATAACATTACACTGACCACTGTTTGTTGTGATATTGTTTGTCTCTTATGCTGTCACTCGCCTCCGATAGATGGGATCACTGCTGCGTACCGAGTTTAACAACCTGCCTGAATATTGGCGGGAAATAGCTGGGGAGTTAGATAACTTTCTTCTTTAGCATGCCATTCCTCTGGTTCATTCATTCTCTGATACTCTTGATACGTAACACACTGGTTCATCATAGTATTCCAGCTACTCGATCCCTACTCTGAGGCCCTAATTGGAACGAGCAGCGCCCATACTTAACGCAATAATAGCAGAGGAGTGTTAATGGCTCACTGCTGTCTGCGGCCTGGTCATTCCAGCTCTGGAAATTAGGACTGTTAGATTGGCAGCGTAGTACTGTTAGTCAAAAGTGAGAAAATGTGTGGTTTTTCATATTTCGTATGATAGCAGTGTTTTTAATCGCGACATTTCTACTGGCGGCATTGTAATGACCAATGTTGATTTCAGTAGGGAAAACCACTAAGACAGTCTCTCTGAGGATGTAAAAAGGCAGATAGAGAGTGAGTGTCTGACATTATAATGGAAACACCCCAACTTGATCATGACTGATATTAGGCAATGAAAATTCCCTAACCCAGTCTACACATAGGAAACGACGTTTGGTGGCTTACCCGTCGCGTTTCTAGGGTAACTTTAAGAGCTATCCTATTTAATACAGTCTTATTCTGTATACAGTGTAGAATTCCGTAACGAAGCAAGGGTACATCAGCTAGTCCGAAATAAAGACGAAATATGAGGCAAAAATTTGAAGTGTACCGATAAAATTGTAATTTTATTTAGATAGATAGCTTTCTAATGGTTTAGCCAGTTTAGCGGAAATTTAAAATACGAGAAGCTTGTGTTTGATGCCCTTTATTTAAAGACTCTGTTCGTCAGATAAATGTTTATTAAAAATTACGATGATTGATGTTTTATAGTCATAATGCTATAAAAAGTCTGAGGACTATATAATGTTTTGTTTAAAATATGAGTTGTAACAGGTAAACCATACATACATACATACATACATACATACATACATACATACATACATACATACATACATACATACATACATTAATTAAACACGCACGTACACATATACACAGACGTATAATAGAAATAAATTATACCTCAAAAATGTTTTATCATGAAAAAGAGTCCCTTTTACAAGGTTCCACTAAATGACATGTAAAATAATTTAGAATTTAGAGAGCAGGCTGTGCGCCTTGAGGTACAGAATATTTCATATTAAATATTAGGGAACATAACGTTTAACAATAATATTTTTCGGGGATAGCAGAACAGGGAAGTTTGAGAATTAAAAAATGTACAAGCTCATTTTATCCTGTAAATACTGTAGGAACGTTTGAATGGCATTACAGTACATTACTGTCACTTTGATGCTGTTACCCCTTGTTCTAGGGCATTTTTCCCTTGTGGATTTTCTCTCTCTCTTCTTCCCAAACATCTTAACGTTTTTTTTAATGTAAGCCTCTGTACCATTATTTTCAATCTCACTGTTTAGAAATTACATCCTTTTAGCAACAGCTAGGCCGATGTATCGTCTTTTCTGCTTCATGCTTCGAATTGTTTTGACTTTTTCCTTTTAATAAACGTAGATATGACTTCGAACACTTATGAACACATGATCAAATTAATGTTCCATTTTCTTTTAGCTGATTTACTCCAGCTTTCTCGTCACTATTTTCATGAAAGTAACAATCGAATTATTATTACAAGGCCACACGCAAAATTCCTCAAAATTTTATAGGATGAAGAAATTATCTAGCGTGCTGAATAATTCAACTTATTTTCTTCAGAATTCAAGCTCTCGTGTTACGGACTAGCCAGCGAGCTTCGCTGAGTAGTAGCAGTGAGGCACTTGTCAGCTTATCAGAGCATGCCTTAATCTGATTAAAATAAGAGTTAACTCTTAACTCACTTGAAGATATTGGTTCAACTACTGGGACAAGTTAAGCAGAGAATTATAGTCAGCTATACTAAAATTTGGTTGAGAAGGCTATGGATACAGTCTCAGTGCCTCCGTCGTCCCCACTCATATTTTAAGTAGGCAGCACAAGAGAGTTTTTAACAGCCGATTTCAGCAGTGTGGAAGCAAGTGTGATATACGAAGTTTCTTTCAAGAAACCATCTTCTTTAACGACGATTTCCAAATTCTTGGAGGAATAACTTATTAATTGTAAACTGAATATGACCATAAAGAGAGACGAAGACAAACAAAAATCTCAAATATTGCTTTCACTGAAATTATTTCACGTAAAATGATGACTACCAAAAGTAGTGTGTTTACCATCGGACGCCGGGGGAATTCTTAGTCTTCACTAATATCAACGAACACAATATTACCTGAACCAGTCATTCCTTTTCAATAGACCTACCTTGTTTATATTGACCTTTTCTGTACATAATTAATTTATACACCTGATTATAAATAATCTCATTTCAAATATTTGCATTGTAAACCTTTATGGAAGAGAAAAGCAGCTCACTTACCATTGCAGTACGCTCAGATGTACTTTTCAAGACTGCGAACATTCTAAATTCCTATCTAACGCAATTTTAAACATTTATTTTAAACGGTTCATTTCTCTGCTGGTTTTCCTATGCGAAAACTAGATGAATTATACAGATTATTCTTCATATTTCCACTCCAGAAAAATAATTTCGATAGTCAAACACAAAAGACATTCATCTCATAGAATTTCATGATTCATTGTATTAAAATATACATCTTAAAAATAATTTCAGGAATAGATTGTTTACTGTTTAACATTGTATTAATTAAGTAATGTAAACATCATTATACATAGATTTTCATAAGCAATTATGGTTCAGAAACAGGTCATATCATTTTCCGTTTCTTTCTCGCAAAAAGAATTACCAGGCTGATATCTAATGAATATAGCACTGATGTTTCTAAGTCATTTTATCAAATAGTCTTTCAGCTATTTGAAAGACTGGGTCGAGTATTATATTCAGTGTATATTAGATGGTCCAATTGCTTTAAAAAGTGTTCATGGTGGTCTCGAAATTCCCGAAACCTCTTCGCTTAAATATTAATGACTCAGACATACAAAAAAGTTAAGTCGCTCACTTACCTAGGTCAGAAGAGTACAGGGGACGGAAGGTGCACCACTGAAGTTACTTGCCGTATTGCTCAGGTGAAAATAGCTTTATGCAGAATAGCAAATTACTGTGTACCAGTCAAGAACATGCATAGACAGTTCCACTGTATGCCTGTGAAACGTGGAAACTACACAGAAATAAAAATAACCGTCTTGAAGCTTTTGAGATGTCGTGTTATCGTAAGGTGACAAATGTGACGTGGAAAGAAAAGATGTTAAAAGCCATATTGAGAGAGAGATTTATTAAAGAAATAAATCGTCCGTCCTCCAATGAGGGTGACCATTTGGATCCGGAATACAGTTTCAATTTCAATGGAGTTTAAAAATATCAAGATATGAAGATTTAATTGTTGAAGCTGTTATCTTCTTTTTTCCCGGGGTTAGTGGAGGAGAAATGTCAATCACGTTCTCAGTTACAGATGAAAGTGAATGATTTGCAGAGAGTCCCTCAGTATCTGTATTACTATTTTTTCTACACTGTGAACCAACTGAGATAATCCTTCACACAATCTGTAACCGGTGTCTCCCAAGGCATAATGCACCATTATAACTTAATGGGAACTCTGGCAGAAGGCTTCATTGAGTATACACATCTACGGGAAAGAGCTAACAAAAATACCTTCCTTAAACAAATTTTAAGTGTTGTCTAGGCAGAGAATATGTTTCAATGAATGACGCTGCAAATGACAGGATGATCTGGAAATGTCATATGGCAACTGATCAGTCTTAGAACTGCAAACCTATGATGATGATGATGATGATGATGATGATGATGATGATTCTCGAGGAATTAACTGCTTTCAGCAATAGTTTTTTTTCCTGCTTGACTAGATCTGAAAGAGAAAACTGTTTTACTTACCGCGATCAGGGTCCGCAGGGTGTCAATGCGCATAGTAGTCTGTCAGCGTGCTGGCAGAGGGAGTCATGGGCCGGCCGTCTTCGTCCCCATCACTGGACCGCGCCTGTGGACACCAAACAGCTCTATTAAGTACTCTGGGCGTCGCGACGCCCACCGCCGCCCACCGCCTCTTTTACTGGACGCCACCGCGCATGGCTAACAGCGAAACAATGCCATTGGATTGGGGGCGGTACGCGAGGTGGGGCCTTCAGCTGCGTCCAAGTAGCGCAGTAGCAACTGTAGACCAATTACTGCAACAACCTGTAGCACGCGTCGGGCGTGTGAGACCTGTAAGATGACAGAAGAGGAAAACATTTGTTCATTGGAACGAAATCGACACCGGCAACTAGGTGGATAGCATGCTACTGTACATTCTCGTGCTCGGTTCCAGGACATTTCGTACCACTTGACCTGCGAAGTGTCAGTTAAATACTTAGGAGAGGACATTCCGTACCACTTGAAAGAGAATGGAAGTATTGAGAAGTAAAAACGATTTCCTAATGAATGTACTATATTCATTTGTATATCCAGTGTCCACCAATGGCGCAGAAGCCTCCTCACGGTGTGACCACTGCTGATGTTAACCTTCCGTCGGGCGCAACTGATCTGATTGAATCACGTTTTAATTTTTATCCCGTATTCGCCATTTGCAGGGACCTAGCTACTTCCACCTTTCAGTAGTTTACTGTTTCCGCGTGACCTTCAAGCCCATGTCGGCCAGTTCATTAGAATCTTTTATTTTACTTACTTGATAAAGAAATAATGCAATAGTTTATAAATAATCACAATAATAGTAATAATTATCCAACTTCGTGCTCGTAAGGCACATCGCGCCTGAACATAATGTATATTTCTATTATATTGCTTTGTTTTAGGCTTTATACTAAAAAAATTGACTTTCTTATGATAACTGCGTAACATAAGTGATAAGTGGGGCTCGGATGTTTAAGACCTAACAATAGCCCAAATAAGCAAGCAAATATGACCTCAAGTGTGACGGAATATATCCTAAAAAGTGACGAAATATGACGCAAAAATACAAAATATGGCCCGAAATTAATAACTCTAAATATGGCCATTTGAAAATAAATTGTAAATCGAAACGGCAATTCCTTTGATACATATTTGTATTTATTGTTAATTTCATATTGATTTTCTGAATACGGGTATGCACCTTCAGCAGTTAGAAATTAGAAATTAATCTACTTTTTAAAATATTTTGCAACGTTTAAGCGCAGAGTTCATTAATATTATTCAAAAACGTTAAAGTTTAATTTTTGTACCACGAAACGAATTAAGTAGATGTCTTTCAATACATTACAGTAGGGCGACAGAGCCTATGGTGCAAACTCACATACGTTTTTCATTCTTCTCCGTGGGTGGAATTGAAGTGTATGACAAGATTCATGTTTTGTGAACATTTGTTCGCATTCGGTAAGTTGAAGATGATTTTGCACAGCTACAGCTGTCATCAAACCGCCTAAATATGACCGAAATATGACGTTTCTATGAAAATAGCTCAAAATATGACCTTATGACGAAAAATAAGCCAACATATGCATTTATATGACAAAGATTACTTAGTTGTGACCATATTCACCTGATTTGAACCAAAATCCAATCAGGCAAGAAAATAGAGACAAAGAAAAAAATATGACTTTTCCTAAATATCCGAGCCCTAGTGATAAGTATAGTTTAAACGGCAAGTATTAAAATAATATAGTTCTCTTCAGCAGATGTAAATTTATTTTTGTTTCTGATTTCTAAAGTGTGTCCGGTAGGTTCATTACGCTCGCTGGCGTGGAAATGGAATTCCAGTTTGACATCAAGTGGTACGGATTGTACTGGCGTAAGTATTTGGGGATTACCGGAAAACCGTTCGCAGGTAGATAACGACCTAAGTGGTACGAAATGTCCTCAAAAATCAAGTGGTACGGAATGTCCGTGGTACGAAATGTCCGGACACCCTCCTGCACAGTACTGTTGATTCGAACTCACCCGAGAACGGTGGCAGAAAGAAACTGTGTCTATTTTTTTTTTTTTTTGCTAGTGGTTTAAGGTCACACCAACACATTGAAGTATTTTTTTTTTGGCGACGCAAGGACGGAAAACAGCTAGGATTGGGAAGGCAGCGGCCATGGCCTAATAATTAAAATAATTTAATTATTACGTATTATTATTAGATTATTGTATTTGGCAGAGAGGGAATATCACCTCGATGCCGCCTTCAGGGCCATGACGTACTAAATCTTGACTACAATTGAGGAGGATGGCAGAGACTGCTAGATCGAGCGGAAGCCTTTTTCAGATGTGTAAATCAGGAAGTGAGAGTTAAGAACATGGAAGGAGATGAACTTGGCCTCAAGTTAGGTAGGTTTAACATTAGGGCATTTTCTTGAATTTGCAAAACATGGAGAAACCACTTGCTCTCATGAACCTGCGAGAGTCCTGTCTAGATTTAAAACCTTTAGGGGAGCGGGAATCGATGGAAGCACCTTCGGGACCGGCGCATCAATACGGCATGAGTTTCGAATCTACTATTTGCAAGCTCACAGTAAAAGAATGAATGAAATATGGAAACAAAGGAAAAGAAATACAGTAAACGCATCCAAATGTCTTATTCTCAAAAAAAAAAAAAAAAAAAAAAAATAATAATAATAATAATAATAATAATAATAATAATAATAATAATAATAATAATCTTCTACCGTTTTTGCCACAGGGAGTTACAGGCGAGAGCTGTGTCGCACATGTGCATTTAGCCCTGTTTTATGACCGGATGCCCATCCTAACGCCAACCCTCAGTTGAGGAATGTATTCACTAATACGTGCTTCTGTGGTGATCGGTGGTCTGGTGGGTTGTGTGTATATGAAGGGGTAGGAATTGAGGCAGCCACAAACACCCAGTCCTCGAATCAGAGGAATTGTCCGGATACGGAGCCCCCTGAATCGAAGGCCACAACGCTCTACGGTCAGACAAGGAGTCGAATAATAATAATAATAATAATAATAATAATAATAATAATAATAATAATAATAATAATAATAATAATAACCTCAGTTATCTGATGTAAATTTTATGAAGTAATGGCAAAATATGAAGTACCTTGCAATTTCGACGTTCTGATCTTACCAACTCTCCGCAGCGAATCAGAGGATTGGAAATGAAGTAGTTATATAAGATGAATGGGCGCCATGATTCTTTATCCATATATTCCAATTACCGTGATCACAATCAAATATAAGTCTGGCTGTTAATCCAGAGAGACAGCTATGAAATAACGTAATTGGTCGAGAGCAAGTATTTGACGTTTGGCATCTCACTCATCGGCTATATACTGACACATGTACAGTACACCTCTTATAGGATTATAGCCTTACTGTCTTTACTTATTTTTAACTGTAAAGACTCTTTTTAATGCCATGTATTCTTGTTTTTTCCCCTGTTTAACCTCCCACTAATAATTCATATATACTGTTGGTTTAAGCGAGCCCGCCTAGTGTCCATGATCGTTAAGGCGCTGAAGTCTAAAACGGTCTGACACGGAGGTTAGCCGGTCGAGTCCCGTTGGTCGAAAAAATTTTCACCAACAGAATGTTGGCCGGCAGGGTAGGGGAGGTGGTGGTACACAATTTCTAATCATTAGATTGCGTGCCAAAAGCTTGGATTAAATTCCAAACCTATCCGCAGTGCTCATATGGAGTGAAGGCATATGATGCTGTTGATGGTGATTTGTCCGTCGGATGGAGACGTTAAGCCTTGAGCAGACCCCTTGGTGCTATTCGACCGGGTTTCACCCTCTTCCTACTATCATATATCACGTCATTCATTTCATTTCATTAACTCCTCTGATGAGGTTGATTAATCTCACCTCATACCCCGTAGGAAAACGGGACAAGGGTTGGACAAACACAATATAGGTTTAAGGGCTGGGACTTGGAACAAAAAAAAAACAAAAAACCGTTGAATAATTAAGGTACAGCTCCAGCATTTGCCTATGTGAAAAATGGGAATAAAGATGGCGCTTGAACTCACCATATCTCAAATGTAACTACATGAGCAGTGTCATGTAGTTGTCTACCTCGGTAAATTCACGGTCCGTACTTATAGACATGATACTGGTGAAATTCTTTACGTGTGCTCTGCGTCATCAGAAGAAATCTCGACTGTCCACGAGAAAGGCTTCTTAAACAATGACTTTTTGAAATTCTGACGTTATAATAGAAGTGGAAATAGTACGTTCATTCGTCACCAGATGGCCCCCAGGACGTGGCACAGCGCCATTGTTCGAAGCGGAAGCTGACCGAACCATCAGAATCAGTCTAAGAGGGTCACATAACATGTGCACGTAACATATGACATTGACAGCTGTATGACATAGACACAAGCCTGGAATGTAACATCTGGCGATGAGGAACGTACGAATTAGGAAAACACCGAAACGAAACAACAGTAGTGAAGGGACAGGGAAGGGAACTACCTACGTAAATCTTTAATGGCTGGCAACCAGGTATTACTTAATTGATAGTCAGTGTCCCTGTTGAAGTTGTTAGGATTTCTACGTATTTCCACAGCTTCCCGTATAATTCTGGACCTGTAGTGTCTAGTTTAATTGAATTTGAACCAAGCTCTATAGCCTATGCCTTGTCGTTACCGCTAGAGGTTTCTGTCTTCTGTTGCCTGCTTCAGTGCTACATAACTTCCCAAGTCTATCCATGTCCTAATATCATTCAGATATTTCCTTTTCGGTCTTTCTCCCCTCCCCCCCCCCCCACCTACCCATCCTTCTCTCCAATAATCTTTCCTTCCAGCATTTGTTTCAGTAAGGTTACAGGACGGGATCTACACATTTAATTACCGAGCGAGTTGGCCGTGCGGTTAGGGTCGCGCAGTTGTTGGCTTGCATTCGGGAGATAGTGTAATCGAACCCCACTTTTGGCAGTCCTCAAGATAGTTTTCCACGCTTTCCCATTTTCACACGAGGTAAATGATGGGGCGGTACCTTAATTAAGGCCATAGACGCGTTGTTCCCACTCCTAGCCCTTTCCTACCCCATCGTCGACATAAGACCTGTGTCGGAGCGACGTAAAGCAAACTGTAAAAATGAAAGACAAAATGCATTTTCTATTATATTAATTTTCTCTTGCCAACAACGTCCTTTAATACGAGGTTTCTTCACCTGTCCAGCTTGTTCGTATCCACATCCACATGTCCACAGCTCCTAATTTTTTTTACTTTCCTTTTCACCAAATTCTAACTTCCGGCAATTTTTTACCTTGCTTGCTGATTTAAATGTCGTCTTCTATCTTCACAGCTTCTCCCACACTCTGGTGAGGTGGCGGGTACGAACTGTGCTCCACATGTAGGCGTGGTTATTTTACGGCTGGATGCTCTTCCTTTTTTTTTTTTTTTTGCTAGTTGTTTTACGTCGCACCGACACAGATAGGTCTTACGGCGACGATGGGACAGGAAAGGGCTAGGAGTGGGAAGAAAACGGGCCCCAGCATTTGCCTGGTGTGAAAATGGGAAACCACGGAAAACCATTTTCAGGGGTGCCGACAGTGGGATTCGAACCTACTATCTCCCGAATACCGGATACTGGCCGCACTTAAACGACTGCAGCTATCGAGCTCGGTGATGCTCTTCCTAACGCTAACCCTATGTAGAGGGGTGTATTAATTCTTGTGTTTCTGTGGTGGTTATTGTGGTGTGTGTGTGGATACACATACAAACATGCAGCGCCCGAGTTAACCGGAATTAACCGGACGCGATTAAAATCGCTGAACCGAATGCCTCAACGATGATCGTTCGTCCACGGAGCCGGATTTCTTCATATATATGTAGGCATGTTAATATGCTATATTTGTTGTTGAAAACCTCTTATCTACTGCTATCCTACTGAATCCTTAGGTGCATGTAGTATCCTTAGTATTCTTCCTAATTAGAAAAGTTAATTCACGTGTTCTACTTTTGATCTGTCTATAATTACGTTATGAGGAAAGCTCTGAACGGATGGGAAGGGGGTTTCAGTTAATGGGCAAAAATTAACAATTTGCGCTATGCTGACTATACAGCTCTGAAGGAATTACTTGAACTCACTCAGCCAATTGAAAAAGGAGAATCAAGAATTCGATTTAGAAATGAACACTCGGAAAACGAAAATAATGATGGTAGACAGGTAGAATAACAAAGCGGATGGATCGACTTGAAGATGTCAATGAATACATTTATCACGAATCCTTGATAACAAATTATGGGTCATCACGATAAAAGATAAAACAAAGATGCAATCTGGATAAGGCGGCAATGTAAAATTTAACAAGTAGGACCAACAGATTCCCAGGAATCTGAAAATAAGACCGGTAAACTGTCTAGTATTTCACATGCTAATATACTGTATGTATTTGAGTCACGGACAATAAATAAGAACGACTTGAATATGATCGATGTAACTGACATGTTTTGCTGGAGAAGGATGCTGAGAATTTCATGAACAAATCACAGCACAACTCCATCCTGGAAAAGCTTACAATTGAAAGGTGGTTCTCAGGCCTGATACGGCTCCTTCAGCTGAAATACTTCGGTCATATAATGAGGAGAGGACCAAAATATGTGGAGAAGCTGATCAGTCACGGAAAAATCAAGAGACAGAAGCCACGAGGACGAGTCCCAACAAGGTGGATTAGCCACATTACCATTGCATGTGGAACAACAGTGCATAATCCAATAAATCAAGTTAATGACAGGGAATAATGGAGGAAAATGATCTATGACAATGACTACCACACCTCCTACAGGAGGTCAGGATTGAAGAGAGAGAGATAATTACGTTAGCACTAATTTCTCTAATATCCTAACTTATAAATGCACTGAATATTTATTTTCAGTTTCCCTTTGGACAAGGCATCTGTCAAAGTCGCTAATTTTCGATTCATTTCTGTTTACTTTACGGTTGTACTCCAAAACAGAACCCCATATTTCTGGTTCACAAATCATGAAACAGCTTGTGTACACGACTACTGAAACTAGAATACCCTTGTCTGACCGACCACTGCTCATAAGGCTATGCATGAGAAAGGCACAGTAAAATAAAACCTTACATTCAAAAGGAGCTTCGCAACTTGAATTACGACGTAACAAATCATCTTGTCAAATCAGCTGGACTACACATCTTTCATGTTAAATACCTCGTGAAACTGAAAACCAGTCTCTGACGGCAAATATTTCATACTTAAAAAAGCGACGCAAGACTCGTTTCATCGTATGAGATAAATATACAGAGATCGCTGTGTATTAAATTTGTAGGCAAGTGTTCGTTCAGTGTCCAGCAAAAGAAGAAATGAAAATGTGTTGTTGTCCCGATTACAACCTTGTAGGAATAGAACAGTTAACAACACAGTTAAAATAATCCCAGCAGGAATTTCTAATTAAATATTTAAAATACAATATTTTGATCTATGACCAGCTGATATTTGCTGGAAAGTGGCCGGAGATATTAACAGAAAGATGGTCGAAAAAAATAAGGTATAGGCCTACTACACTCAATGTGCGATTATGAATTATCACGACCGAGACAAAAATCTAGGAATAGCATCGTAAATTACTCTTCTACATACTAAAGCAATCTCCACTGAAAGCCAGAAACAACATATTGGTGGCAGGAATTGGGCATCTACAACGAAGGATAAAACGCTCGGAATATTTTCTGGCAGGCAGTAATTTCGAGTGACCTATTAGGAAGTCTGGGAACAAGCCGAGAACAAGCCTGCCAAAAACTAAATGCAGGGTGTTTAAATAAAGGTGCCTGATATTGTAACAGGGGTTGGGGTTGATCAAAACGAGAAGAAATATTCCTATAAACGTATGTCTGGAAACAAATACCTCTTGAGATATGCGCCATTGTACCCGCGTGGAGGAGCGATATGTTCGGTGGTGCAGGCGTCTTCCCGTTGAAAGTCTTTTGCGCGCAGCGGATGTTCTGCCATAGCATGCGGTTGTAGTGGCAGTGCAGTGCTGTACCCAAACCAGACTAGTGGTCCCGTGCTGTGTGGACGACGTAAACAGTACGCTGGGGTATTCCTCGAGGGAAATGGCAGATATGGTATTTTGCTATGGGTTAGCCAACGGTAGTGGACGACAGGCCCGTACCATGTATGCTCAACGACATCCACACCGCAACATTCAATCGGAAAAGGTTTTCGCTCGACTATTCCAGCTACTTCCAGAAACGGGTTCATTTGCTGCCAGTACAACGGATCGCGACAGACCACGTACCGTTCGGACGCCGGAGATGGAGGATCGGGTGTTGCAACACGTGGAGCATGATCCTCAAACAAGTGTACGAAGACTTGAAGCTGCTGAAGGTATCAACCACGCTCTTTCGTAGTTTGTTCTACATGAGCAGTTACTGTATCCGTACCACGTCCAACGTGTGCAAGCTCTTCGGCCTCCTCACCACTCTCCCAAAGCACGATTCTGTCAATGGCTTCTAAGCCAGAGGGCGGAAGATCCACAATTTACAGCCTGCATTTTATTTACGGGTGAGGCAGGATTCACCAGAAATGACATCTGAAATTACCGCAACAAGCACGTGTAGGCGGTTGCAAATCCTCGAGCTGTTAGAGAGTCGAGACATCAGGTTCGTTTTAGCCTCAATGTGTGGGCAGGGATTGTGGCCGACAAACTAACAGGGCCATGCATTTTACCGAACAGATAACAGGTTTTGTGTAGCATCGATTCCTGCGTGATGAATTAGCCGGACTGTTGGAAGATGTTGGGCTTCTAGAACGCCAATGCATGTGGTTTATGCATGACGGGGCGCCACCCCATTTTCTACGCATCTTGCGACAATACCTAAACCAAACGTTCCCTGAAAGATGGATTGGTCGAGGAGGTCCAGTAGCCGAACCTCAATCCATTGGATTTCTGGCTATGAGGACATTTAAAGACATTGGTGTATGCCACACCCATCGACAATGTTCAGATGTTACAGAAGCGTGTGACCTATGCGTGTGCCCACATCCGCGAGCAGCCAGGCGTGATTGGAACCGTTCGGGATTCCTTGCGAAGAAGAGCCGAAGCATGTGTACAAATGCATGGTAACCATGCGGAGCATCTCGTATAACGTGCAGATGGTGTCCGCGGGCAGACCGGCTGACATCTCCACAGCTCCTGGTTTGTAGTGTTGATGGCTGTTTGCACAACGCGTGTTCTGTACAACGTGTGTGACAGTCATGTGTTTATTAGAAGTAGCTGATAAGATGACGGCCATTGTGTGACAGTCATGTTGCCATTAGAAGTAGCTGACAGGATGACGTCCGTTGTGTGACAGCCGAGTGCTCATTAGAAGTAGCTGGTAGGATGACGTCCATTGTGTGACAGCCGAGTGCTCATTAACAGTAGCTGGTAGGATGACGTCCATTGTGTGACAGCCGAGTGATCATTAGAAGTAGCTGATAAGATGACGTCGTTGGGTGACAGCCGAGTGCTCATTAGAAGTAGCTGGTAGGATGACGTCCATTGTGTGACAGCCGAGTGCTCATTAAAAGTAGCTGATAGGATGACGTCCATTGTGTGACAGTCATGTGCTCATTAGAAGTAGCTGGTAGGATGACGTCCATTGTGTGACAGCCGAGTGCTCATTAGAAGTAGCTGGTAGGATGACGTCCATTGTGTGACAGCCGAGTGCTCATTAAAAGTAGCTGATAGGATGACGTCCATTGTGTGACAGTCATGTGCTCATTAGAAGTAGCTGGTAGGATGACGTCCATTGTGTGACAGCCGAGTGATCATTAGAAGTAGCTGATAAGATGACGTCCATTGTGTGACAGCCGAGTGCTCATTAGAAGTAGCTGGTAGGATGACGTCCATTGTGTGACAGCCGAGTGCTCATTAAAAGTAGCTGATAGGATGACGTCCATTGTGTGACAGCTGAGTGCTCATTAAAAGTAGCTGATAGGATGACGTCCATTGTGTGACAGTCATGTGCTCATTAGAAGTAGCTGGTAGGATGACGTCCATTGTGTGACAGCCGAGTGATCATTAGAAGTAGCTGATAAGATGACGTTCATTGTGTGACAGTCATGTGCTCATTAGAAGTAGCTGGTAGGATGACGTCCATTGTGTGACAGCCGAGTGCTCATTAAAGCTGATAGGATGACGTCCGTTGTGTGACAGTCGAGTGCTCATTAAAAGTAGCTGATAGTATAACGTCCGTTGTGTGACAGCCGAGTGCTCATTAGAAGTAGCTGGTAGGATGACGTCCATTGTGTGACAGCCGAGTGCTCATTAAAAGTAGCTGATAGGATGACGTCGTTGGGTGACAGCCGAGTGCTCATTAGAAGTAGCTGGTAGGATGACGTCCATTGTGTGACAGCCGAGTGCTCATTAACAGTAGCTGATAGGATGACGTCCATTGTGTGACAGTCATGTGCTCATTAGAAGTAGCTGGTAGGATGACGTCCATTGTGTGACAGCCGAGTGATCATTAGAAGTAGCTGATAAGATGACGTTCATTGTGTGACAGTCATGTGCTCATTAGAAGTAGCTGGTAGGATGACGTCCATTGTGTGACAGCCGAGTGCTCATTAGAAGTAGCTGATAAGATGACGTTCATTGTGTGACAGTCATGTGCTCATTAGAAGTAGCTGGTAGGATGACGTCCATTGTCTGAAGTGTAAATACGCAGCATAAAATGGCTCATATCTCAACGGATATCTGTTTCTGGACATAAGTTTATAGGAACACTTCTTCTCCTTTTGACCAATCCCAAACTCTGTTGCAATATCAGACACATTTATTTAAACACTCTGTATAATGTAGTAAATGAGGATATTCAAAATAATCATCGCGTCTGTGGAGAGGATCAGTCGTCTGACGGACTCACTCCCAAAGAATCATCGCGGACTCCCGAACGTCTTTTAACTGCTTACGTTCACTCGCGATTGACGCACACAAGACTAACTCATTAGAGACTGCCTGCAGTCTAATTGACATACGCCAGTTGCACGCTTAATAAAAACACCTAGATGATTCTAATAGTTCCCACTTCCAAATCGTTCTGGGCGCCTGGTACAGCTTGTTAATCAGTTTCCAGTTTCTTCTAGAAGCTTCCTTATCGCGAGTCTCAACAATCTGCCGGCACTATTGTTTTGCTCGCTGCTGGCTCCGTCAACATTGTCACCGCTGCGTTAGCATTATCGCTCTCGTAGGCATTATTGAGTTTCGCTGACCGTCCCGTGCTCGGCGTTAATTGTCACAATAAGTTCAGGCCACGACAGCTGCAGAGATTAAAATGGAAGAAGTTGCCATACATTCAACGTCAACATTGAACTCCGCGTCAAAAACTTGATCACATTTCCTGTGAATCTAACTTACAGGCAAATACTGGGGCATTACCTTAATTGAGACCACGGCCACTGCGTTTTTGTAATCACATAGGCTGAGTGAACATTGAACCAGCCCTCAGATCCAGGTAAAAATCCCTGACTTCACCGGAATCGAAAGCGGGACCTCCATGTAAGAGGCAGGCACGCTAGCTGGCTGATGTTAAACCATTAGCAAAGAAGAAAACTGAAAAGACGAGGAAGGTGACAAGTAAATGGAACAATGACACCCTCAGCTAGAGGTGCAGTAGCAACTAAACCATGCTCCCCAACTGAGAGTCTCAGGAACTTACCACAGACGCCTCTTCCGACAGGCAGTGTATATTGTAAATGCATTCTACTGCCCCCACCTTAAGGGGGAGAAATCGAATAACAGCCTTGCTCGGATGATCACGGGAGCTCGGACTGAGATGTAAGATTATAAAGAGATCAGCTTTAATTCGAAGCCGTGTGAAGTCCCACAAATACTCTCTCGAAGCTTAGCTCAGTTTGAAATATAACTTCGTACATGAACAAAAATAGGAAGTCCACTTTCGGTGACTTCTTCTTTTTGATGTAACTTCATAGAGAAAAATCGGCCTTTAATTCAGTGCAAGAACGATGCATGCCCGTTTCGATGAGTTATAAACGAAAAATAGTTACCTCACCTTGAGATACGGTGCAAGATCCAGATGAATCCTTAGTGGTTCCGACATACCGGTACGATGAAAGGGCCAAAATGAAGTTGTAACCATTCTCCATAAAAATTGCTTAACCTACTGCGCTTAGAAGTACGGCAGCCATATAGTTCTACTGATAACTGCAGTGCTCCCTACGGGCGCAGTACTTGCCACCTCTACTAATAAGTAAGCTAAGGATATTTAGACATTAGAAATCCTGTTTTAGGCAGCCTAAATATGCACAAAAATGTTAACAGACACTAAAATAAGCACTACAATTTTTTCTGAACTTGTATTAAATATGGTATTTATATTTTAATTATCTCGTGAAGAATTTTAAACAGCGGTTTTACTATATTTGAGAGACCCACTTTGTTATTGATCTCAAGATGGCCTCCTTGGTTCAGGCGGCAGCACACCGGCCTCTCGCCACTAGGTTCCATGGTTCAAATCCTGGTCACTCTGTATTCCTTTTTTCCCTGTAATCTTTCATTCCAGCAACACTCTCCAATACTCTATAATTTCATTTCATCTGTCAGTCATTAATAATTGCCCCAGAGGAGTGCGACAGGCTTCAGCAGCCGGCACAATTCCTATCCTCGCCACTAGATGGGGCTTCATTCCATTCCTGACCGGGTCGAATGACTGGAAACAGGCTGTGGATTTTTATTTTCTACAAATATAAAATGAAACTGTGTTGAAACTACTGAAACGACTTGCTCTCCAGCCACATTACATTTGACTACTGTGTATCTTTCAACATTTTTCTGGTGTAAATTTATGGATCGTTTCAGTTACTCTAAGTTGAGAAAATGTCCTTTCAGCCTCACAGGATGTGATGTGATCGGACAATAATAAAACGAGACCATTTCCACCGGTGACACCTCTAATTTTGTTTCTTTGCAGAATCTTCCTGAATTTAGTCCTGGACTTTGCCCATAACTCCAGGAATTTCATCCTGGCCACCTGCCAGTCTCGTGTATTTCCCGGCAGTCATACGTAAGTTGCCTTTTACTCTCTGCCAATCAGCGAGTTACTCAGAAGTAGGAATAACATTTAAAACTTTTAAATTAACGTTTAAGACACTCAAATAGGCATTTGTCGCAAAATAAGCTCTAGAAGTCAAAAAAGCCATTAATGCGCACCAACCTATTGCCTTTAATTCGTCACAATTTCACCCAGAACGTATTATAAACTTTACTCCGTATATTTAGCATGTGCAGGAACAAATATGCAGTTTAGAAAATCTATTTATTTTTATTTATCGCATGGCTTTTAGTGCCGGGATTAAACAAGGATATGTTTGGCTCGCCCGGTGAAGATCTTTACATTTGATGCCCGGGGGCTTAGATTAGGAAATATCTTCTGATTACTAATGAATCAGGAACCAAAAGAGTACATGACTGTGAGACCGTTTTTATTAAAACCGCCGCATTTTACACTTCACAGCTATATGTTGTCCTAATATACAATTATTTACTCACCTCGATGTAACAACTAGACGCCTGCCTCAGTTTTCTCCTCTTACTGGAGTTAAAGCAATAGCAATGTATTTATCTCCTGTAACAATGGTAACTGAAATTAAGATGATTTAGGAATATACCGTTCACTCTCTTTTCTATCCTGAAAAATGGCAATTTTTTACTCACATGGTTCTTGCGACCACCCCCTTCACTTACCGTGCAGTGTATGTTAATACTACAGGAGAAGCTCCGCACCCAACACTAAATGTTCTCACGGGGACACGCTGTGGGGTTGTCACGTGTGAACTATGTCACACAGTTTACACCACTGTGTAGATGATATCAGAGAACATATCTCAGTCCAATTTGCGGCGAGCAGCAGGCTTGGTATTGTCCTCACTAATTGGCCCCGTGGTCACCTGTGAGGCCTGACCCTGGCCAGTCACCCCAGCAGCCTGTTTGGTATTCGCAGGCCTCTTCACAGGTTGGCGGATACACGAGTACATTTAAATATTGTCAACGTGCTTTACGGTCTGGCCTCTGGTGGCAGCTACGACACGTCTACAGTAGTCATACATACCGAGTGGTTGTCAGCTATATTCATCCTCTTTGGAACCAAGGAAGAACCGAGGTGAACCCTTCCCGCAGCATGCAAAAGCAAACGAAAATTTGCAACATTCGATCACATTAAATTGAAAAAAAGAAATAATTACATCATAATGATGGCTGAATAGTTAACGTCCTGGACCTCAATTCAGAGGGCTCCAGATCTGATTGCCGAGAATTCCGTATGGCAAACTCCTCTATCTCAGAGACCGGCAGTTTGTGTTTATCTTAATACACATGTTTTAATCTACATACAACACACATACTACAATACCACGCTCCACAGAAGCACTCAATAGCGCATAGCGTTGGCATCAGGAAGGCATACGGTCGTAAAACAGGGTCAAATACGAATCAGGTGCCAACCTGAAAAAATTGGGAAAGAAGTTAATAATAATAATAATAATAATAATAATAATAATAATAATAATAATAATAATAATAATAATAATAATAATAATAATAGAGAAGGAAAAAAGTGTCAATCTTATCGACATAGCTGTTCCGAACATCGGGAACCTCCATGAAAATTATACCGAGACAATCAAAAAGTATACACCACTGGTGAAGAGGTGATAATTGTACCAATCATTCTTTCGAGTACAGCTGCTATGCCTAAAACTCTGGTGGAAGGACTGAAGAATTTGGATGTCAGCACCAATATCTACAAGACCATGCAGAAGGCGGTGATCAATGCCACGAGTGGAACTCTGCGTAAAAATGTAGTGTAAATTAAGGTTTATTATGCTTTGTTTTCCTAAAATCTGTACAACTGCTTGAATATCATTACCACGAAAGCGTGCAAAATAAATAAATAAATAAATAAATAAATAAATAATATTAAGAATGCACAACACATCACATCACTGGCCATCACAGTAGCATGCAACAGTGAAAACATCTCTTCATATACATTTCTTACATAGAGAAGTCGGACCGCACTTACGGACGACCATATCGATCCGGAAGACAAAACAAATACTTATTTCCATCGATAAACAAAAATTTTCTGAAACAGTGATAAAGTACCAAACCCAAATTACTTAAAATATCAAAAACAACATTACAAACTCCAAAAACTGATCATTAAAAACTGAAAGACAACTAACAGAAATACAAATTTGTGGCTAAGCTGGATAATGAATCCTTCAGAACCATAAGGGATATATGTTGTAGATCCTAGAGTGTTAATGCCTGCTTCTCCAGGAAGGAGCTTGTGCCATTAAAGAAGGTTCCTCTAGATCCAAACAGAAGACCATTTACTATTTTTTTTACAACTGGCTTTACGTCGCACCGACACAGATAGGTCTTATGGAGACGGTAGAATAGGAAACGGGCTATGAGTGGGAAGGAAGCGGCCGCGGCCTTAATTAAGGTACAGCCACAGCATGTGCCTGGTATGAAAATGGGAAACTACGGAAACCCATATTCAGCGCTACCGACAGTGGGGTTCGAACCCACTATCTCCCGAATTCAAGCTCACAGCTGCGCGCCAACTCGCCCGGTATCATTTACTGTTCATGTGTATTGTAGTTCTCACGTAAGTGAGGAACACAAGAGTAGTAAGCAGCTTTCTTCTTTCTCCTCGTCGACATTTAACATGATCACTACATTTGTTTGATTCCCAGAAAATATCTTTTATAAACAGTTAATCTTAAGATATGTCATATTCAATTCTTTCTAAAAACTGTCCCCATATATGAACATATTCTCAATCAGTATGGAATATTTGTGTGTACGCACTGAACATTACTGGGTTAATGGGCACCCAAAGGTTGCATTATTTGTCGATATGAACAAGATGGTCAGCTAAGGGTGTTCTCATCAATATAAATGAACCAACCTTTCCGAATTAGAGAACAGAATCTGAAGAAGATATCTCACTAACCACTAGATCAATGTGCTTGACATTCACACACTTTCCACAGGGAAATGAACAGAACAGCAAAACCTCCTATATGAGGACAGAGTACACATCAATTAAGCTTCCTGATACACATAACAGACTATGGATCAATTTTGTTAATTTTGAATAACTAAAAGATGCCTTCTGAAGCAAAGTCTTCATTTCATTTTTTGTTCTTGCAGTAATCTGCGATGTAGCAGGTGTAGAACGATTCTACAAGAAGCAACCCAGGAAGTATTCAGAAATAAGCTATTGGAAACCAAATATTGAGTAGCCTCTGATTTATTTATGATTTATAAATATTCATCAATGCAGTAGTCTTCCTACAACGCACAACTCTATACGCTTCATTCCTCCACATTTCTCTATTTCGCCATCTCCTGCGTCTTCCTCACTTAAATCTTTGGTCATGCTTCTTCGTACACCATATATGGACTCTTCTCCATTTTTACATGTTTCCTGTTGCCCTCAGATTTTAAATTTTAATATCATCTCGGGAATTCCATCACACTTTTTGCATGTACAAATCATTTTAATTTTCTTTTTTTTTTCAATCACGTCCAACACATGCTTCTCTACCCCATAATGAGTTCCTTACTTGACCCAACCTTGACTTAGTCGTATGGAGAGTGAGGCCACAGTTGGTCAGTCAGTCAGTCAGTCAGTTGAAGATAGAGCAGTGATATGGATACGTAATCGTCAGTGACCAAATGGATTATATGTTCGGAGTGTGTTTCGTGTATCTGTTCGGTCGAGTTCTTGTGTCAGTTCGGTGACACCCGAATACTGAGTTGCAATGCAGACTAACAGTTATCAGTGAATTACTTGTCCGTAAAGTCGACTGTGAATATAATTTCAAGTCATGCTATATCTCGTTTGTGAAACTAAAAGGATACATCACCAAATTAGGTTTGAGATACCTACAGCTGATACCAATTCTAAGGAATACGTGTCAAGTGAAACAGTGAGGGATAAATTTCTTGTAAAACTTTAAATGTCCGATCAAGACGATTTCATACTTAAAGCCTGGAGTTTCTTTCAGTTATAATGTCAGAGTTTTATATTATCTTTTAAATTATCGCAGCAAGTCTCACCCGTTAAAGTCAACATTTAAAGAATATATTTTGTTTAGTATCAGATACAATTAATTGTTTTATATCAATGGTAGATTAGATAACCTCAAATTTTAGTAGAGAAACTAAAGTTCAATGTACTTTTCCCAGAACCTACTGTGTATGTTATGCTGTCAAAGTAAGCTTATTACCTCACACACTAGAGATATTCAACATTCTCATTCTATTATCGTTACATTTATTTGTAGCTGGCGCCCATCAACAATTGTATGTGTAAGTAATCAGGTAAGTACTAAGTGTGAGTACATAGTCCGACGATTGAATATTTTATTTCATAAATATTTTAATTTAGTTTCATTTTAATCAATGAGCTAACCACATTTCACTGACAAAGATTTCACAGAAAATGGCACGAAACATAGCCAAGATAACGCTCAGAATGTAGAGCGTTTTTTTTTTTTTTTTTTTGTGCTAGTTGCTTTACGTTGCACCGACACAGATAGGTCTTATGGCGATGATGGGACAGGGAAGGGCTAGGAGTGGGAAGGAAGCAGCCGTGGCCTTAATTAAGGTACAGCCCCAGCATTTGCCTGGTGTGAAAATGGGAAACCACGGAAAACCATCTTCAGGACTGCCGACAATGGGGTTTGAACCTACTATCTCCCGAATACTGGACACTGGCCGCACTTAAGCGACTGCAGCTATCGAGCTCGGTGTGGGGGGATTAAGCTGCGGTCTTCGGTCTTAGAAAACATTCATTATGAACATTCATTTGAAGTTTGAAGTCAATCTTAAAATAACGCATGCCGTGTAGAATGTTACAAGCGATAGCATACCATTATACGGCAGACTAACATCCTGGTTAAGACTAGAGCTATATTTATTTCAAGATTACATAGTGAGCAGACAACATCGCACGTATGGATGCACTGAAGAGTCATTTGTTATATTGGATATCAATCAACAGACTTTCGGACTATGACAATTTTTCATCGTTTTCATTTTTTTTTCTTTTTCGGTGGCTTTTCCTGCACCAGTCCGGCTCCCTGTTGAAATGGTCAGCGCAGTGGCCTTCGGTCCTGAGGGTCCGGGGATTATAAGCACATGTGGTTAATTCCTGCAGTACCGAGCAAGTGGCTGCGCGGTTTGAGTCACGTAGTATCAGCTTGCATTCGGGAGATAGTGGGTTCGAAACCCACCGTTGGCAATCCTAAATATGGTTTTCCATGATTTCCCATTTTCACACCAGGGCTGTACCACGGTCGCTTCCTTCCCATTCCCAGCCCTTTTCTGTCCCATTCCAATTCGGGGACTGGGTATTTTTTTGCTAGTTGCTTTACGTCGCACTGACACAGATAGGTCTTATGGCGACGATGGGACAGGAAAGGGGTGGGAATGAAGCGGCCGTGGCCTTAAGGTACAGCCTGGTGTGAAAATGGGAAACCACGGAAAACCATTTTCAGAGCTGCCGACAGTGGGGTTCGAGCCTACTATCTCCCGAATACTGGATACTGGCCGCACTTAAGCAGCTATCGAGCTCGGTGACTGGGTATTTGTGTCCATCCTTATTCATTTCTTCATTTACATAGAACACATCACAATACCAACCGCCACAGAAAAACACAATGTTAACTACATCGCTCCACACAGGGTTGGCGTTCTTAAATATATCGACCGTAAAACTAGGCTTAAACTACACACAGTGCCGACCGCAAATAACTGGGATAAAGTCAGGAAGAAGATCGGTTTTCCCACACTCTGCTAGGGTCACGTGTGTGTTTTGTATTGCATATGTACACTCTTCGGTTTTACGACCAGATTTATTTCCTGTTGTCAACCCTATTCAGACGGGTGTTTACCCTATTGCATGTTACTGTGGTGGTTGGTGGAGTGGGGTGTTGTGTGAATGACGAGGCGAGTATTAAGGGACACTGGGACTGAAATTTTGGCGAAATATATGTAAAATATTGATTTTCGGCTTTTTCCATATCAATACACCCCTATCCCCCGCGGATCAGATAGCAGTGTTTTCATCCAAATTCCTCCATTTTTAAAGCTCTAGCGTAGCTTTTAAATGCCTGGCGTGCAGTCCTTTAAACGCCCACTTTCGTTTGACTCACGATCAGCACACGTTAGTGGTGTATTCAAGCAGATTTCATGATTTCATTTCATAAGAATAATTCAAAAAGGCCTCCTACATCTGTCGGTCTGCATTTTGCTGCTTTCTAGTGGAGGAAGTAGGCACTTTTACTACGTAAACTATATAAGAACTACAAAAGTTTGAAAAATCTGAATGAAAATTACAGGTGGTGGTGGTGTGGCCTTGCATAATATATTGAGTAAATTTTTATGCCTATTTTCAAAGACAGTGATTACTTATTAGAGAAATATTTATTAGTTTCAACATTATTTATGACTATTTCCGTACATACCATGTGCAAATCCTGTTTGTTTACAAACAAGTTGTTTTCCAGTTTGATTGTGTTGAGGTATGCGAGTATTTTCTACTATTGTTTGGTGTTGTTCTGTGGTGAAATGCATACAATAAGTTCTCGGTGGCGTAATCCAAAATCCAAAAGTAGGAGAAAACAAGAAATTTCTTTGAGATTCTCAGCTGGCAATACAGGTTATGAGCATTGTCCATTATTTTAAAAAATTGCTTTTTTCTCTGTTTCACTTTTTCAGGCATTCAAAATGTTACACGCATCATAAATCTTATGATATTGCTTTCAAAATTTGCATGTATTATCTTCATTGCATTGACTATAAACCTGCGGATCGATTTTTGGATTGCACTTTTGGTCTGGTTGCAAAACAATTTCAAACTTAAAAAATTGAAGATTTTTTGTAGATTAAAAACTTGGATATGAAAAAAATTTATTTCTTCATACTCATTAATGCAATTCAAAAAAGAATCCGTAGGTTTCTTCCAATTGTATTAATGCAATAGAATATTAACTAAAAGTTACCAACCACAGGCGAATATCCCCAGCCTGACTGGGAATCAATCCGGGGACCATGTTAACTACGAGTCTCAATGCCGATCGTTCATCCGAAGAGCCGGACGGTTTACGTAATTTGCATTCAAGTACAAAATTTCGCCAATGTCTCTTAGCTTACAGCGAGCGCAACGAGGTAGGCCTATAGACTGGGCTTACATCAGGTCGTCGTACTCCTTCTGGTCATTTACAACGTCAAGGCTCGTTGACATGGTACAGAATACTTCAACCTATTATGGCATCACAAATACCTTTCTCTGCGATGTCAGTATAGCCTGTCCACATCCTCTTTGGCTGTCAGACATGAACCCCATTGAACATGTCGGAGACAGAATAAAACAATCTCCTTTTGCATGCCATAGGTAGCTGACTACTTGCGTACCCTTTCTTTTCGCACAGGCAAGTGCTAAGGATGAACCACAATTGAGGCCCAGGCTGCCCATCCCAGTTCTACCCTTTTCACAGTCCGTTATTGTGGAAAACCTACCTGTGTTAGAGCGAGATTAAAAGGCTAGCAAAATTGCCGCCCACTGATGCTGACACCGCTACTCATGCAGTTAAGCAGCATTGGGCATGGTTAGTACGCGGATGGGTGACCATTCAGGTCTACCACCTGCCGCTGAAACAAAGCTTATTAGAAAACAGACACATAGCCACGGTGCAACATACCGCGAGTTCAATCAGCCAAATTAACATTTACAAACAGACTACATATACGAATGCCAGTATTCAATGAACATTTATTATTATTATTATTATTACTATCACTAACATCTATATTTATTATTCTTATACATATTTTCCAAACAGCCCGGGTGAGGATCGCTAAAGCGAAACCGATACTGGGATCAAATCCGAACTACTGCTCAATCTGTTGGAGGGAAACATGCATTGTGGATATGTTGTATTAACATATGTCACGAAACTTATATGCTAAATGTGAACTAATGTTCAATGAACAAATAATTTTTGGTACAATTAAGTAATTCTTACTAGTGGAAAAAAAGTTAAATACTTTCAACCAACGGTGAGAAATGAAAATGTATTATTAAACGGCAGATAAACGAAAACTTTCATTTTTTTAATTAGTAATGGGAAATACATACTGTATGTTATTAAACAAAATGTTAACAGAGATCACCTTCTTTGAAATACTGCTAAGAAAGTTAGTGTGTAATTAAACAAAGGATTGACGGAGATTACTATTTCAAAAATCCCGTGGCACATTCATTTTGGAGCTTGGCTTTCCAAGACGACTACAGGTAGTCAGCGTAATAGCATATTCGGCCGGAGTGCTTGGCTTTCATGAAGCATACTATTGCCCAGTAGCGGCGATTGGGTATTAGAAGTGCGGGGGGCAGAAACGTTTACAGACAACAAGAAGTCCCCGGGTAGAAGGGATATCGCGAGGCGGGGGTTGGGGGGGGGGGGGTGGAGGGAGGCATCAAAATTGAAGGATATTGCTATGAAATATTTGTTATGCTCTCTGAGTGAATTTCAATAGAGGGTGACACTCTCTATCAACTTAAGTGCTGTAATAATAGTGCCATACAATAAAACTTTTACTTAAGGAACAATAATTTTCGCATGTATTACTATTAAATGGAAGTACGGCGTAATTATACAATTAAACAGTCATTTAGTATTTGACTACAAACTAACAAAGTAACAGACACATAGAGTGAGTGAGACTGCCAGATTGACAAGTGCGCGCGGCAAGCGGGTGACTTTGGGAAAAATATACCCATGCTACCCTTCGTCAAAGAATACACATGTTCCGTGGGTCTCCACTACTTGCTGTGCATTTCGGTTAACCGCGACGAACAACATTTTGTGCGTATTTCCGCTAAGTATTTTTCTTAATAAATTAAATACATTATAGGAAATAATTAACTGAAAAGACAACAGGGTTTGTAAAAATTGCTTTAAAAAAAATTCTCAGTTTCAGGCGGTTAAAATGGAATAAAAATTTATATTTATATCCATAAAGCTGGGGCCGACTCCCTCTACTGCCTCTCGTATCAGCCATGTCCTCAGTTGGTCTGACGAGACTGAGTGAACCTCATTCCAGCCCTCGTCAGAAGTCGAACCTCCATGTAGGCTTTCTACAAGTTGTACAAAGTACCAAAATAAAACGCTAATTCAATTACGGAGCGTCGAAGTTTTTACACGTTTAAACTTCAAAAAACATGAAAATAATTAAATAACAGATTACCTGATATTTTTCTATTAATAACTGAAGAAGAAACCATAACGGAGATAAAAGAAACATAAGACTACGTTCATCTCTGTGCATCCATACACTTCCCGCGGGAAATGCCAACAGGACGAGACAGAGCTGCGCTGGAGAGGACTGCGGTGAGGAACAGGTGTCTCAGTCGAAACCTGAGAAGTGTGCGTGTCAACGAGGAATAACAAGTGGTCGCGCCATGAATATTGCAATGAATCCAGGAATACAACTTAAGAATAGCTCTCAAGCTTCCGACGCCTTCATTTGGAAGTATATGATATACATTACAATATAAAATAAATAAAAATAATCAAATAATAATATCGTCCTATGGGACGTGTGGGTTTGTGCTTGCATGCGGGAGATGATGGCATCGTGCCTCACAGTTGTTAGCCATGATGTTATATCAGGCAAATGCTGAGGCTGTACCTTAATTAAGGCCGAACTAACGACCAACGGTGAGTTTAGTCGGAAAGCCTTGCCACCTGAGCTACTTTAAAGAAGACTGGCACCTTCCCAGTCCTTATGTCTTCTTCCACCGTCATCATATATGTACAGGATTTACAACTATTACTTCTTATTATCATTTAATTACTTTTTATTTATTCGTATATTTATTTATCAATTTAATTATTTATTTGTCTAGATTTGCCAGGTATAGTTAAAGCTATGAGGCCTTCTCTTAAGCTAAACCAAGCTTAATAATTACATGAAACTAGTATATCAAAGTTACTAGGATATAATTTTTAAAAACTGACCTACAATATAAAGTTATCAAACGATAAGAATTTGACACTACTACTACTACTAAACAGAAAGTGAATATTTATTATACTGGTTTTTGAATGAGGAGCCCGACGGCTGACACCGTAATTCGTCTGGTATGGAGTACCCGCAGTACTTTTCGTGAAGGAATGAGTGTCCCGTTCAGTGCTGAGTGCAAGAATGGTCACGATATTCCTGTTGTGAGAGCGAATGTTTAGTTGATGAGCCTCTGAGAGCTACTGCGGTGTAGACGTACTTACGAGGGGAACCCGATTTCCCAGAAACTTTGCTCAGTGAAAGACGCAAGTTTCGGCTTATCCGTAGACACTCGACTGTTCCGGAGAAAATTACTGTTGAAGTTTCCGACGTGCTTGACATGCCTATTAGCGCGTACCAAGTTCGACCGACGCGGTAGCAAAGTGGCTATCGCCGCGGCTTTACACTTTCGTGCCCCGTGTTCAAATCCCGATAGTTTTCCTTTTCATTTATTCACTTTTGTCCATTGAAGATTACTGCATGAATCGTTTTGTTCAATGTATTTTAAAATACCGTTGTCATTATCCGTCTATGTTCTTTCTGGTAGATGAATTTTAAAGGGGTTGCCTGGCAGAGGCGGTAAAGGCGTGCTCGGTTTGCCCGGAAGGACGTAAGTTCGAATCCCCGTCAGAAAGCCGTAAAATTTAAGAAATTAGATTTCTACTTCCGGAGGTGCATATCGCCCTGGGGTTCACTCAGCCTACATAAAAAATGACTAACAGGTTAATTCCTAGGGGCAAAGGCGACCGGGCGTAGACCTAACCACTCTACCCCACTAAGTGACGAGGTTACGAGTAGTGGAAGCCTTTACCTTCCACCACTCCCAGGGCTGTACGGAAATGACTTTGCTTTTCCTTTAAATGAATTTTAAAACATCAATAAATGAATGAAACAACTTATTTCAAACCGTTCTTGGAAAAATGATCGGTTGTGTATGGTTTGTCCCTAACACATTGCCATCACTTAAAATCTTCAGTAACATTAACCACATTTCTTTCCCGAGATTGGTATCTCGCTGAAGCGATATAAAATGAGCATACAAAACATTGTAATCCCTAAAAAATGGCACATCTATACAATATATAACTATACATAATACATGCACAACCCTTTTTGTGAAACACGGTCGTAATTTTACAATCAGCATAACGCCCTTGTATCCACATTCGTGTAGTAATCGCCAATGGACATAAGTAGATAAATAGAACAAAAAAAAAACACACACAGTTAATTGGGATTTGAACAAAGAGCGCAAAAGTATGAACCCACGGCGATTAGTGTTGGCTACTGAATGCATGATTCGAAGCAGTGTATAGATTCATTCAAGTATCCGAGTGAATCGATTCACAGCGCACAGTGCTGAGTGGCGCACTCACGGCTCACTAGCAGGACACTGGACGTTGGTGGAGAGCCGAGCTACCGCTGCAGCGAGACATACAGTGTGCCATGGCACACCGAAAGAACCGTTCGCAGTCACGGAACAGTGGGACAACGCACACACGGTTCATTATCGGTACACTGGACATCGGCGGGGAGCCGAACTTCCTCTGAAGCAATACATACAGAGCCATGGTACACTGAAAGAGTCGTATGCTATAATGGACTCTCGAGCTCAGGTCATTTGAAAATAATACTATCCTCTTCTACAGGAAGGTTTAAATAATAGATGGATTTATTTGCAGTGTTAAAAAGGTAGTCAAAACATAATTCTAAAGTAGCTAGTAAGAAGGTAGGCTATTATGTTATACTATCTGTTAGTTTAATGAATCTTAGTGTTATAACTTGGTTGACATTTGACAATTTATCAAACTCGACTCTAGCCTGCCCTATGACTATGAGTCATGCTCGTGACCACTCAAAATTACCTGGTTGATATTGTGAAGAACGGCTCAGTATTCTCTCAGATCATATGTCACATCGCTGCACAAGAATTCAATCATACGTGGACAGTAAGTGAGCCGACTGAGGCAATAACTTAACTAACAGTATGTTGAATCAGATAACCAGTGGGCTACTGTACATCTTAGGTAGCCTGTACAAAATATGACGATTTTAAAAAATCCTCTGCTGATAGAAAAATACATATTTTCAAAAATGACTGAGCGAGTTGGACGTGTGGTTAGTATCGCGTAGCTATGCGCTTGCATTCGGGGGATGGTGTGTTCGAATCCCACCGTCGGCAGCCGTTAAAATGGTTTTCCGTAGTTTCCCCATTTTTACACCAGGAAATGCTGGGACTGTACTTTAATTAAGGCCATGGCTGCTACCTTCCTACTCCCAGACCTTTCCCATCCTGTGTCGCCGGAAACCTTCAATGTATTAGAGTAACTAGCATTTTTTTTCTAAGAAAGGAGTTCATACTATGAAGACCAGATGGCAGCTGCGAGCACTGAATGCTGTTGCTGCTACACAGATGCAGTAGGAGCGGTGACTAATGTGCCGTGAATCGGATCACTGATCGATTCAGTAACGTGAGCGGAATCAAATGAATCGATTCAGTAAAATGAATCGAATGTCCCATCACTCTCGGCGATAGCCGCTGCACCACCGCATAAATTGAAGTTGCTACAGGCTAATAGGGGCGTAAATCACGTCGGAAACTTCGACCGTCATTTTCTCGGAAAAAGTCGAGTGTCTACGGATAAGCCGAAACATGTGTTCGCTTATATCGGCCTGTCTTTGACTGAGCGAAGTTTCTGGGAAAGCGGGTTGGTACACTTGCTGGGTTCCCCTCGATAGTGTCGTGCAGTAAACACTGGGTTTGAAGTTGCCTTCCAGTTTACAGCTTTGATACTGGCAGTTGGTTAAGATTTGGAGAGATGTGTTGACGCGGCTTCATGCTGAAAATGAAATTAATACAGGATTTATGAGATTTTTACTGTCTCCTGGCTAACTGGAACTGAGGTATTCTACACACAACAAACCAGTATTTAAAAAACGCCTCATTACAGTGTTTACTGTGTTAGTTTTTGTTGCTACTAGAATTTCCTACCCTTATGCAACAGATGGAAGAATCGACAATGTTTGACGAATAGGCTACCTCTCGTGCGCAGAACATGTAAAATAGTCCTTTTCGAGAGAATAATAATAATAATAATAATAATAATAATAATAATTTCCGCCTCTGTAAAGTGGTTGATATGATTAGTTGCCACCCCCGGGTTCGATCCCCGGCTCTGCCACGAAATTTTAAAAGTGATAAGAGGCCTGGAACGTGGTCCACTCAGCCCCAGGAGGTCAACTGAGCAGAGGGGGAGTTCAATTCCCACCTCAGCCATCCTCGCATTTGTTTTCCGTGGTTTCCCACTTATCCTCCAACTAAATGCCGGGATGGTACCCAACTATGCCCACGGCCGCTTCCTTCCCTCTTCCTTGTCTATCCCCCATAAGGCCCCTGTTCAGCATGAAAGGAGAGGCCACGTGAGCGAGGTACTGCTCCTCCTTCCCAGTTGTATCCCCGACCCAAAGTCTCACGCTCGAGTACACCGTCCTTGAGGCGGTAGAGGTGGGATCCCTCGCTGAGTCGAGGAAAAAGCCAACCATGGAGGGTAAACAGATTAAGAAAGAAAGAAAATATAATAATAATAATAATAATAATAATAATAATAATAATAATAATAATAATAATAATAATAATAATAATAATATCACGTACTATGGTGGCTCCAGACCAATGGCAAATCACTCAAGTTCCAACATGCTCTAGTAGGAACAATTTCTCTAAATGGACAATCAGAAAAGAAATTAACAGATTCTACATTATAATCCCGTTTCTTGATACGTGAACGGGGATGAGATTAATTTATATGGCAAGGTAACCGGATGCCCTTCCTGTCACCAATCTCAGTTGAGGAGTTAAAGAAAATGAAATGAATGATGGTGAATGAAATTGGGTAAGGAGGTGAAAGGAATCAGCTATAGCACGTGAATAGCAACTTCTCCGGTTGTCCTGAGTATGGTTTTATGTAATTTCTCATTTTCATTTCCAGGCAAACCTGATTTCTAATTTCTGATATTATTGCTTTTACGTCACATAACTACGATTATGCCGCAATTCTATCCTGTAGGGCATCCTTTACGTGCTGATAGATCTACCACCTTCAAATGGAACCGGACTGAGCCGGAATTGAACCGACCTTCTTGGGCTAGACCGTCTGAGCCATTGAGCCCTGCGTAAGATACTCCTACTTCTCTCCTCGGCCGAAATAATTACACACATAATATGAGAAATGTTCCTGGACATGAATACATTTTATGAATGTAGGTCCACTGCATACGCCTTTCAGACACCCAATTTCGATTTCTACCGGTTCACAAGACAGTCATCGCTGGAGAACTACATGTGACGGCTCTAGGTCACTCTGGTAGAATAACATCTCAGTTGACCAGATAATGAGAACATTTCCATTTTTGAGGACGATATTTTTAAAATACTATTATAGAAATGCTTGCTTTAAGAGTTTAAATCACCGGGCGAGTTGGCCGTGCGCGTAGAGGCGCGCGGCTGTGAGCTTGCATCCGGGAGATAGTAGGTTCGAATCCCACTATCGGCAGCCCTGAAGATGGTTTTCCGTGGTTTCCCATTTTCATACCAGGCAAATGCTGGGGCTGTACCTTAATTAAGGCCACGGCCGCTTCCTTCCAACTCCTAGGCCTTTCCCATCCCATCGTCGCCATAAGACCTATCTGTGTCGGTGCGACGTAAAGCCCCTAGCAAAAAAAAAAAAAAAAAAAAAAAAAAAAAAAAAGAGTTTAAATCATCTGAAGCCCTTGCTAACATTCTTGACAGCAAAGGTTATTTCACGGAAACAGTTTTACGCGCTAGTCTCAACAATAACGGACATGTATAAAATTGCATACGCATCCGACGTAAAGGGTCTGTTAATCCAGTTGCTTCCAGTCACAAAACCGTCAATATTCCATTTATTTACAGTAACATTTTAGTGTTTCTGGCGTTTCCTGCTAGATCTGGTCCAGACGAATCAAACTGCAAATCGCTCGTCTCTGAGACTCATGATCAGTTGAAGAGCTGTCAGCCTGATTTGAGAAGCAGTGAACGTGATCAAGAAAGCTAGGCAATGTAGCTAAGGATATCATCTCACGTGACACTTCAGTACCTGCAAGGTCATCTGCTAAGGAATATTTCTAAATGTTCTCTTTATTAGCCTATTCCTGCTATACAAACTTCCATACAAATCCAGGTTCGCAAGGGTGCTAGTCAAAAGCAGTATTCCTACTAGCTTCCCACCAAGGTGACCGAGGTCCGAAACCTGGTGAATGCAGGTCTGATTTTTTTGAAATGATAAGTAACATCCCTGCCGTTTGGACTCCACCTAAAACTGGAGGTCCCGTGGTTGTGATCACGATATCAAGAGTCGCGCAAACCTACAAACTTGCTTGCTTAAGGGTTCCGTAAGTGGCAATGAGAATCTTTCCTACCTTATGTTCATATTAAAAAGCTTTCCATTTTTATCTGATTTTCCAGCTGCATTGTCCCACTGCGGAGCTACTAGGAATTATTTATCAGATCCAATGTTTATGTCACCAGTATCCTAAGATCAGTGACTGGACTCGTAATGCGGGTGAGTCAACTGAGACTTGCAGGGCCTATAAATTCGGCTTCACACAGCCACGCAGTGTGATTGCATCGCGATAGGAGATTGCCAAACTGAATCTGATCCCTTGCGGATCTTTCAATATGGAGAGCAGGTATACCGGTATCTCTAAAGGAATCGAACTCTCATACAACGCTATATGGTACATTCTTAGCACGGAGACCTGAATGATCTTGTTAGTGCTTTGAGCGGTACCATGAAGTTGGAAATAACAACATAATTGATTCATTTATAGCCTAGGAATCAGTCAGTACAATGTGCAGAATATAAATAATCGTTCATATTATTTCTCATTCAGATGCTGTCCTTCTTTGACTATTGTTTGCAAATAACGTACCAGCGTTTACGCATATCAAAATGAGTGTTGCAACTTTACCTCCAGAAGGATATGATTTAAATATATAAAAATAACCAGTATTATCGTCTGCCTGCTGTCATTTTTTGATGGATACAGTACTTTTGCATCCATCTCTTGGCACAGATCAGAGCAAAGTGTCCACTGAAGTCCCAGTCTTTTTTTTTTTTTTTTTGCTTTACATCGCACCGACTCAGATAGGTCTTATGGCGGAAGCGGAAGGAAGCGGCCGTGGCCTTAAGGTACAGCCCCGACATTTCCCTGGTGTGAAAATGGGAAACCACGGAAAACCATCTTCATGTTTGCCGACAGAATGGCTCGAGCCCACTATCTCCCGATTACTGGATATTGGCCGGACTTAAACGACTGCAGCTATCGAGCTTGGTGGGTCCCAGTCTTATCCATGGCTGTGACAATATGGAAGCTGCTCGGGTATGGGTGGTGCTGATTAATGACATTCAGAGCACAACCAGTATGTCTGAGTGTCATGAAAGGTGTTGCCTATAGGGTTAGTTGCACTACAATACCACTGCCTGGCCCAGTGAGGAAAGCAATGGCAAACTACCTCACTCCTGGTCTTGCCTAGTACGCCTCATTTTGGTACTGGCATTGGTTTTTGTGGTTTCCCTATAACTGCTTAGCCTTTGGAGGTGCTATTTGAGGATCCAACCAGCCTCTGGGCTGATGACCTAACAGACAGACAACATTATCGTGGCTGCGACCGCACTGAAGTCAGAATAAGGAATCTGATTTGAATTGTTGGTAACAATAGTGAACTCAACAATAACTTAACTGTGATCAACTTCTATCAAGTATCATGCCTCTCCCTAGTCTCTTTAGCGTGTCAATTCCCATAACCAAAGAACATTACTTTTACTTCTACCAGATAGGCAGCAGCGCATTCTCTTATGAGGGTCCCAAATGTACAGACATCGCCAGCGATGGTTGGAAGATGTGAAGGGCGGGATTACTATACCCTTAATAATAAAAGACGCACTATGGGCTGGAGGAAGGAGCAACTGTAGTGCCATTGCACGGTGTTGCCACTTCCTGCATTCCTTTCTCCTTCTCCTCGCTTTCGCTTCACTTGTTCTTTCAATAAGACCGCTGTGTTCTGTTGTATATAACTCAGAAGTGAGAGGTTTGGCAACTCCAAGCAACATTAGCCAGCCAGCAGGCTCATCTCCATGGTAACCACCGTGAATCCACCCACGTTTCCATGGCAACCAAACCCCCTACTCCCTTCTCCCCACCCAGGCAGGCTATAAACGGACCTCCCTCTAAGAATTGACACTATTAGGCCTACGACCATGCTCTTTCCCGTTCAATGCTGCACAAGGTATTCCGTAAGGTCGGCGGATGCAGAGTCGGCTTGCGCCGTAACGGTGGCCGTGGCTGGGCCGTGACTCGGCAGCTCTGCATTTCGACCGACCAGCTGAGCAGAGAAGGCTTCAGCTTACCGGTGGCTACGGCTCTACACCTCTGCATTCAGGGGGCGGGGAGGTACTGTACCCCACCGTCGGCTGTCCTGAAAACGGTTTTCAGTTTTTTTTTCCATTATCCTGCACTAAGGCGAATTATGAGACAGTTCCTTGCATAGGCCATGACCGCCAACCCCATCACCTTGACCGCTCCAAATCTCTTTGGCCTGAGAGAAGACATCATCTTCTAAAACGCCCACCATACCCCTTCAGGGTAGTTATTAAATAACTCAAATGCCTTCGCAAGTCAACTATGGTTGAAACTCTATTCAAACTGTATTCATGCTCTTAATAACACTTAAAATAGTATTTATATTTGAGACGAGTAATGTTACTTGATTTGTATGAATAATCATGTATTTTTTATGTTCCTTTTTCAATAATATTGTTCATTACTTGTTTATATAATTTGAAAGTCTTATCAACACGAAAAGCACCATTTAAAACGTGTATACTTGAAAATATGTAAGTTGTTACAAGCCTACTTTTCGGTAAGATCAAATTTATATTTATTGTAAAGATGTTACGTTGTTAATTTATTTGAATGGTTGTGAATTTCTTAAAACGTTTTACGTTCATAAAACTTATGCGCTATAAAATCCATCTATTCAACAAAAAATGCTGTTTAACCACACTGAGAAAGTGTCCAATAATAATAATAATAATAATAATAATAATAATAATAATAATGTAAGAGAAGAGACAGGAGAGAAATAGGAATAAAGAATAACCTCACCTCCCAAAGTGTTCAATTTTTAAAAGTATTTAGGCAGTATGAAGTCTCAGGATGGAAGATTGGATGGGGAAGTTAATTAAGAATAAATCAGGCACCAGGATTCTTTCTACCAGGGTGTACGAAACATTCTATGGAGCAAGGATATACAATGTCTCAAGAGAAACGAACGAACTCGTGTATGGAAGAATCAGCTCCACATTTTGCATATCTCGTACCGTGCTGTGGTATTCGCTAATAAAAAAATATCGTATTATTTAATACATTTATCCAACACACACATTCTCAATAAACTTGCGTGGTCCTATTATGTGAGGAAAGTGACAGTGACATATTCATATAATATACATATTCAAGTGTGGTTATACTGTGATTTACATACTACGACGTGGTGCAGTGAGAATCTTCGGTGAATTTGTTGATTTCTTCGAGTGGTAATTTTAAGCAAAGTCTTCGATGATATACAGATATTATGTGGAATACAACAGGGACCTTAGAATAATATACAAGACATATAAACTGCGATATCTAGAATAGGATAATGTTTTTCGAATGATGATGATCATATAATATACAGTGTGATCCAGCAGCCCCTTCTAATATCGTTTGTTGCAGCCCAACTAACGTGCACATGGTTATAGGGGTGCTTTTCCCCTGCAGGCGTACTGTATGGTACTAATGTTCAGTGAGCACATTTTGCACACGATTCTGAACCCTAGCGAAATGTTATCATCCGTTCGCAAAACACGATGCCTTGAAATCATGTTGCAACATCCTTTTACCATGTAACTATGATGTGTCGCGCCTCGTGACCTGATGTAACGAAGAGGGGAATCAATGAATAAAACTAGGTAACAGTGCAGTAATTAATGTCTTAAACAAAGAACCGGATAGCGTATGTACTCTGCTCTCATCGTACTACCAGCGTGTTTCCAGAAGATGTGGTTAAGCGTTCGCCTAGCAATCGACGGAATGTGACAGCGGCGGTTCGAATCCTGCATCGTTCAAACATTTTTGCATCGGTATAACATTTGAATACGTAATCACAGGCCCACGTTTGCCACATTCAAACAGTAGAACGACGCTGTTATTCATCTTGTGCCCTGCGCATACTCCGCTGGTTAGGGCCTGAATGTACTGTAATCTCTGTTGTTATTCGGCATGTTTTACACTAAGGAATACATTGACATGTACCTCGTCTATGGGGAAGCAAGACAAAACGCGTGCGGGGCACTACAACTGTACCAGGAACGGTATCCTTACAGGCTACATCCGGCTGCTACGACAATCCACCGTGTTGAAAGACGCCTAAGGACAACAGCCGTGATTTCCAACTAGCCACCAGTCCGCGATAGGCCCGTTACATCAGGCGAAACAGAAGAGGCCGTTTTGGAGGCAGCTCACAATAATCCACACATCAGTACAAGGGCGATTGCACGACAGGTGAACACCGGCCAGCCATCCGTCTGGCGAATATTGCATGAACATAAATTTCACCCATAGCATCTTGAGTTACACCAGGAGCTCCATGGGCGGGATTTCGAAGCTCGAATGGAGTTTCGTCGGTGGCTATTAGGCAGGCAGAACAATGATTCAGCATTCGTATCGCATATCTTATTCTCGGACGAATCGCGCTTCCACAGTATGGAAACGTCAATCGCCACAACATGCACTATTGGAGTCCGGACAATCCTTACTGGGTGCGACAGGCGGCCCATTAACTACGATGGGGAGTGAATATTTGGTGTGAAATCTTGGGGTTCACCTGATTGACCTTATTTCTTTGACAGCCATTGGGCGGGCCCACGCTACCTGCACTTTCTGCGCCAGAAACTCCCACTGCTGCTGGAGGATGTGCCCTTGCAGCAGGATCGTTTGACGATGTAGTTGCAACAGGATTTCCATCACATTCGACTTCGCCCGTTCGTAACCATCCGAACGAGGAACTGCCAGGGAAATGGATAGGACGAGGAGGCCCTAGTTCGTGGCCCGCCAGATCACCGGATGCGGTTAGACTTCTTCTGGTGGGGGCATTTGAAGAACGTTGTTTACTCGCAAGCGCCGGAAAACAACGACCATCTCCGGTTACTCATCGCGGACGCCTGCCGAGCAATTACACCTGCAATGCTTCAGCGCGTAAGACGATCTATTGGACACCGGGTCCGAATGCGAATAAACCAAAACGGTCATCACATCGAGCATTTGCTGCGATGAAACATTGTCAGGGCAGTTGTGTTCCTATTATTTCCGGTCTGTATGTGTCAGGCTTGCTAACTAATAAACCCTTCTTAGGGCCACAAACAAATTCATTCACACACACACACAATTTGCATGGAAGCGGGTATTGAACACTTACATTGCGTGCGGTACGTATTAAACAAGACGAGTATAACGTTACGATGTCCTATCATGGTGAGACGGTAAATACCAAGATATCCGGTAGTGTTGTCTGAGCATACCGGCAGGATATGTTTTCAGGACGGAATGAATATTGTGGGTTGCATAAAACTACATTGGAAGGGGCGGCTGAATCAAGCTGTATAGTCTTCGAATACAAAGTTATATGGACATATTTATTATGATAGTTTAGTCTGAGAATATATTCATCTACACCAGTTGAGACCTGTGTTTGTTGTGTGATTGGGAATGTAACTACTTCATAAAAGAGACGAGTTTCATTTGAGTAAAGAATTATACTTCTCTTCACGTAATCCACTATGATGAATTCTGATTGAGGATATTGAAGTTATCTAAAGATAACCGCGTTACTGGTTAATGTTAGGAGCATGTTTGCCTGCTATTACTTCGATTTGTTATTTTTGGTGTACAGCATGATAATAATAACTGATAATAATCAAGGAAGTAGCGCAAGAAAGTAAACTAACACATCCAGTGGACTCCAGTTTGTGTGTTTTCTTAAGACAATTTCTTAAAATTTCGCGTACAGTTTCCATATGATTTTTCTATTTATTGCACGTGCATGCTTACTTTTTAGTGTGATTTTTAAAATTAATGGCGCTGGGACTCGGAAGATCATGCGGCCAAGTGTGATATTTGTCTTTTAACTTACATGTGTATATTTGCTTATTACCTTGTACAGGAGACGGCACTGAAGGGTTATTTTTGCTGCCGTATTCTTATCGTTTTCCCTTTCAGGATTTTAGCAGCGATGTTATATGACGCGGATAATCTCCTCTCAAGTGTAGTTAGTTTACGTTTTCAGCATTAATATTTTATTTACTTCAGATTATTATTATTATTATTATTATGAAGAGAGGAATCTTTCGCCCGAAGGAAGGTAAAGAAATTCTCACACACCCACACAAGTATCGGATGACATCGATGCCATATATTGAATTCCATTACGATACATACCGTATGTTTCGAATTTACTCCTGTTTTAATTTGTCATGCGTAGACTCAATTGTTGGCAATCGAATTACACATTATTGCAAACGTAAATATTGTCAATTGATCCTTCATGACAACGTCCCTTTATTCTTTTATGCAATTAATTCACCTCCACCCACGTCAATGTTATCCTTGTAACTAATTCAAGACTTTGCTTTTACATTAATATAAACAGATTTTCGAAACAAGAAACCCAGCCTCGGCATAACACCGTATTCGTACCCAAGAACCCGTACGAACTTCCCGCCGACTCTGAGTGGAACTCACGTCATACGCATCAATACATGCAGAGAACCCCTTAGCTTAGTTGCGCCTGGACAAATAATAAACTCAACAGACTGCTACAGGCATTACTACGGGTACAATATATTTCTTTACTAGCTGCAGGACCTGACGCTGCCCGGGTAGTTTTTAATGTTAATTTTTGGAACTTTTACCTGTTAATTATGTGCGAAATATGTTTTTAGATTTCTCTATTGTGAATTTGACTGATAATTTACGATCTATTTTCTAGTTTTAGAGTTATAGTTATGTGTTTAATTTTAAGTTTTAATTTTAGGTTAAATTGTTTCGCGTTAAACTTTGTCACTGCTGCAGCCCGCACTGTCAGATGAGTAGTTGATCCTTTCAAATAAATAATAAAAGTAAGTGAAAACGGTATGTGTTTACTAGTCGCACCCCAGATATGACGTACATGATTCTAATTGTGAATGGGACTGTCACCAATCAGCCTAGTGACTCCGAAATCTTTGAATTCAACATTAAACTCGGTCTTTTTTGGACACTTTCTTCTTTTTTTTTTACACCTTATCATCCACCATGCCGATAGGGCTTAACTTTGACTTTAACAACATCCGGAGTGCCAGAATTCATTTCAGCGACCCCGAAAACCACACATACGACACTAATATTGGCCGTTTTCCATTATTTTGACATTTTGCCCCCTCCTCAACCCCATCCGAAGGGTGATAGAAGTGTCTTAACCCCACAGTATTTTTCTCCAGACAGTGAGTCATGTGTGTACCAAGATTGGTTTTAATTGCTCCATACATTCCAGATTACACTTTCCAGATGTTATATGGCACTTGAATCAGAACAGGCATTGATTTCCTTGCCAGCCATATTGAGTAGTTGTAGCCTAGATGCAATTTGACGTATATGGATCTGCATTCTCTTGAGAAAGCTACAACAAGCTGTTCACGATTACGGAGTGAAGAGCTTTACTCCAACTTTAAAGTTTGTCCTGGTGACTTAATTCATTGTGACAGGGAAGGCTAAATTTAGAGGAAATTATCTCCATTTGAGAATCAATGGTTTATCTAGATTAACAGGTGTTAAATCTATTCTTGGAATAAAATACTTTCTTCCTGAAGCTGAGCTCGTTAGAATTTTTTCATGAACGATTTTTTTTGTCTATCTTCAGTAGAGTCAATCTCGTTTCGTTGCACAAACCAGTTAGTCTGTATTAACTACATCACTATCTACGCACGCTACGTTATTTGGTCAAACTATACAGAACCTGTTGTTCTCCGTTGCTGAGTTTTAAAAGCCATTCACTGAAGTTAAATCTTTATTTTGGACCTTAGCGTAGAACTTGACTGGACAACAGCTGCTCTGTGACAGTGAGGAATTTACTGCCAGGCACTGTCGGAAGTCTGCACAAAGCAAGACCAATTTCTAGCGAAACGTGGTCTGCTGCTGATCTGCTGTTGAAATAGCGTGATAGGGAGTCATGGTTGCCTCGCCCCAATGATGAACTTAGCCTGTCTTATTTCCTCTGCATCTTATATCATTCTTATGTCAGACGTCGAGGTCTGCGAATTCAGAGTCATTACTCTCTCCTTTGTGTGACTTAACTTTGCTCATTTCTCCTTTCTCCAAATGTATCGTCATAGCTTCACTTATTTTTCTCTGTAACTGCATATTTTATCTTTGCCACTTTTGCCCTTGTTTCTTTTTGTCTTCCTCGTGGAGTTTTAATATTTTGGAAGGTTCGCTCATTTCTAATTTGTTGATTGAAGGATATTCCTACAACCTTTGGCTATTGGAAATTATTTTCAAGTGAGAACGCATGCTTTTATGGACGTTATATTCTCCCGACGGATTTCTGAAGATGACAGATGTAGCAAAAGCCAGGGCGTAAACTTCACAACCGAACATGTTGGCTTACTGATCTATACGGTGATAAACGTGGGGACAGGAGCCGAAAACAGCCTAGAGATAAAATCCTTCTGTCCTGGCAACAATGTATTAGTGTTTAAACTACCGTAGTATAGTTGAAGCCAATATGATCTGCATGTATGGACGTAAAGCCGATTAAACTAAGTCCAAAGCTCCAAGGAAAAGAAAAAGCATTTTATGGACTAAAATTTGTCTCTATTCAGACAATATCGTGGAACAGATAAGTAACATACGTAATATACGAAAATATAATCACCAGATTCCAATTCACTGATTAAATCTAGTGTTAGCAAATGGAGACGATGTCTAGTGCCCAGACACTTAAATGCAGAGAACACAAATATATTGAATACTGAATTATTGTCATTTGCTAATATCGCTCTCTTAAGGCGAACACATCAAAGCAGACAACATAAATTTGTTTAGTCTAACGCCAGTAGATGATGATAGTGTTGCTACTTGCTCCAAAATTACGATCTCACTGCACTGAATGATAAGCATTAGCGATTGTCTTGTTAGTTATCGCTTTCAGTACGCGAACAATTCAAAGCAAACAGTAGGAATTGGTTCAGTCGTAATGCAATTTCATCATCATCATCATCATCATCATCACTGGCACGACAGCCCTTTGTGGGCCTTGGCCTTCTGAAGTAGTTTTCCCCATTCTTTCCTGTTAAGTGCAGAACTCCTCCAATTCTTGACTCCAATTATCTTTACATCCTCTCTCATCCCTTCTTCCCACCTTAACTTTGGTCTGCCACCTTTCCTGTTTCCTTCTCGTACTGCATTAAATATCTTCTTTATCATTCTGTCATTAGCACGCAAAACATGTCCTGCCCACTCCAACCTTCTGATCTTTATACAGTTAACAATGTTTGGTTCGTTATATAAATTATACAATTCATGATTATATCTTCTTCTCCAGACACCATTTTCTTCCACTGGCCCAAAAATTTGCCTCAAAATCCTTCTTTCAAATATACCGAGCTGTCTTTCATCAGATTTTGAGAGTGTCCAGGACTCAGCACCATATGTTAATACAGGCTTTACTAAAACTTTATACATCAGGACTTTAGTTTTCCTAAACAGCAACTTAGACTTCAGATGTTTTCTGAGGCCATGATAGCACTTGTTAGCAGAATGCCAATTTATAGATAATGTTAATTTTATTACGTGCAACAAATGGCAATCTCACGTTATTGACTGAGAGGCATTTTATCGAGAAACAACCAAACATCTCTCAACCATGGAAGCAACCACAACGAAGCATCCACGATCAACGTTTGCTAAGATGTCATTCCTCAATTGCAGCGGAAGGCGTGCTATCTCAAGCTTATCGATGTAGATAATGTGCTTTAATATGCCAGAATGAAAAAGTAAACTCACTTCACTGAAAGCACTCTTCACTAAACAGTTCAAGCACGATGCTCATCATTGCGCTGTTCTTGTAACCTGTATCTGGTACCAGATTCAGTTATTTTATCAGGGGCCGATGACCTAGATGTTAGGACCCTTAAACAACAACAACAACAACAACAACAATCATTATAATCAGTTTCAGCCTCTCAAACGTTTCCGTTTCCTCAATGTCGACGGAAAGCAGCCGAGTCAGGACGTAGTCCGAACTCATGCCGGTAGATATAGCTGTACGCTATACGTCATCATGGCGAATATGAGATAACTTCGCTGAAAGAAACGTAATTTTCTTTCAAAAAGTATAAAAGTCGTGGTAGCGAGAGCTTTTTTTTATTTAAAAGAAGAGCTAGCCTATGACTGGTAATTTCAACTGTTGAAACATTGTTTTCTCAGTATCACTGTGAATCCCTGCAAAAGAATAGATATAATAAGCAACTAACGAAAAACAAGAAATACAAACCTATACACATAAGCAGGCTATATATCAACATTACCATCACATTTTGTATACTGTATATTGTATAATAATGAATTGTGGTACAAATTGGCTTCACGTTTACGAGAACAATACGGTAGTTCGTCGTCTATGATGACAGTGCGGTGCAGAAGTAAATAGTATAGCGAATACTGGCATCCTACTTAAAACCAAAATTATGAATATTACATAGTGGCCATTCAAGTTAAACATATTTATTTAATCAAACTCAAAAGTTCAGAACAATTAAAGCCAAAATCAATATATCTTCCCTGTAATATGGGTATTAAATGTTTCATACATTCTCACTAGTGGTGAATTCTTGCGACAGAATTTTAACACAGCCGGACTGAGTGGCTCAGACGGCTGAGGCGCTGGTCTTCGGACCCCAACTTGCTAAGTTCGATCCTGCCTCAGTCCGCTCTCAATTGAAGGTGCTCAAATACGTCAGCCTCGTGTCGGTAGATTTACTACCACGTAAAAGAACTCCTGCGGGAATACATTCCGGCACCTCGGCGTCTCCGAAATTCGTAAACGTAGTTAGTGGAACGTAAAGCCAATAACATTATTATTAAAATTTTAACATTAAAGTTCAATTGGTCCAAAAATAACGCTGTGATCTATTATAACACTTACAATTTTGTGTAGATACATTTGATCAGATACCCCTTCAAGGTTCTATCATGTTACTATTTATTGTATTTTGAAATATTCTTTGAACACGATTCATAATTTTTCTCAATCCCCTAAACTGTCTTTTTTATCCGTCATTAGACTTGCCTAATCACCAACCGAATAAAAACATCAAGATCATTTCTATTTATACGGTACTCAGAAGAAAAAGATATTGATAATCAGAGAAATATTAGAACTAAAGAGTTATCGATCAAACAAATAAATAAAATCCATTGGGTTACAGCTTTGATGGGCCTTGGCCTAACAAGTGACCGCTACTCAGCCAGGAGGTCTGGAGATTACGAGGTGACGCGTAGTCAACGCAACCAATCCTCTCAGTCAATCCCGTTCTAGAGAGAGATCGCTATTTCACCGCCAAGTAGCTCCTCAACTGGTCTCACGTAGGCTGAGGTGTCTTGAATCAACCTTCAGACTCAGATAAAAATACCTGGCCTAGCCGGGAGGCAAACCTGAAGCCTCCGGATATGTGGCTGGTTCTCTACCCCTAGACCATGGGCCATACTCAACGACGAATCGACTGATAAGTTCCCTTTAATGAGAGAAAATACAAACTACAGAGGTTGTAATTTCTGTATATTCTACGAAGGATAACCGTCTATTGTATTACGAACACTTAAAAAATATGATTAATAATTTTCCGCAGTGTCCCCTTAGCTGCCTCTTTTAATCCATTCTTAAGACTTCTCCAAACACCATCCAAATTTGAACGTTACTATTACCTTCATTTAAAAGGCACTTAGAAGAAAGAACAATGATAATGACAGAAATATCACAACAAAATTTGTTGCACAAACTAATTTAAACAAAGGAGCCCGTAGTGAGTATCGAACTCAACCTGTTCTTTTCTTGTCTTCACCTCGCCAAGCTGGCGACGAGCTTTAATGTTGGGAAATGAATAACATCACGTCTGGAGTTTCATGCATACCATTCCGCCACTGATTAATCCGCCCGTCTGATGGCCACTACAAGCTAACGTGCAATTAAGTGTTATTAGACTCAAGTAATGACAGAACAGATCTGTATTAAAAGCTAATTATTTCATCAATATTCTTTTATCAACAAATTTAGCAATTTAACAACTAACTACCTGCACACAGAATGCGGTAGAGCTTAGATCATTAGTATTAAGACCAGATCTTCATTGGATGGATTGTCCTAGGAAACAAAATACTTTAAAACAAAATCGTGTTTATACCTTGTCACATACATCAACTATCAATGGATGTCACATTCCAAATAATCTTTCACGTACACCAGACAGTCATTAAGGCTTTACAGAAGCTCACTACAATTTCTGTTTTAGCAAGTTCCACATTTCTGAATCTCCGAGGTGGTCTGCTCCAAATGACGCGAATTTCAGATAACATCAAGGACAAGTTACTTTTTGCTTCCCTCATTTCTATAATTATGGGTGCTGTTAACGATTTTATATCGATCCCTTTCACTTATATCCCTGTAACTTTCAAGTGAATTGTACGACCCTTTATCTTAAATATCGGGTTTTAACTGATGGATTGTCACGAAATAGAAAAACTAAAAACTTTTTAATCATTCGTGGTTCTTTTCTGGCTCCTTGGTTGAATGGTGAGCATCGTGGTCTTCGGTTCACAGAATCTCACGTTCGATTTTAGGCCGATTGGGGGATTTCAACAATGTATGGTTAATATGTCTGACTCTGAGACTATGTTTGTCTCAATACATAGCACTTCACATTCACACACAACACTGTACACCACCAACCACTAAAGAAACACGCAATAGCGGCTACCCGGCCAAACAGAACGACACAATTCGCACCCGCGACCCCACCAGGGTGTGATAAAAGAGGAAGAAGAAGAACCGTTCTGCATCCTTCTTTATGCTCACATCTGCGCCTTTCAATAAAGCACTACCAAATTTACTCGGAGTCGGCACGTCTAGTCCTGAGACTTTACAGTTCGAGCTTCTGTTGAGTTGCCGATTATTCCCTGTGCCATTGTCTGGGCGAGTGGATGATGTAATAGCTACCTGACCAAGATAGCTCGCTCAGTAAGGTCATGATCTCTGCCAGTCTGCTATATTATTCCATACAGTGTACAACGTTCTGTACTGCATGATCTAGAAGAGAAATATAGACGTCTAATATTTATGTGTGTATCTTCTTGAAATACACTTCTCTTGCTGATATCCAACATACATCATATTTAGCAAGATAAGTTCGCCACCTTTTGTGTGGTTCTTGTTACTGGAGCTATTATCAAAGCTAGAAAATGCAATGGAAATACATTTGGATTTCTTTTCATTACGGAGTTAGACCTCAGTGTACTGTTTTCCTGGATGGCAAACAGCAAAATATGGCGACAGAGAAATTCAAGTTTCGAGTATCCGTCATCACTGTTAATACCAAGTCGGATGCTGGCGTTAAACAACTTATTATCGTCGGGTGGATGAAATGGCATGCACTTGATGGAGTCATGTGCGACTGACATATGTCGGTCAAATTGAAGGGAAAGGCCTATATATCTAGCTTCCTTCCTGCTCTTCAGTACGGTTCTGAACGTTGCACGAAGGTAAAGACACATTAGGAATTATATGTGAGGAAGATGAGTATTCTGCATTGGTTTCCTGGCGTCAACAGTGAAGGATCGGCTCCGAAATGAAGACCTGTGAAGCACCTGTCAGTGAAAAGCTTGGGTGTAGTGATGGGTAGTTCGCGACGAACTAGTTCTCGGGAACTACTTCACTCCCACGAACTGTGAAGTGTTTACTCGTCTCTCGAGAACTACTTCGCGAACTGTAGAACTTCACGAGTGTGAAGGGAATGGGAAGGAACTTGTTGGCGGACGAACTACTTCAGCGATTGCAGAGTGCTCTAGCGGGAAAGTTACACATTTTGAAGTAGTTCGCGAAGTAGTTCGTGAAGTAGTTCTTTCTTGGGAGCGAGAGTGAATGAACTAGTTCCCAGAGGTGAACTGCTTCTTCCCATTACTACTTGGGTGGATGCAGAGTGGGTCTCGGCCCACAAGTAGGCACGACTGGCGAATGCCGGGACAGTTCCCAGTATAGGCCACGGCCGCCAACCATCTCATCTTCTCCACACATCTCCTTCAATGGTCATTTAGTTAGACAATGTGAATCACTCGTTATACATCGTTCCTTAGACACCGAGGAAACTACAGGAACGGGAATACATAAGGTCACTTCAATAAGATCTATTGAATCCACCTTACCAAAAAGGAGGGATGCCGAATGATCTGCTTGTTGAAAGACAAAAGAAGGCGTGTCCCGCAAGGGATACCGTCCTTCCTATATACCGCGTGTTGGTAAAAGAGAGCGCAGTCGCCATCAAACGCTCTCCCTCAGCCTGTAGACAAGCGGTTTAGTGTGTGATGATATTCCGGTTCACTCTCTGTGTCATGGATCTTCAACATTTCTGTGAGAATTGCATTTTTCGGTTCTTCTATGGTGCGGGGATTACTTTTATACACACCCTCTTTCAAACTACCCTACAAATAGAAGTCGCAAGGTGTTAAAATTGGGGAGCTTGCTCGCCGTAAACTCCGAAATCAACACGCATGCATTCGTTGAATTACGAATGGCATGTGCTCCAAACCCGTCTTTTTTGGACATATTCGAGCGACCTTTCCTCTTCAGTCAGTTGAGGAAAAAGTATCAGTATTAATTCTACGTATCAGTAAGAATTAATGGTGTCGTAAAAAATGGCTCACCGGGCGAGTTGGCCGTGCGGTTAGGAGCGCGCAGTTGTGAGCTTGCATCCGGGAGATAGTAGGTTCGAAGCCCACTGTGGCAGCCCTGAAGATGGTTTGCAGTGGTTTCCCATTTTCACACCGGGCAAATGCTGGCGCTGTACCGTACTTAAGGCCACGGCCGCTTCCTTCCCATTCCTAGGCCTTTCCTATCCCATCGTCGCCATAAGACCTATCTGTATCAGTGCGACGTAAAGCAAAATAGCAAAAAACATGGCCCTACAATTCTTTTAGCACTAATTGCGCACCAAACTCCTATCTGAAGTGGAGATTCTTGAATTATTCTTTGTTTCTCACGTGAACAATACCGCTTATGATGTCAAATCAGTTGTATCATTTTCATTTCAGTATCGTACTGCACTCCAGTTGTAGCTTCGGTACGTATAACGTCACAATCTTCCCCTCCGTTTCTCACTAAGCTGCTCCCACCCTTCCGAAGTACTGAGCAGGCTAGCTCCGAGCTGACGATACCTGCTCTACATCGACGGAGAAAGCACAGTGCAAATGCAAATCAGCTTTTGCTCTAAAATAAAAGCGCTGCTATTTAATGAGCGAAGTGAGAACGGGGTGCTACCGCCTTGAGATGCGTCCAGGTGGGTCTTGCAGGAAGCGGTACGTCAGCCTGTGCCCCATCTACAGGACTCACTACTCGACGTGTTTATTCGCAGTCCAAGATCAATATGCTAGCCTCTGGGTGCTAACTCTCAGGATGAACGCATGTAAACGACAGCATTATGCCAAGTAGATATGAAGGTGCGGAGAAAAAGAAAACCACGAAAAGAAACATGTTTGATGAACATTTATATACTGTCATGCGAACTTCTGTCAACTTACATAAACATTTGTTGTTATGCAGACAGCTGCCACTCAAGCTTAAAGAGAGGGATTCTGCAAAGAATGGTTTCAAGTTTCTCTGAATCACTTAAATGTGTTGGATGGTAAAAGAATATCTAAGAAATAAACCGGAGTACTTACCTAAAATATAATAGTCTATTTTTACACCACATACATATAGCTCATGTAATTTATATGAAGTGAGCACACAAGTTATACTTACGATTCAAACAACTCAACAACGAAGTTAAATTTAGATTCTTTCTTTCGCAAAAAAAACCTGCTGTACGTCAGTGCGAAATTAAACCACTAGAATAAATAAATAAATAAATAAATAAATAAATAAATAAATAAATAAATAAATAAATAAATAAATAAATAAATAAATAAATAAATAAATAAATAAATTTAAAAATCAAATTCTGATTTTGAAGTTTTCCCATTAATTTGACATCAGCTATAGCTGACTCCGTAGTGAACGGTTAAGGGCTCTGTCTCTCACTAGAATATCCTGGGTTTGATTCTGGATAGCCAGTGCAATGAGTTGTTCTTGGTCTCATAGGCACAAACAACGAATTTTGTAGTAGGAGATGCAGTGAACTTTGTGAGTTAACCTATTTCAGCGCTATTACTAGAGTGGCGTAGCCCTTGAAACTCTGTGTCAGTGTGGAGGAGTATAACGTTAAGTGCGGTGTGTGAATTGCACGAATTCTCGGGCGAGTACAAATACCCAGATCCCGAGCCAAGGGAAATAACCACTTAAATGTTAGGTAGGGAATATAAAATTGGAACAGGCGGATTATTTAAAGTATTTATGATGTGTTTTCTCCCAGGAGGGTAGTACAGTAAGTGAAATTGAATCACGGTGCAACAAAGTTGGTAACAACTGCATTCTGTAAGAAAGAAGTCAGTCACCGGACGAAACTATCCTCACATCGGTCTGTTTATAGACCAAATTTGCAGTACGGGAGTAAATACTGCGTGATTTCAGTTTATCTTGTTAGAAGTAGCAGACAGGAAATTAGCGAGAATTATCATTGGTGGCAATGATAGGAGGGTGATCAGAATGAGGAGGTAAAGCTAAGATAAGGATGAACTCGACTGATGAAGCTGCAAGCATAAATCGGCTTAGGTGATGAGGTCATGTGAGACGAGTGAAGGGGGATAGGTTAACTAGAAGAAGAATAATGGCCATGGAGAGTAAGAGAAGTAGAGGGAGGCCAAAATGACGATTAGACTCACTTTCTAAAGATTTAAAGATGTGTGTGACTAAACGAGGCCACAGAGCTGATTGCAAAGCGAGGATTGTGGACTAGCAAAGTAAATTCACAAAAAGTTACAGACTGATTGCTGAAGAAAGATAAACAGTCTATAATGATTTATATATTCTATGATTAGCTATATTACCTGGCGCTGCCTGGGCATTTTATTGTTTCTTTACTTTTATGTATTTTATTACCGTTAATTAAGATTTCGCTATTGTGACGTTGACTGATTAGGAACTATTTTATAGTTAAGAAGTTATTGTTATGTGTTTAATTTCAAGTCTTATAGATTATTTTGTTTCTTGCTAATCAAACTAATTTCGGTAAGTTTGGACATTTTCTTCATCACCACGTTTCGCCATCCTACGCAGCTGAACTGGTACTTAAAATGGCATCCAGAGTGCCACAGTGCAACTCAGCGACCGCGGAAATTATGGATTCGACGCTAATATTGGTCCTTTTCGATTATTACTGTACGTCATTCCCTCCCCTAGGTTTGCTACAAGGTGTCTTACTCTTCCTGTATCTTTTGGAGATAGTAATTCGTATTTATACGGAGTTTGGTCGAGAGCTATTCTAGAAGATACTGTACACGCCTACATCTACAATTTTGGTTATTTCCCCTTTCACACCTTTTACTTTTAGGATTTATATTACCTGTTTCAAATGTTTTATTTTTAATTTTTCTTAACTGTGATATTGCTTAAGTGTTTATGAACTCCCTTGTAAATTTCTAAATTTAGAAATATTGTTATGTGTATAATTTTACGTTTTAACCCGAAATTATTTTGATTTACCTTAAAGTATTTCATTGTGGCAGTTCAGATTGTCTGGGAAACAGTAGACTGGGACTGTCAACAATCATCCGAGCGACACAGAAAATCTCGGTGAATCACCATGCCGATGGGTGCTGATCTTCGACTTAAATGACTTCCGGAGTGTCACTATTCATATTCATCTCAGTGACCCCGGAAACTATAGATTCGACACTAATATCGACTGGTTTTGATTATTTTACATGTCAACCCCTGCCCCAGGGATGTCTAACCCCTACAGTATCTTTTCGAGATAGTAACTCATCCGTACCGAGTTTGGTTGAAAGCTGTGATGGGGTAATGCAGGAATATAACACATGCATCCATAATCTCGGTCATTTTGGACATTTTTTTTCACCCCTTCTCAACCTCCATTCCGACTGGGCCTGAAGTATGACTTAAACGGCACCTAAAGAGTCACGGTGTTAGGGGAGTACGGCCCTCATAATTACTTTATGTTTTATTTGTTTGTCTGTTTGTTTGAAATTTATGTTGGAACATAGATTCATCAATAATCTCGGTTATTTTGGACATGGATATTTTCTTTTTCACCCCTTCTCACCCCCGTGCCGATGCGGGTGAACTTGGACTTAAACGACATCTGGAATGTCAATATTCATCTCAGCGATGGCAGAAACTATGGATTCTATTTTAATACTGGTCGTTTCCTATTACTTTTATACTTCATCCCCTTTCCACTCCCGCTCAGAGGGGTGCACACACATAAATCCATAAAGCGGGCCATTTTAGACTTTTTAAAGCCCTTCCCACTCCCATGCCGATGGGGACTGAACTTGGAGTTAAACGGCATGCGGAGTGTCACTGTTCATCTCAGCGACCCAGAAACGTATGGTTTCGACACTATTTTCGATAAATTTTATATTTGCCACCACAGCCCGTGGGGGTGGCCTACCCCCAAGTGCTTTTTTTCCAGACGGCGATATGTGTAGCAGAATCTTTCCTTAGCCTACATTTACGCACGTGCCTACTTCGGAACACATGGCCTGTATTCTACTATAGAATCCTTGAGGTGACGTTGCCATGGTTACTGCTGGTCATTTCTTCATCCAATTCCTGAGCGGAGTAGTGTGATGCCAATATCTCCAAAACGGTTGGTTTTAGGACCTTAAAACATGGTTTTCGGGGCCCGTAAGGCCTTACCGAGTTTTGTTCTACGTGTCGTGACGCTTAAAATGAGCTTTATCTTGTCCTTGTACGACAAATAGAATATTTCGCCTATATTAGCCTATGTTAATGTGCCAAAGGGCCTAAATCTATTTCTTGTAGATGGGGTTACCCGCAGGGTCCTGAAAGGTAAGTATACAAAATTTGGTTCAGATTGGTGGAACGGTATGGATTTGTACAAGGAACAGACACACAGACAGACATTATGTTACCGAGCTCGATAGCTGCAGTCGCTTAAGTGCGGCCAGTGTCCAGTATTCGGGAGATAGTGAGTTCGAACCCCACTGTCGGCAGCCCTGAAGATGGTTTTCCATGGTTTCCTATTTTCACACCAGGCTGTAGCTTAATGAAGGCCACGGCCGCTTCCTTCCCACTCCTAGCCCCTTCCTGTCCCATCGTCGCCATAAGACCCATCTGTGTCGGTAAGACGTAAAGCAACTTGCAAAAAAAAAGAGGACATTCTGCTTTATATATATATGGTAGATTAAAATCCCCCAAATCGGCACGGAATCGAACCCAGGAACCCTGGACCGAAGGGCCCTTTCAGAGCGCATCATCATCATCATCATCATCAATAATCTGCATTTAGGCTGTCGCCCAAGTGGCAGATTCCCTATCGATTGTTTGCCTAGTCTTTTCTTAAATGATTTCGAAGAACTTGGAAATTTATCGAATATTTTTCTTGATACATTATTTCAAACCTTAACCTGTCCGACTCCACGGCTAAATGGTTAGCGTGCTAGCCTTTGGTCACAGGGGTCCCGGGTTCGATTCCCGGCAGGGTCGGGAATTTTAACCATCATTCGTTAATTTCGCTGGCACGGGGGCAGGGTGTATGTGTCGTATTCATCATCATTTCATCCTCATCACGACGCGCAGGTCGCCTACGGGAGTCAAATCAAAAAGACCTGCACCTGACGAGCCGAACATGTCCTCGGACACTCCCGACACTAAAAGACATACGCCATTTCCATTTCAATCTTTAACCTCTCTTCCTATAAATGAATATTTGCCCCAATTTGCCATCTTGACTTCCAATTTTATATTATGCTATTTCCTACCTTTAAAAGCTTCACTCAGGCTTATTCGTCATTCCACGTCATCTCTTTACTTACAGCTCCGAACATCCCGCTTAGTCGAATAGTTCGTCTCCTCAGTCTCGAGTCTCCCAAGTCTTTCCAGCGTAACGTGATGCTGGTACCAGATATGATCCAGCTATGTGAGCGGGCGTCAATGGTGGGGACAATTTAGCGAGTCGTCCGAGGGCTGGATCCCTCCCAACGGCGCTAGCCGGCTGAAGTGCATCTACGGTCGGTTAACCTCTCATAAATACAATCGTATTTTGGAGAATGCATTGCTTCCTTTAGTCCCAGAACATTATCCCCCCGAAGATTTGTTTTCCAACGGAATAACTATCCGGCGTACCAAGCTGAAGTCGTTCAGACTTTATTTCGCAGAAAGCCCAAGATCACGGTTTCAGATTGGCCTCCTAAGTCACGGGATCTGAACGTCATAGAGAACATACGGGCGATGTTAAAACGAGGTAGTGAGGGTCTGGGAAGATCTCGCCCAGGACGAGGGCTATTTCCGAATTTGATGGACTCCATGCCACGGAGAATGCTAAGAACTCGGTAGCCAAGAGCATGTGGACAAGGCATTATAACGACAGGCCTGTTTATTATGCTTGATGCTTTTCTCTTTATTTTGTGTAAGATAGACTTTTTATCTTCGAAATATTAATGCCATTGCGTGTAACTTTCCTCTGTGACATGGGCCAGGTAAATTCTAAAATTAGTTCATGGATTGTTGGGCACAAGTACTCACCGCATTATAATACGAACGGCTGTAAGACGGCAACTACATCGCAGGGAGGTGAGTTCGTAAAGCGCCTTCTGCGCTTCACACACCTGAGCAACGGAGATACGGTGGACGAACATGAGCATAGTCCTCTGTTAAGTGCACGGTCCGGCCTGATATTAACCCCAGGGTGTTGGGTAGCACGTATTACACGTTCGTCATGTAATTTTACAGTGTGTACACAAAAATTGCCCTTGGCGTTAGTATGGATTAACCCCGTGAACTTCCACACAAAGGCTATAATGCCTCATGTAGCATCGGGCTCTTATGTTATACAAACATCGGTACCCCTTCCTGGGATTGAGACGTAAGCCTCTGGTTAAACGCGCATGTATTATTGAGTCAAATCACCAAACGTCAGTCAGTAAGCTTTATGGCTCTTTGTTGACAATGTCTCGGGGACTATGAGTCGCGACTTCCCGTATTAATGGCCCAGCGGACAACTGTCCAATAATATTAACTGGTTTGTGCCTGAATTGCACAATTACTACATCCAAACACGTTGCCATAGATAAAACTGTACATGACACGTAGATAATTGCGACCGTACGTGCAGGTATTTAATCCTGGCGGCATTTCTTTACAACGCTCTTCATTAGTCACCCGTTATGGCGGAAGGTATGCCAACTAAGACATGCTCGTGCATTTCTTGCCTGACCGCAAAACAAGACCTCTAATGAAGTTGTTTAAAGCCTTCGAAGCGTGAAATTGGAGCTACTCCACATAACTTTTACTTTCTTACAAATATTGTTATCCATATACAGTCATTCATAAACAACTTTCTCATTGCCCGTTTTGTGAGGAATCCTCAAGCAGTGAACCAGTTTTTAAGAATGAACACTGAAAGTGATTGTAATCTCATACATAATTATTTGATCACATGTGTTGCATTAAATAACACACTTTCATTACATTAAAAAAATATCATTCTATTTCCACTTATGGTCAAGATAATTTGGACTAAGAGTAGACCTAACGCATGATCGTTGCGTGATAAGAAGATGGTAATATGCATCAAGAACGAAAAGCAATACCTTTGAGGATGAATTCAGTGTTGCGCCTCGTCCGAAAAATGGAATCTGTCCGCTAAATGTTTTCTGCGTGTGTGGTACATTAAATAGTTTTATTACAAACTTTCTAAATGATGGTAAGAGGAATTTAAAACTGTATATAAAGTAAAATAAAATGCTATTTTCAGTTAATTTCTCTCATATTAATTTCAAATTTAAAACTATGCAGGTTTCTATGTAACAATATAAAGCAACCAGCTTGCCAATTGTTGTGTTATGTATGACTAGGGATGGTGATTTTTCGCGACAGCGGTATTACGCGAAATGCTTATAAATGCTCGCATTTTTGTATTTGGATTCATAATGACCTGTAAAACCACATTTTAACGTGTTTTGAAAACATAACAGGCGAAATTCATACTAAAATGTGATACAATTAAGTTCATTTTATATACAGGCTGTAACAAATATAGCACGTCATTTGAACTTGTGGTGGAATAACATTTTAGTCTGTCTTCATTAGTGTAGGAGAAAGTAAATCACAAAACATCCGTCACTGTTTTTGGGAAGTCAGTAGACACTGGATACTCTCCTATGCTGAACAGAACGTTAACACAGCTGTGATTCCACCAGGTCGCCCTCCCCTTCAAGGCTTTTAACCTACAGTGAGGCTAGATGTAATAGGATAAAGGGCTGGACGAATGTATCGGGAACGTTTTCCCAATCGCATATACCCAAGTGATCCAGCTTTTGTCGCTGTTCTTGAGAGACTTCGAGACACTCAACAACTGCGGCCTACATTTTTATGTGCTTGACAGACATCGCATTAACATACTTTACAAACATACATCCAAACCGAGGCTGATTACCGAAATTGGTTTGTCCTTTACAACAACAATAAATAAATAAATAAATAAATAAATAAATAAATAAATAAATAAATAAATAAATAAATAAATAAATAAATAAATAAGTAAATAAATAAATAAATAAATAAATAAATAAAGTCAATGACTTCCACACTTAGGCTATACAGTACCGCCGGTCCAAATATCCCATCCTCTATGTGACGTTGGAATAACAACAGCAGGAACAACAACAATAATGTGTTTACTTAGGAATTTTACAAGACGAGCACTGCTATTCTCTTATCTGTTGAATCCCCCATCTTCATCCCTGCCAACAAAGATGCTTAGATTACGCACCAACTTCCCCTAACCGACCTTGCCACGCACGAACCCCGTCTAGCTACAATTTACCATTCCTGCCTGAAGAGTTACTGAAAAACTAAATACTTTGAATTTTTAATATTTAATTTTAAATATAAAAAGTAGCTTAATATTAATTCTTCGCGTAGGTTGCTTAGAATATCATCTTCTATCACCTATTTGATAGACGTACCTTATATCAAAATCAAACCGTGTAAAATTCTGATTTTTCGTCTTTCTATGCTATGCGTTAGGCTATATCAATTTAATATGTTCAATATTATTACAATTCATGTATTTTTAGTTCACTATTAGCCCTATTCAAACGTGGTTTTAATTCCACATTAATATCATCACTGGACATCACCTACTTCACATTAATTATCACTGGACATTATCTATGCATCTATCAGAATGAACTAATATTCTACGTTTTCTTTAAAACGCTGAATTACACAAGAATACAGGCTAAACAATGCTAAATAAAATCAAAATGAAATATTACTAATTTCAAACCACTGAAAGTCGCCACTCCCTAATGATGGCCTAATTTGTTTTAGAGTAATCTGCCGACATTGCTGGTCAAAGGAACATGGTAACATCATGAAGGAAACCAGGCATTATCCTGATAGAAAATTGGGTTGTCGAGCTGCACCAGGACGGGAAGCATGCACAGTCGCAAGATTCCCTGGACGTATCCCCACGTCATCACCTTTCCCTCGATCACAAGCAGTGGGTAGCGGGAATTGTGGGAAATGACACACACACACACACACACACACACACACACACACACACACACACACACACACACACACACACACACACACACACACACACACACACACACACACACACACACACACACACACACACACACACACCAAGGCAGTTCACGTTGGGGCGGTGTGCTGCTCTACAATGAAGCATGGGTTAATGCGGTGGTCAGGACGTCTGCAGACTCGAATCCGGCGGTCGTTTGTATCCAGGCAAGCCCGTTATTCGTCGCAAATCCGTAAGCTCCCATGCTATCCATTCCTAGACGAATTTCAAACGTGTTCGCTGTTGATGAAGTCGCAGTAGTAGACGGTGTAAGGGACGCCGCGACGACAGTTTCTGCACTGATGACCACCTGAATCTGGTACTGGTGAACACAGGCTTATCCCCAGCTGCCGTGACATGTCTCTGGATGCTGCGCAGTGACACCCGAGGAGTGCCTACAGCTTGCCGTATGATGGAACGTTTCTCCCTGCTGATCCGCTGGAGTTGACACGAGCCTTCTCGACGTGTTAGTATCCCACTTGGTCCAACACAGTGTAGTCAAGTGGCGAACAATGCGCTGAAATGTCCGACCATGAGGCAGGCCTATCTGAAAAATCACCTATCTGGATAAAGCGTTGGGGCTGCCTGGCCGAGGCGGTTTAAGGCGTGCTCGGTCCGCCCGGGAAGGACGTGGATTCGATTCCCTGCCAGGAAGTCGTAAAATTTAAGAAATGAGATTTTCACTTCCGGGGGTGCACATGGCCCTGAGGTTCACTCAACATACACCAAAAATGAGTACCACGTTAATTCCTAGGGGCAAAGGCGGCCGGGCGTAGAGCTGACCACTCTACCCCATCAAGTGCCGAGGTTACGGATAGTGGAAGCCTTTACCTTCCACTCCTCCAAGGGAAGGAATGACTTTGCTTTTGGTTAAAGCGTTGTCGAATGTGCTGTCATGGCGTGGCCTCTGTGGCTCACATTGCTATTAAGGCCTTATTCGGTGTCTTCATCTATGAATGAGACCGGGACATTTACGTATCCTAGTGACACTTCTACGCAAACAATGAGCATTTATGACGATACTGTGAGGCAACTTCTGTTGTATTCGAGCGATTCACTGATGGTGAGCATTGTTTTCTTTTGCAAATGAAAGTACATTACACGAGAATGTCAAACGAGAAGTCATGCATTACCTACTGACGAAGATGGAAAAGATGGTGGATTAGATCCGGGTTGTCTGGTGGTAGTGAAGGGGCTCATATATGCCATTTTCGTGTCGGTAAATTTACTGGCACGTAGAAGAACTTCTAAGGGGGAAAATTCTGATACATGGGCCTCTTCGGAAACTGCAAGAGTAGTCAGTAGGGCGAAACATTTTTGGTTCTTGCAGAGCTAATCAGAGGGCGAAGGTGGAACTTGATTCAAATTTCAACTTCCTTCCTTCCTTCCTTCCTTCCTTCCTTCCTTCACTATGAGATAAGAATTCGTTTCCTGGGATAGCTATTTAAAACATGTCGATGGAATCGAGCTTGTTCCGATATCGATCGGAAATATTCAATGAAAACGGCCAGTAAGTTAGGACAGAACCGTCTTCACATTAAAATTCTGTAGATATCGTCCGTAAATTGAGTCCCGTTGCTACCACGTCGCATACTAAGAACAGAGAATAAACCTGTCGCTCTGCCCTGTCAGCACTTTGATGGACGGCTCTGCGGTACCACCCGGTATTCTCTTTTTCTTCTTGGTTGGTAACGGTTCCTGCTGCATAGAAAAGTGCATGTGCCTACTGAATGACACTTATATTGTTAGACAAGTTGTTACTTCAAGTTAAAAAGAAGTACAACCATTTCTGTACAGGCTACGGAGGACCCTGGAGGAGTCGAAGGTATGGGCTTAAAACCACTTCCAATCTCAATCTTCTTACTTGATGTTAAGTGAACAATGTTGTTCTTCAAATAGATCATAACTGCATGGCAGAACCGGATACTGAACCCAAATCAATCGCGCGAGTAGACACTGTGCTAATTCCGAACCATATCGGCGGATGATTTGAGAACACTCAATTCGACAAACAAGACTCATTAGTTTTAATATTTTAGGAAATCTCCTAAGGGTATGTGCCATTTAGAGAGAAGGCGTAACATTATATATAATTATGATTAGGACTGTAATAAAAGAACTTTGAATGATTATCAACATTGTTTTATCAATATTGTTTCTTTTACATATATCTTTCAGTGAGCGAGTTGGCCGTGCGGTTAGAGCCGCGCAGCTGTGAGCTTACATGTGAGAGATAGTGGGTTCGAATCCCGCCGTCGGTAACTCTGAGGATGGTTTTCCGTGGTTTCCCATTTTCACACCGGACAAATGCTGGAGCTCTACCTTAATTAAGACCACGGCCGGTACCTCCAAAATTATACTCCTTTCCAATCCTTCCGTGGCCGAAACCTTGGCTGTGTTAGTGCGACGTTAGAAAAAGGTAGCATAGGTATATTTATAGTCTTCTATATAAATAATTCATAAATTAAACTAATGAAACATTTTAGGACTAATTTTAGAAAATGATTAAAGCGAAATTCAAGCGTCGAGGGAAGCCCTGTTTCGCGTAATAACGCGAGAAGTGGTTCACGAAAGCATACACAAATTAATGCGAACAAAAAATATGCTTCTACTTATATGTAGCGTCGTGATGGAAGTTCGACGCTACTGGAACCTCAGCCCAGCATACCTGCTGCCCTAGTGGTGAAAAATTATTTGGAACTCATGAATGTGTGTACTAATCATCTTGGTGGGAGGCTCCGGCGCACCCCCTGAAGCACCCATGACTCTGTGTGGTAGTATTGAATAACAGATTTAACACTGATGTCTACCTCTTTCCATAACATATATTTAGCTTCTAAAATCACAGATCCATTGCACAACGACTAAACACGTGTACACATCTTCAAGACTTGTTTATAATTACTTTTAAAATATCATTAATGAAATTTCAAACCCATACAGACTAGATGTTTTATTTCGACGATATCTATCACGCGGTACGTATTCTACGTCAACATTTGCGGCTATGGCCCTAAAACAGACTCATTCGATTTTTTTTTATGAGTGGAAGGAAGTCATTTTGTCATTCTATGTCGTGCGATGTTCGCGTGTACAAGATCTCTGATAACATATTTCGTGGCCGTAGATCACCCAACAGGGTTCCGGTTTCCCTACCGTCTAGTGGATTAAAACGGAACGTCAAAATTGACACACAGGTATTCTAAATGAAATCAGATAAAAATGCCTGCACACGGGAGTCGAAGAGATTGAATTCTTCTTTTATTATATATTATTATTATTATTATTATTACTATTATTATTATTATTATTATTATTATTATTATTATTATTATTATATCATCATCATCATCATAATCGAGAGAGAGAGAGAGAGAGAGAGAGAGAGAGAGAGAGAGAGAGAGAGAGTAAAATTCAAATATTGGTGCCGGCAAACATAATAGTAGACCTATATAAAAAATCCCGACTTCGGATTAGTTACAACATGTGGTCTGAAATCACTGAAAAAGGAGTAACTATAAAACAAATATCGACAAAATTGAATTAATGATACTTATTGCACGTTTATATAATTACTGGAGTCACTGTCGAGCATGATGTTATCTGGTTTATCCATATATGATAGATTAAAAAAAAAAAAATTTTAACATCACCAAGTGAATTGGCCGTGTGGTACGAGCGACGTAGCTTTACGCTTGCATTTGGGAAAGGATGGGATTGAACCATCGACAACTTCGAAGATGGTTTTCTGTAGTTCCCCATCTTCACACATTTGTACCCTAATTAAGGTTAAGGCCCCTTTCTATTTTTTCCTCACCTGAAACCTGTCGTGGGATATTAGCAAATAGAAAAAAAGGACACTTTTGAAAATTACTGCATGAGATTATATTTAACGGAACTGTATTTGTAGCGCATTTGCTTCTACAATAGAAATGCTGATAATACTCGTTACTTGTTAAGAATTGCAGTGTTTTGTGTCTACATGTCTCCGACAAACTCTTTTCAGTCCATACATTTCTTGTCGTCCTTGTCAGGAACAGTAAATGACCTGTCAGAATCAAATGTTCAAATATATCTCAAGTGAGCTGTATCCGAAGTCAACACACAGCCCATGCTTAAAGAAAAAAATAATCAAAATACGAGTATATGTTTATCGTACGATGACCCACCTACACGTCATAACAAGGTTCTCGTCAAAGGACCCTGTCAAGAGCTCCTTAATGGCATAGACTTTGACCTTCTGTTTTCCAGGTAGTTCGGCTGATCAAACAAACCTCTAAACAGCAGTCACTGAGTGGAATTAATGTGTTTGATGTGACCGACTGGTCAGTACGGGAGCCTTCTGACTGACTGCACTTCATCAGGAGTAAATCTTGAGCGTGTTTGGCTGAGTTCTGAGCGAGTGACATCTTCAGTGCATGGAAGAGTCAAGAGAAGGACAAAAGGGAACATAGTTCTAACCGGAGGGGGAATGAGACCCAAGACAAGACTAGGGTCAGTTACAGTACGGCATTCTGGTTAGAAAAGACTCTTCTTTTTATTATTATTCTCCTCCTTCCCTTATTGCTTTAGTTCCGGACGTTTGCTATCGTTATGGCAATTTCAGTCATGTTGGAGGCGTTTCGGAACAGTTCTGCTGAAAAGATCCGATACCAGTCGTCCAGTAAATACGTCGGCGTCCTCTATCTCTCTCTGACTTTGCATTACTAACTGGCGTATTTGTTTCTTTATTTCATTTCTAGTGATATGCGCGAAGTATTCAGACTTCATATGTTCGATGGTATTGAGTAGCTCCTTCTCTTCTTGTCAGTCACATGATCAGCAATAGATATTCTAAGGTAGCCGTCTGCAAATCCACATTTTAAACGCTTCGGCGTTATTCTTAGAGAATAGGTAGCATTTAACTATTCTCATTTTTACATATTATATCATTATTGTCATACCGTATTACTTATTGTTGTTCCTCCCCTCTACTCGACATTGTTCTGTCTGTACTTTTGATGGATACAGTATTTTTGCATCTGGGCCCTGAAACAGACAGACCAGAGAAAAATTTAGCTTCCAATGACGTCTCAGTCTCATTTATGGCTGTGACAGTACGTAAGCTGCTCAGGTATGGGTAGTGCTGAGTAATGAATGGCTTTTAGAGTATGACTAGCGCATTTGAAAACTGTGAAAGATGCTATTCATAGGGCTAGTAGTACTGCAATAACACTTTCTGGCTCAATGTAGATAGCAATCGCAAATTACCTCACCGATCATCTTGCACAGAACTCATTTAATCCCTCAGAGTGTTACATGGGGGTTAAGATCCTCCAAAACCGTTTAACGTACGAAGACAAAATTCCAAATAGCGGTATATATATAAATCCTACGTGTGAATTAGCAAATAATTTTAAACATCCCACTCTTAAGGTGTTAAAGGGGTTTAAATGATGGCTGACTCTCAAAAAACACACTATCCACTCTTCCGAAACAGTTTCAGGTACGACCTTTAGAATTTTATATGAAGGGTGGTCTTCGATGTCCTAGATGTTAAGAAATATTTTTTTAAACATTCACCGCCTAAAAACATTCATTCCTCCATTACTGTTCGACGTACATCTAAATTTCACAGTCTAGATGTTAAATAAGATAGGGTTTGAAAACATTCCAATTCTTCTCTACAGGGTTCCAATGCGTGTTAGGTAACATTAATAATAATCATTCCCCCAAAACCGTTTGACGAACGAACTGAGGGTGTATTTTACAGGCTCAGTCGACAGTAGATTCTCAAAATTTAAAATTTTGAAAAATATGTTTCAATTTAAAACCTAGTGAAGCACGGGCATCTTGCTAGTTATTATAATACACTCCATTCCTACAAAGGGTTCGGCGTTAGGAAACACATACCATCGTAAAACTGGGCTTTATTCACACACAGTGACGATCCCCCCCTACCCCCAAGGTCGTTCGTTTTATATCCGACTGATTTTCAAGAGGTACTCACTTTACGATACTCTTTATCACCAGCACCGGCCGTGTTCAATTGGACCTGCAGCACTGTGGGCTATCGCCCTACATCGAAGTTTCCATTGAAGCAAACTCCGGTGTAACACAAGCATGGGAATTCTGTCATATTGCTCTCTGCAGGGTGCATGGATGGTGATGTTGAAGACGTCTTTTCAACGGTCCATATTCTCAGAAATCCACTGGACTGGTATTCGGGCTAATCACACGAATTTCTACTTTCCATGCCATTTCCTGGCATGCATGCAGGGCAACGAGGCATGAAGTTCTGCCGCTCTCTCTCAAAGACCCCTGGTGTCTGTTGTACGAGGACACAGGCAGCTTGGACCCTAGCGAGCAGGTCTTCATCCGTTTCTACGGGGGTTTCATACACCAACGACTTGATGTAACCTCGGAGGAAAAAGTCCAGAGGTGTGAGATCCGGCGATCGCGCTGGCCATGAAACAGGACCTCCCTTTCCAATCCAACGATGAGGGTACGTGTTGTTTAGATGCTCGCGGACATTAACGTCGAAGTGGGCTGGTGCACCGTCGTGTTGAAACTACATCCTTTCGCGGACCACAAGGTGTGGCAGTACATCTCGCAGGAACACCAGGTAACGTGGACTAGTCAAACGATGAGGCAGCAAATAATGTCCTGTTAGATGATCTTCAATAATGACCGCCCATACGTTGACAGAGATTCGCTGGTGGTGGTTACTGATGTGGGTAGCGTGAAGATTGTCCTCAGTCCAGACATGGCTGTTCCGGCCGTTGAAAACATCACGGGTGAATTAGGCCTCATCCGTGAACAAAATAAACTGTACAAAGTTCGGCACTACAGCACTGCGGTGGATAATCCATTGACAGAAGTGAACGCGGGACTCAAAATCCGTTGGTCCCAAAGCTTGCCTACGTTCTTTACGATAGGGGTGTAATAGGCCTACTTGTTCCACCTGTACTCTCCATACTGTATCCTTCCAAGTGTGCGTTTCACGGGCAAGTTGACGGGTACTTATTGCTGGGTAGTCGGCCACACGATCCAAAACCATCTTCTCAAGGTCTGGTGTTCGAACAGGTCTTTGGCGGGAACCATGGCCGGCTCTTTATGGCGTGAACGACTCCGTCTCTTGTAAGTTGGTATCCACGAAGATAAACTTCTTCCAATTAGGATGACGCCTGTTGGGAAAGCGTTCTCTGTACATTCGTGCTGCCTGTATGGGCACAACGTCCTGCCGCACCGTACATTAAATGCATGTCTGCCAACTCTCGTGACGAGTAAAGCTACTCGTCCACGATGCAACTAAAATGGCATGCAACTTCGATTTGAGCAAGAAAAGTTGAGTGGCTTCGTGTAAACAGTCAAGCAATTCGAAAAGTTGCACGCGCCACTCGAATTCTGCGAAACTTCCAAGTTGCGTGCAAAGTCAAAAGTGGCATCGTGTACACAGCGGAAGAGAGGAAGTTGCGCCATCTGAAAGTGGCGTGAAAAGTTTAGATCATTTTTGTGGCGCAACTTTCTCACGTGGCCGCCTGCTGTGACATTATTCTGATGTTTGAGAGGTTCACACTCGGGAATAAATTAACGTAAGTACGTACCTGTATATCCTTTCTTGTAAATGAAATATAACATGCCTCAAAAAAGATACCCATCTTAGTAATAATTGCATAATTTACGTAAGTTCATTTACAGGTTACAGTGTCTCAGAACACGAAATGAACGAGGGAGACGACGAGAAAGCTGATATGTTTAGTTGAAACACAAGAATGTTAATGGAAGTTTGAGGCAACGGACTACAGAAATAAACAAAAACGGCAGAGAGCGTTCATCACGATGTAAATAGCATCACAAACTTCAGATATTACACGTGAAATAGAGCATGTCGGTATCAATGACTGATAACTGTCACCTGCAACAAAACAAAATGTAGGATATTACAATAAGCTAAAAGAAATGATTCCTTATGTGTACTGTATAAAATCCATATTTTTAAAAAATCTGCTTACCTGTTGCTAAATATCTCAAGGCGTTCCGTTGGTGATATTCATTTTCTCATTAGCGTGTCTTTCTTTTGTATCAACCGCGCTGCTCTTCTCAGCAGATATTCAAAATCAGTCGCTGACTTTCGCAGGATATTCTTGCAGAAGACTTGGTCTCCCATGTACAATTCCTGTGGCAAGTTATTAACAACACCACAATGTTCACGACCTAAAATCCGTTCCCTCATCCAACATTTCCGTTTCGCTCTTTCTCGTCTTTATTTTCGTCGCCATAATAAAATCAGCGATAAGCAAGCCGCCGATAACACCTCGCCAGAAGACATGCTTGCTACTATCAACACTCATATCCGCTAGAACAGCTGAATAGGAAAGTTGCATGCGAGAAAACATGCGCCACTTAAATAGCGTGGTGTAAACAATCGGTGCAACATTTCCTTGGGCGCGCAAGTTTTCGTGTTGCGCAACAAGAAAAAAAAAGGCAAACTTGCGTGCTGTGTGTAAACAGTGCCTGCCATTTTCCTTGCGCAACACAAAAGTGGCATGCAAGTTTTGTTGCATCGTGGACGAGTACCTTTACGTTCCATCTTTGACAACGCGTCATGCACTGTACACAGTAACACACCGCACCATGGACACATCACAAGCTGTCTGATGCAATGGACAGCTGACACCAGGAATAGTGGTGTGCGTGCGGCACAGGTTAATGCTCCGGTGCGATGCATGCGGTCGTCACATGGCATACGTGCTATGACCTAAGCTGTGTACAGTACGTCTGTTTGGTGGTTAGGGGTGTTCGCTGTTAATCACCCGCTGCCTCTTCCAGTGTACAACGGACACCCGAGATCTTTGCGAGAGTGCGGAAGAACTGCTTGCGACGTTGCAGTAGGCCTACATGGACTGAGACTGGCGGTTCGCACTTTGAATAATTACTATGAGCTATGTTGCTGTTATGCGATGTACGCTATGTATGTCTATCACACAAAAATATGCATTTCCGACCATTGTTTCCCTATCTCAATATAATGGATTGTGGACCCATTATCACCTGTTTCAATTTGATCCAAAAGGTTTGAGGCACTTGTTTACCCTTTCGAATAACGGTTCATTTTCGACGCCATTTCACGACACTCGCACACCTACAAAGTCAGACACAACATTGCTCACGACAGCAGACCCGTACTTCCAACGGTCAGTCACCAGGTAGCAGCAGCGTTACGCCATCAGTCGGATTTAAACCGAATATCCTTCTACAATTGCAAGAAGGCCAGGAATATAATAATAATAATAATAATAATAATAATAATAATAATAATAATAATATCTCATTAATTAGCCTACATTATTGGAGACGCCAAGGTGGTACTATTTTATTCCGTAGGAATTATTTTATGTGCTAGTAAATCTACCGACACGAGGCTAACATATCTGAACACCTTTAAATACCACAGGACTGAGTTGGGGTTGAACACACTTACATGAAAATCCACAGCCTGTTTCCAATCATTCGACCGGGTCAGGAATGGAATGAATGAAGCCCCCATCTAGCGGCGAGGATTGGAATTGTTCTGGCTGCTGAAGCCTGTCGCACTCCTCTGGGGCAATGATTAATGACTGACAAATTAAATGCCATGATATGAGTAGTACTGCTGGAATGAATGATGACAGGAAAAGCCTGAATGCCCGGAGAAAACCTATCTCGCCTCCTCTTCGTCCAACACAAGTGTAACATGGAGTGACCGGGATTTGAACCGCCGAACACAACAGTGAGAGGCCGGCGCGCTACCGCCTAACCACAGAGGCTCTTGAACGCAACTACTTGGGCTATAATAACAATACAACTGAATAACAAATAGTTTTCATTCGTGTTATCAGCAGGAAATTTTAAAATGAAAGACGGTATCAACACATCGATATTCATTTCACGTTCACTTGATTTATTTTCCCTTCAAGACAATATACTTCAATTAGGTTCAGTTAAGAGTACACGTATTGACATATTCTTTGGCGAAATAACCGCAACCCACACACTGTCAGGAAGGTCGAATAGACATTAAATTCCTTCTCGTGGGAAACAAGACAAGTACTAATGTAATTCATGCAGACTGCTATTTATATTGAAAACATGCGGCTAACTCTCACTGATAGATAAGCAAATAACGGTGTGCTATCTTTCATGAGAACTAGTCTAAACCTCTGACGGTCCTCATTACAAGGCAAAATTAATACTAACTACATATTATTGCCTTCTGTACAGCGATATGTTCAGAATAGTGTAAGCTTGTAGCAATCACGTCGAAATTCATGAAGGGAACTGAAATATATAGCGGGCGACAACATCCCGAGTGCAGAGGAGCATCGTCCGTTAAATCTAAACATCAATTTTAGGGCACTAGGTTGTTAATAAGATATTGTATTTACAGGAAATCGCGACTGTTTGTTAGACAGACACTCGACCCGATACTGTTCATAAATTCACTCGAACCCGAGACCATATATAAAATAATAATAATTCATACCTGAGGCTCTGTTTCTTATTAGTACCCTACCTGAGACCATTTTAATTAGAAATCCACTCTAATCCGAAACTGCTATTCATATATTCACTAGGACCTGAAACAGGTAACGAGAACTATGAGGTATAAACCTGAAAGAGTTTTACATATATTCTCATTCATTCGAAACCGTTTAACACATACAGCTTATGCCTATTCACTCGAGCGCATAACTAGTTTTCAGATACTCACTCGACCTGTAAACTATATATCCGCTGTTCACTAGAACACAGAATTAGTTTTCGAATATTTACTAACCCTCTAAAATATTCATATTATTCACTCAAGCTCAAGGCACTTAATCAGATGTTTACTCGGAACCAAGACAAGATTTTAGATATTCATTGAAGCCCTAGACTCATGTATTTCAATAAAACAGATTTACAAAATTGTCGGGAAAATGGGCAAAGAAGTGGAATATATGCAGAACACTTTGAATGTAGATTTTCTTAAAATAACAACGTTGGATTCATTTCCATTTGATAAGCCACGTAATTTTTCAGACGATTCAATAGATTATAAATTGATGATACCACGTTCTTAACCTACAGACGGCATAAATTCCTGGGTTTGTAGTGAATAAATGTTACCCCCAAAAAATATATGATAGAATAAAGTCGCAAAGACTTTTAAGAGGAGGACACTTCACTGGAATGGTCGACGTTCATCTTCACCCCCACACAGTGTCACATTTAATAGCTGCAAACTTTACACTTTATGTCCTCATTCTCGTTCAGCACGCCCACCACAGGTCACGGTGCATTAAGACCACACTTCGTCAGAACTGAAGATGTGTAACCGTATGAGAGAGACTATCTTTGTGAAAGCCATTTATAAAACATTTAACGACTAAATTGTGTTATAAATCTCAACACACATGTCGTTACCTGTTCAGAACAATAAAAATCACCAACAATACTGGCGATACCTGTCGTAGCTGGTCATAAGAGAGAAATTAGCGTATAACATGTAATTTCTGTCTCAATCTCATCTGTGGCTATGACAGTATGAAAGTGACCGAGGTATGAGCAGTGTTGGTAACATCGTTCTCAATACAGCCAGTCCCTGCAATGAATGGTGAGAAAGTGTTGCTTACAGGGCGGTTGGTTGGTTGGTTGGTTGGTTGGTTGGTTGGTTGGTTGGTTGGTTGGTTGGTTGGTTGGTGGGTTGGTTGGTGTATGCATTTCAGTGGGCTTGGCAGACTGATATGAAATAGCACGTTCTGTCGTGTGAGGAAAGCAACGGGAAACTTCCTCACTCCTCATTTCCCTAACACGCTTCCTCAGTGTCACGCTGTCTATGGCAACTGATGGTGGAAATGTCGAGGATCATATCAGCTTTCGGGCAAAGGCTTCACGTATATATGTGCAACAAAAAATCACTGCTCAAGCCAAGTGTTGATGTCTCCGAAATATGGAAAAGAAAGTTAGAACCGATGAGATAACATAGGTGAATAAATAGAATGAATGTGAAAAATATTTTAGTAAATTTCGTCGTCAAAGACACACTGTACCACGGTGTTATAGAGAATGGAAATGAACCCGATCGCCAGAAGTGCCGAGTGTTTTAATTACTTGGGTTTACTTTCTTTACTCGGCGCAATGTCAAATAACTGATTATTATGCTTTTAAATGCGTACATGGCAAGTTCGCAATTTTGCCACGAGGCTTGGACTCTGAATACAACACAAAGCTGAATATGGTCGGCAGTCTGGCTTGATGCAGTTCTTTATTATTTTTTTATTTATTTTTTATTTATTTTGGTAGTTGCTTTACGTCGCAACGATGGGACAGGGAAGGGCTAGGAGAGGGAAGGAAGCGGCCGTGGCCTTAATTAAGGTACAGCCCCAGTATTTGCCTGGTGTGAAAATGGGAAACCACGGAAAACCATTTTCAGGGCTGCCGACAGTGGGGTTCGAACCTACTATCTCCCGAATACTGGATACTGGCCGCACTTATGCGACTGCAGCTATAGAGCTTGGTTCTTTATTATTACAATTGTTTTTGTTTTTCATTACATTACAGTATGTTAGGGGCGAAGTATAGTGTTAATATTAGTTTGAAACTTACCAAAACCATACTAAGGGACGTCTAACACATCAAAATCCAAATATTTTGTAATAAGATACCGGGGACTCAGTTCTCTCCATAAAAATAATCAGCTAACAACCCGGAACAACCTCTGAAAGTTCCTTGCTACGGTTCGATTACACTCTGTTTAATCAAACAAAACGAACATGTAATAATGAGTCTGGTATTTTAAAACCCGAAACACTACGAGTGTTCACTTATGCCAAATTATCCTCTGCACTTTCCGATAGCAAAACTATTCGAAGTAAATTATTTCGTATTCTTGATGTGGTAGGTTCGAGCCCGAATGTCGGCAGTCCTGAGAATTGTTTTCCGTGGTTTTCCCATTCTTACACCAGGCTGTACCTTAATTAAGTTTATGATCGCTTCCTTCCCAGCGAATGACCTATATGAGTCACTGCGATGTAAAATCAACAGAGGAAAAAGACCCTGTTATTTCCGAACAGTCATTCATAAAAACCCACTACTAGGCTCTTACTTCTACTGCTCTCCTGTAACTTAATTTCAATTTTTACTTAAAATACCGGCCTTGCCAAGCTTAAAACAAAACTGTACATTGATCTTTTGGTCGTTCATGTTCCTGTTCGCAGTTCAGAACCAACGCACTAAACACGCACTGTGTCAAACAGGTCTTACACGGCACACACACGATGCTCAACTGAACAACGTTGGGAGCAGGTGGTCAAAACAGGTTGTATCTTCCAACTATATTCAAGTCACCCTTTTGTCTCGTCTTCTATGATCAGTTGTACCAAAGTTTAAGCCGCTTGTCATTTCGTTATGAAAGGTCCAGAGGCTATTTCCAGTCATTCGACCGGGTCAGGAATGGGATGAATGAAGCCCACATCTAGCGGCGAGGATAGGAATTGTGCCGGCTACCGAATCCTGTCGCACTCGTTGGTGCAATGATTAATAACCGACATATAAAATGAAATGATATTGGAGAGCGTTGCTGGAATGAAAAATGACAGGGAGAAAAACCTGTCCCACCACCACTTTGCCCAGCACATATCTCACATGGAGTAACCGGGATTTGAATCACGGGACCCAGTATTGAGAGGTCGGTGTGCTGCCGCCTGAGCCACGGAGACTCGGTTTGTCGTTTCGATATAAGTGACTGAAATAGGTTGCTTTCATGAGGTTTGCGTGGGTCAGGGTTTCGCACGATTTCCCTCCACGAGGGAACCCTACGGCACTTAACGCCCTTGAAAGGGCCTTGGCCTGCCCAGCGACCGCTGCTCAGCCCGAAGGCCTGTAGATTACGAGGGATCGTGTGGTCAGCACGACGCATCCTCTCGGCCGTCATTCTGGGCTTTCGAGACCTGGGCCGCTATCTCACCGTCAGATAGCTCCTCAATTCTAATCACGTAGCTGAGTGGACCTCGAACCAGCCCTCAGGTCGAGCGAAAAATCCCTGACCTGGCCGGGAATCGAACCTGGGGCCTCCGGGCGAGAGGCAGGCACGCTACGTCTACACTACGGGGCCTGCATTTTCTTTTACACTTCAAGATTTTTTACTTCTTCTTCTTCTTCTTCAGTTTTCACTGCAATCTTTTTTTACAGTCTGTTTTACGTCGCATAGACACAGACAGGTCTTATGGCGACGATGGAATAGGAAAGGGCTAGGAGTGGGAAGGAAGTGTCCATAGCCCCAGCATGAAAATGAGAAACCACGGAAAACCCTCTTCAGGACTGCCGACAGTGGGGATTCAAACCCACTAACTCCCTGCAATCTAGCGGGTTGGCCGGTCGAACTATGTCGCAGATGAGGACTTCGCCCTGTTCTACAGCCGGATGCCATTCCTTACGCCATCACTAAGTGTTGCACGTTTCTGCAGTGGCTGATAGTGTGATGTGTTGAACCTAGCTTACATAAAAATGATGTATTAAAGTAAACTCAGATACCCAGACACCGAGCTAGAGGAATCAACCTGATGCGGCTTAAATCCTCGAATCTGTCAGGAATCAAACCCGAGACTATCTGAACCGATGCCCACGGCACAGACCATTCAAACAAGAAGCCGAATACTTAGGTCCCCCATTCTAATCTGAATATCTGGCACCAAGAGTGCGGTGAATGTTCACACATTGTTGCTACTGTCGGGGATCGATTCATGATCCTTTCAGTAAGTCAGACACTTACCTGTCATAACAAACCACCGTGACTCACTCACCCTAAACTGAATTACACAGCACGTTCACCTCGGAGACATCCTAACAAGCAGGGGCTAAATGTTCCACACACCAGGCGGTCAACTCACAGAGGAAGGCATTGCCACTAATAGAAAGAGACTTGATCCTGCGTGTACAAATATGCTGCTCCGTACGGTGTCTTCTAATTGAGCCGGGGCCGCTTGAGCTGTTGTACCGCCGGTGGCTGCCTGCATTCATTATCTCAGGCCTCCGCACGCACTGAGAGCCATGCCGCAGCGTTCAACAGAGCCGCATGTAATCGATCAGACAAAAATAAATCCATAATCTCCATTCATAATGCTTACAAGAATATTACTATAACGCGAGTCGTAAGGCAGATACACTTCAATCCGTAATAATAATAATAATAATAATAATAATAATAATAATAATAATAATAATAATAATAATAATAATAATAATAATAATAATAATAATAATGCCGGAATGAGTGGCTCAGGCGGTCTAAGTTGGCGGGCTGACCCATGTCAGTTTTGCGACATTTATAGGTGCTTAAATACGTCAACCCTCGAGTCGGTTAGAGTTCTGAATTTTGTTCTATTTTTAATTATCTTTCTTTAATGAAGTTTCTTATAGGTTTTTATTTATTTCTACTAGAAATATTAGTTTTTCAGGGATAGTGCTAGGTTTAGAACGTTTTGTTAGCCTATTCTTATCCATTCTGCACAAGTGACAGTACAATTTTAATTGTATTGGTCTGCTTGTATATTTAGTATTATTATTAAATTAAACTTCGAGTTGAACATCTTCGTAAGTGAGAAGTTTGTATACAAGTGTGACTAAACTGTTTCTATTGATGTGTAAATTAGTAGTTCATTGGATTAATATAGTAAGTGGAAATGAACGGACATGGTGTCAATATTAGGAAATATGCTACCAACAATTTGATGCTGCTGCGAAAAATCAGGATACGATAAGCGGGTTCTCTTCATTGAATTCTCACCAAGACGAGAGCGGCTAGTGAGTGTCGGATGTTTAAAATTAAAAGGCACATCCCTCTGGTTGTTTTTTTTTTTTTTTTTTTTGCTTTACGTCGCACCGACACAGATAGGTCTTATGGCGACATGGGACAGGAAAGGGCTGGGAGTGGGAAGGAAGCGGCCGTGGCCTTAATTAAGGTACAGCCCCAGCATTTGCCTGGTGTGAAAATGGGAAACCACGGAAAACCATTTTCAGGGCTGCCGACAGTGGGGTTCGAACCTACTATCTCCCGAATACTGGATACTGGCCGCACTTAAGCGACTGCAGTTATCGAGCTCGGTCCCTCTGGTTGGAAGCAAATTAAAATACCAATAAAACGTTCATGAAGTGTTCGCATGTTAACGGCGTATAAACTGGGACCGCGTAGTTGGCAGAAGATAAACAAACATCTACAATATAACAGATACAAAACATGTTCAATTTTGTTGACATTTCTTTAGAAACATTATACAGAGCGTGGCAAAACTGTCTCCGCAGTGAATCAGAGGCGAGACGAGTACCTGTACGCTTGAGTTGGCAACAACGAGGCCTCTATACCTCGAGTAGGTAGTACTAGTATACTTGAACTGAATAACATTCCAGCTTAGTGTAAAAGGTGTGCTTTTAACAAGTGGTTGTGTTTCTGAAGCAGGATGTTAAAAATTCACATGAGAGTGTTTTAGTAAAGTACGTCTTTTTGGAAATTGTCAAACTTAAAATTTCATAAACGCTTCCCAAATTTCGTAAGTCCTAATCGTGGTATAGGTAGAGATTGAATCCATAAATTTCGTGAAACCTGATCTGTATATGACGCTGTGAAAAGCGGTAGGCCTAAAATGCTAACCGAGGCAAAACTGACATTTTAAATTGAACATCCCACTTGGACTAGCCGCTGTCGTCTTTATGAGAATCCGATGAAGATACAACTCGGCTATCGTACCCTTCATCTAGAACAGGGGTTTCCAAATGGCGGCTCGCGAGAGCATTCTAATGAGTAATGTGAAAAATAGTTACAAGAGAATATTGTGGTGGTGCTGATTATTGTTTTAAGAGGAAGTACAACTGGGCAACCATCCTCTATATAACACTAATCAGAGAGGAAAAATGGAAGGGATCCGACACTTCGAAAAATGAAGATATCGGCCAGAGGAAGACAAGGGCCACGAAGGGCGTGAAAATGAGACTCCCTAGCCCTCGCAAACCTAATAGCATCGGGGTCGGAAAAGAACAAGAGTTGACCAAGGGAGGTCAGAAAGGATGAATGAAAGTGAGGAGCCTGGCACAAGTAAGTGGAAGCAATGCCAGGACTCCGCTATGGGCCCCGTTGTCCCCAACCCACGCTCCAAAGTTCAGAGCCCCTTTTAGTCGCCTCTTACGACGGGCAGAGGATACCGTGGGTGTTATTCTACCGCCCCCACCCACAGGGAGGAAAGAATATTGTGTTGGTCGTTCAAAAATGTATTAATTTTTATGCCCGGTATATATCCAAATCTGAACCAATTTAATTGTTTTCGTAGTTTTCAAAATATTAACTTGATATGAATATATGATTTTGATTTACAAAAATTTAAAATCCAAATTTCAATTAATGATTGGTTTTTAAGTGCCAATAACTACTTTTGATGGTTTTCGAAGACGCTGAGGTCCCGAAATTGTGTCGCGCAGGAGCTCTTTTACGTGCCAGTAAATCTACCGACACGAGGCCGACGTATTTGAGCACCTTCGGAACGATCTAACATCGAACCTGCCAAGCTAGCTTCAGAAGGCCAGCGCCTCAACCATCTGAGCCACTCAGCCCGGCTCCAAATTTCACTATTTTATGCTATTGCAAAATAATGTTTTACCTAAGTAATTAAAATTATCAAACCTTTATTTCAATTAAATTATGCATATTATTTCGTAATGGTACTTCTGTGGGCCTATCATACGCAGAATTTTACGAAAATTGGCTTATTATTCAAGTGCGGCCCGTGAACACGACTAAGGTTTCCAATATGGCCATCGAGTCCTTACAAATTGGAAACCCCTGATCTAGAAGGTGTGCGGTCAATTTATACAGCAGGATTCGTTGTCGTCGCAACTGAGTGTCGCTGAGTGTGCTAGCGTGTCCATCTCGCTGTGGGAACAGTTTTAAAAATGCTACATGTAGGCTACGAAGATATTACACAGAACGTATGTTTTACGACACTAGACCTATTAATGACATAGCCCCTACACTTAATTCTTACTAGGAAAACTCGTTAATCGTAGCCAGTCTCGTATATAAACCCGAACAGAGAATATTAACATTTTCTGTGTAATTTACTGTAACTGTGTATTTAAACTCAATGACATATCATCAGAAGCACTGATAAATAGCCGTATCATTCGCATCGCTACCAAACGTTCCATAACTAAGGAAAGTGGGAGTGAGATACTGTATGAGAGTTAACAAAACAGCGGTAATGGTATTATTCTCTACAGAGGTACAGGCCTAAAAAGCGCAGGTAACGGAACCAATGGTTTGCAAAAAACATCAAAGGGTGGAGCACCTAGCAAGAACAAGTAACCAAAATGTAACTCTTTTTCCAAGCACTGCTGAAAATTACCTGAAAATATAACACAAATGAAGCGTAGCGTGCGCGATATATGTGGACATTATTGACGGAGTTATTCATGAGATACGGAAGAACCTCAGAAAAACGCGAATTATAAGGGGTAGTGTACTAGGCGGGCACACTTTATTGGGGTTACACTGCATTGTAAAGTGAAGGAACCCGTATCTACAAGGGTTGGGTCATAATTCATGGCACAGCTATTTTTTTTAAACTCATATTTGCATAGTGGTACCATACAATGATCTTATGTCCTGGAAAGCATGAGACTCATAGTACAGAGGCACAGCATGATATGACGGTGCGTAGGACAAGTACCACGCACAGCGTGACGGGACTGCAACAGTGAGTCAGGCTTCGTGTAAAATGGATGTGACGAAGCAAGCACTGAAACACCCACCATACCTAACAGTCTTGTTTCCGTGCGATTTTGATTTCATCCCCAAAATGAAAGAACCATTAAGGTCTGCGCACACCAACGCGGGACGCGGGAGCAGGAGCGGGAACGATCCCGTCGCGAACTATTATGAGTACAACGGGATATGGATACTTCACACCGGTGCGTCACTCTCCCGCCTACATGACGGGATTGCTGCGAACCATTTTCAGTTCGCAGCATGCAGCGTTTTCCCGAGTCCCGCATTCATTGTGACAATAGCAATGCTGAATGAACTGTTGACAGAATGCGTTAACAAACATCCAATGCTTTACGACATGAGTAGTAAAGATTACAAGAATGCAAGAAAGAAAATATATGTTGTGGGATGAAATAGGGAAAAAATTGCGTATTACAGAGCACGCCGTAGTTTGTCACTATTATTATTATTATTATTATTATTATTATTATTATTATTATTATTATTATTATTATTATTGTACCGGGAGGTACACCTCAACGCCGAGCATTCAAAACTAGCGCCTAAATGAACTCTATTGGTGAAACAGTGAAACTGAAACTACACCAACTTGGAACTTTAATCAGAAGATGTCACCACTAAAATATTGAGTAATTTTGTTATTGTGCAGTTTCCTAACCTGAGTGAATTTCTACTTGCTTTGTTTGACATTTATCAAGAAGTTTGGACATTTTTCCACAGAGGACACTACTAAAAACTATGATCATGCACCCTGGTGCGAGTTGTAAGAAGTTATAATGTAATTTTGTATTTCTAGGTTTTTGTAACTGATTGATGTTCATTTATTTTGGGTTGAGAATATTTCCTTTTTCTTTCCGCCAGTTTTGAATCTAGCCAATCCCTAATTTCTGTATTTAATTTTCAACCTATCACAGGCTTCTTGTTCGATTCTAAGTGTAACTTTGAAATTCATCCAATAAAATTGAGAGGGTATGGCTAGTTTAATCTTGAATGATCTGGAACCTTCCCTGAGGGTTTATAAACTGCGGATTTTCTCGTTTCTTGGCCAATCGATCGTCATCTTACCGAGTGTGTGTATCAAAGCAGGAGGCGGGCGGCATCTTTCATCGGTCAACAGAACATCTACAAGGTAATGACCACATAACTTCTTTCTTTCTTGCTACCTCCGCAGTTTAACCCGAGGGAAAGGTCCGACTCTTTAGTTATGTAACAAGCTTTTCTAAAACGTAATTTTCTTCCGGCTAATGTAAAAACCTTCATAAAATCTTTAACTGTAAACCGGGGATAGAGAGTGATGTATCCTCTCGAGCTCCCCTTCATCTTGCTTTGAGGTGACTACGTTTTGTAACTTTTCTTCTGTAAGGTGTTAAAGCAATTCCTATACGAGTCACCTCAGTAACTTGGGAATAGCCCCTGTTTCATCGGCCTAGAGCCCTTTAGGCTTTTAAGTGTTCATTATATTGAAACGCCGTGTGCTTCCATTCACCTTGTGTTTGGGCCAGTTATTTAACCTGTTCTTTCCCATGAAGACCCTGTAGGTTGGGTATTAAATACCCCTGTAAGTTCAATTTGTAAATGGTGGTTTGAGAGACCAGAGATTTATGTAATGTTGCCTTGAGTAGGCAGTAAGAAACTGAGATCTTGTTAGCTATTTTCAAATTTTGTAATTGTAACGAGTGCCTCTGAAAGGCTAGATATTGTATTTTGGAGAGCAAGTGCTCTTGAATTAGGGGATTTCTGCCCTTGAATAATTCGTGCTCTTTTGTAAATCTGAGCTGGGAGCTCAAGAATTGTGAAGCGAGGGGATTGAAGCCCAGGACCTGTTGAATTGACTAATATTGTATTTTCCTCGACTTGTTTCAAAATTGCTAATTGTACCTGTTACGTTGTTATTTGTTGATATTTGAAATTCTAAAGAAATATAACCTTTGTTAAAGATTTAAATTAATTTTGAGACTGTAGTTAGACCCATTCAAGCCCGCACCTTCTTTCATCACCTCTGCGTTCCACAGATACCTATGAACAATTATTATTATTATTATTATTATTATTATTATTATTATTATTATTATTATTATTATTATTATTATTAAATAAATTTCAATTGTGAGATATCCCGGTGGATATATATTCTCACAATACTATGGGAACGACGTTAAATGAAAACATAAATTACCTAACGACAAGCAATTGATATGAAAGCAAGACATTGGAAGAAATTATAACAAAAACCAGGAATTTCATGATAACGAAAGGAGAAGTATAAAAAGGTAATATATGAAAAACATTTTTATTTTCGTAAATTTAAAATTAGTTTTTCTACAGCATTTCATTCCCTACGTATTTTCGCCATGTCATCATACTGTGGGTCCCCTCTACTGAGACCAAGTATGCCTATTAAAGCAGTTTTATTGCTGGGCAACGCAGAGCCACATCCGGATGAAAATAAACTAGTATGTGATGGAATTCATGCTTTATTTTTGCCCCCCCCCCCCCCCCCCCCGCCCCCAACGTTACAAGTTCGATACAACCTATGGATCTGGCCGTTTTGTAATGTCTAAAAAGAAAGTATCAGCACCACCTGCTACATTCACTCCTGGAAGCAACAGAACGTGAGGAAACCATCACGAACTTCCTCAAACAGCTAGCCATGAAGGACTAATGTATTGGACGAAGTTCGCAGCGACCGCGGGATTGTAGGTTACGCTACCGCTCCCGCTTCCCGCGTCCCGCGTTGGTGTGTGCAGACCTTTACGTCGGGGACGGTTTGGGACAGGAGAAAACATTGACAACGCTGTGAAACACGAGACGGAAAAATCACACCTGGTGAGGCGACTGGTATCAGACGTTCTGCGCATCGTTGGCAGCATGTTGGGGACAATCTAGTGGACTACTTTGAGTTTACTTTACTCTCTGAGAATAAAAAATGGTATCACAAAGATTTCATGGCTGACTGTTACCTCGCTTTACATCCTACATCTGGTAAACCTACTCGGCATTATTCATACGTTTCACAGCACCTTACTCTCCCCGCTCAGATCTGGCTTGTAGACCAGGCAATTGTACAAAAAAACAGTTGCAATGACTTATGCCCCAATCCTGGTACGGTTACGAAATCTAATCACATAAAAGTATTCGCCTACTTGCTTGCTTGCTCAATTTCGAGGTCCGACGATAAATGCACCGTGTTCTAGATCTTCAGATCGGTTTCACGTTCGTAGCAGAGTCAAACCTGAAGTAACTCTTACTTTCTTTCTGGTCCAGTAAAGTCAGGGCCTCTTAAACGCCCAAAATCTCACGCGTGCAAACAGCGGCGCAGAATTGCTGTGCACAGTGCATCGGTCCCGCTCGGCTCGGACCAACGCTTCGTCTCTTGGCTACTCGGCTAAGCTCGGCTCAACTCAGCTCGGATTTGGAGCGCTACCGAGCAAGTGAGGAAGAGGGAGACAGGGGGAGCGAGCGAGGCAGGCGTGGGGAAAGAGAGAGACAGCGCTATTGCTCCAAATCGAGGAGTGGGGGTCTGCAATCTGCTCAACCAAGCGAAGTCGTCTTTTGCACCGTGCACAGTGCATGCACCGGGCGCATGCACCCTGAAAGGCCCTGCAGTAAACAAAGCAAAGCAAAACTATCCCCGTATAAGCCACGAAGTCTTTAGGAGAAACGAAAGGCAAACGCTTCCACTGTCCGTAAGCTCGGCACTGGAGAAAGTGAGATAGTTGGCTTCATGACCGGCCGCCTTGTCCGTAGCAACTAACTTGGTACTCATTTCTAGCTAGGTTGAGTGAACCCCAGAGCCATAGGCCTCTCCAAGAATGGAAGTCTCGTTTCTGTATTTTTCGACCTCTTGATTGGCAACTGAACCTGCGTCCTTGTGGGTGAACCACCTCAGCTATATGATTTTTCACGAGAGTTTAATCCTGATGTAAACAAATAGGCGGAGCACCTTGGCTTTGCACGTGGACACAGACGTAGTTGATTGGAGAAGCAACCGTCGCACTCACTGGATTGTATGCGAGCTCGAAGAAAATTAGTACGTGGCATTAATTTAATTTTATCTTAGTTTATTACATTTAGATAGTCTGAAAGAGTACGTAATCAAATTAAAATATGGTTGTCATATATACCGGTGTGTATCTATAATTTTTTTTAAATAAAACAGTGATTAAATAACGAGATATGAAGGCAGAAGGCGTGGTGTAATGCAGGAAGTCTTCTCATAGCGAGGGAAAGTCCCAAGCTGTACAGTGTGGAGATAAGGTGTTGCATCTTGCAGCAGCTGTCAGTGTCAGTATTCACGGTGAGAGAAATGGAGCAAGAGGTGCTCTAGCCTACGATAGCTTTCTTTAATATTCAGAAATGAATAAATAAATAACGTAGGCCCTAATCTTCAGCAGTAGATCTCCCTTTAGACCCCTCTGTTTAGTTTCGCACAGCTCAAACACTGTTCCTCGTCTATTTTAGGTAATATGCGCAGCACTGTATGTCCGAACACGAGACGTTGACGGGGCGGAGGTCGATACTACACGCTCAGCGAATCACAACTCTTTCTTTGGCTGAGGCGTGGACATGCCTTGTTTACATCAGGATTAAACTCTCGTGAAAAATCATATAGACAGCCACTGAGCTTCTAAATCCAATCCACCAATCCTACCTACACTGTGGGAGTTACGTGCAACTGTTTCTTGCTTTACCAGCTTACTGGTTACCTGCATCTCTGGGCTTAGTTATTTCTAAGTAATACTAACAGTACATTCTAGTGAGTAATCACCCGTCACTCAAGGTAAGATCCGTAATCATAAAAGAAACTCGAGAATTAACACTTCGCTCGTATCTCTGCCCGTGGCCACCTCCGTCATTCCTTAGTTCCATTATATCAGCTACAGGGAACAAATGCGACGTAAGTTAGCCGTTTACAGCTAATCTTCTAAACAAATCTGAAGTGAAAGTGACACTAAATGTGACTGGTACGTAATAAGTTCCTGTCTCCATCAATAATCGCGCCGCATACAGTGACAGAAGAGATTACTGTCGGCTCCATTGAAGCCTTCAGGCAGACGTATGTCTTTATTACATACACTGGATTTCAAAGAAATTTATGTTTTAATATTCCTTCTGCACAGAGATATTTCTTTCGATATCTTCCTGGGATAATTATTTACGAAATTAATGATTTCTTGGACCCATTTCGAAATAAGAATTGAAAAAATATTCTCAATATTCCACTATGCGCTATATAAACCTGAACCGGCCTTTTCACAATCTTGAGATTTTGACATGCATCAACAGCAGATACAGTTTTCAACACTGCAGGGACAGAGATTTATGAAAGAATAACGTTTTAACAGAATCCATTGAATTCGAAAGCAAAACCTTTCTAATTTAACTTTCTTGTACCAACGAGGATAACTCAGCGTATTGAAAAAGCGTACTGAATCTGGGAGAGGAGTTTGTACGAATCACACCGTCTGCCACCCTCAAAATAGTTCTCCTAGATTTTTCATATCACCTGAAGGAAAACGTTCGGAGGTTACTTGACTCATCACGTTCGCAGATTATCGACCCATTGATATCAAATCAGCTATCTCCAAAACTCTGGAACAGATCATCCGTGCTCAAATGTTAGAATTTGTACTTAAACATAATCTATTAGACCCTGTCCAGTCGGGTTTTAGTTCAAAACAAGTACTTGTATAGCCCGTATTGAAGTCCTATAAGACATTAGAAGTGGTATGGATTAGTCCCCAGTCGATTTCAGTCGTGCATTTAACAGCGTAGATCATGATATTACTAAGATCGGAAACCTCACCATGGCCAATGGCACGATGCAGTAGTTCAATTCTTGCCTCAGGAATAGGTATCGGAGGGTAATTTTGGGCAATAGTTCATTTCTCTGGAGTGAAGTAACCTCTGAAGTCAAGGTTCTGTGCTGGCCCCATTATTATTAACTTTGCCTTTTATCCACGACAATTCCAAGGCATCGAAAACCTATAGTTACCGTATTTAGTTGTGCCGATGATCGGCAGATTAACAAACTCTGACCCATGCAAAATCTAGGAAACCATACAACGAAACTCTCAACTGGCATCTATTTGTAATTAGGATATACAAAATGGATTCAAAATCAATCCACCCAACTGATGTTGTGTTATATAACACAAAAGTTGCACTGAGCAAAACAGTAAAAAAAATTGTGTTCTATCAGACAAGCCCTCTCATGGGCAGAGCATGTAAAATAAATCTGTTCGAGAGTGTATCGGTCCTTTCATCTATTGCAAAGAGCTGAAACAATTCCTGCTTCTAGCAAGAAAAATTAAGGAATACTCTATTGAAAATGAAACCCTACAACCTGTTTTCCAGTCCTTGACCGGGTCAGGGATGTAATGAATTAAGCAGATATAGGCTGTTATTACAATGGGGTCGCCACTTTTTTTTTTTTTTTTTTTTTTTTTTGCTAGTTGTTTTACGTCGCACCGACACAGATAGGTCTTATGGCGACGATGGGACAGGGAAGGGCTAGGAGTGGGAAGGAAGCGGCCGTGGCCTTAATTAAGGTACAGCCCCAGCATTTCCCTGGTGTGAAAATGGGAAACCACGGAAAACCATCTTCAGGGCTGCCGACAGTGGGGTTCGAACCTACTATCTCCCGAATACTGGATACTGGCCGCACTTAAGCGACTGCAGCTATCGAGCTCGGTGGGGTCGCCACTCCCAAGGAGTCAACACTCTAATAATGCCTTTATTTCATTCCTGCGATGTTGTGTATAACGAACTTAGCTCACAGTTAGCTAGCAGGCTACAATAAGCTCAAAATTCATTCGTTCGTTTCATCTTCAGTGTCAAAACTACGACAAAATATCTTAATAAATTGTCTATGCTAAACCTACAAATGAGAAGGCAAATCATGCCCTGTGTCTGCTGCATAAAACTGTGCGTCTGCATTCAGATTTACCAAGCTCTCAGAGAATCAACAACAACACACCAGCTCTCACCATCCCCGCACACAACACCTAAGTGTACACAGACACTCCACGGTAGGCGCAGCGCAGTTCTCGAACATACCGGACAAGTTACAGAGCCTGACGTCGGGCTCCTCGTTCGAAAAGCGGTATAAATAATTCTGTACTATCTGTTTACTTGGGACTGCTATTACTGTTAACATTATTATTGTAATTACTAGCTATAGTACCCGGCGTTGACCGGATACTTTTTGAATATTTACCTTCAAGATTTGTATTACTTGTTAATTAAGTGCGCAAAGTGAATTTTTGTAGAATTCCTTATTGAGACACTGGTTGATGTTTTAAAGGTATTCATGTGTGTTAATTTTTAAGCTGAATATTATTTAATTTTCGAGTAAAACTTCGTCGACGTGGAAGCCCGAATCGACTGGGAAATATTTGATCATTTCAAGAAAAGTAATGCGATAATTCTATGTATTTACCCGTCGGGTTCTTGATATGGTGTATATGATTCAAGCTGTCATTAAGACTGTCATCAATCAGCCTTGCAAACCCAAAATCTGTGGATTCAACACTAATCTCGGTCATTTTAGACTATTTACTTTCTAGGTACGTACACAAATAGAGACCAGACACATTTATACGTACAAAATAAATTAATCACAATGATAATTTGGGCACTACATTAAATTAAATAAAATTTGAAAAAATGTCGCTTAATTGCGGCCAGTATCCAGTATTCGGGAAATAGTGGGTTCGAACTCCACTGTCGGCAGCCCTGAAGCTAGTTTTCCGTGGTTTCCCATTTTCATACCAGACAAATGCTGGGGCTGTACATTAATTACGGCCACGGTCGCTTTCTTCCCATTCCCAGCCCTTTCCTGTCCCATCGTCGCCATAAGACCTACCTAAGTTGGTGCGAAGTAAAGCAACTTGTAAAAACAAAGTTTATTCAAGTGCTTTGGGATATATAATATTTTTGGTATTTCCGTCTTCCACAAAAACAAATACATTTTTCGGCTCTCCCACTCGTGAGCATGCAACATATAACTGATCATGTGAAAAGCATGGATTTTCCAGATTTAATCCACACACTTGAAGAGATTGTCCTTGTGCAAGGCGAACGGGGAAGTTTTCATACCTTAAAAAGCTGCGCTCTACATCAGCTTTCGTATAACTGAAATGAACTGACATATCGGTGGAAATGGGAATAGGTGGTTCGTAATCGCTTTTTCTTTACCGCTCCGCTGGTAGATAGATCTACCAACTGATGCGCGTTTAGGAGACATGATTATTTTGACGAAAAAGCAACAGCAACTGCAAGCAAAGCAACAATATTGTTAAATATATGTATTTAAATGTCCGACTCATTGGCTGAATGGTCAGCGTTTTGGCCTTCGGATCAGAGGGTCCCAGGTTCGATTCCCGACTGGGTCGGGGATTTTAATCACTTCTGATTAATTCTTCTGGCTTGGGGACCGGCTGTTTGTGTCCGTTCCAACACTCTCCTCTTCATATTAAGGCAACATACCACACTACCAACTACCACAGAAACACGCACTAGTGATTACATTCCACCAAATAGGGTTGGCGTCATGAAGGGCATCCGGCAAAACCACATGTGCGACGTAGTTCGCACCCGCGACCTCAAGGTGTGGGAAAAAGCGGTAGGGTAAGAAGAAATATATATTTTAAACTGTAGTAGACCACAGTTTACAATCTACCTACAAAGATGTCACGTACTTAGAGTCTACTCTACTTTCTATTCACGGCGTTGCCTGGATCACAGAGCCTGCCTATACTGTCAGCCATCTTTATTTGCACGGTCATGAACCTCCTCGCAAGAAAGGTACCTCATAAAACATGGCGGCGTGTTCCCATCCTCCTATATACAGCATAAGTTCCTGTCGCCTAGCGGCAATCTGTCCATCAAGTCGATCCAATTTTGGCGCGGCTTTGCAATTAAAATTAATTAATTAAAATTACTCGTCATATAAAGTCTACCCATCGGATTTCATTCAAACCACTTCCTAAATCCTCTCACGAGTAATAAGAACACACTGTGAATTTTTTTAGCGAAATCGGTCCAGTAGTTGCTGAGTACAGTTGAGACGAATAAACAAATATTAATTTTTATATATAAGAAGAAGAAGATTACATTCCTAATACAGTTGTGATTATTGTACGGTATTGGTTTATTTGCCACTTAGTATTGGTTTTATGTATTTGTTAATATTGGTTTAGTGCCAAACAAAACAAGGCAAATAAATTCACCTATCAATGATTCAAGACGGCACTTGTAGCTGCAGACAGGTTCCTACATATCTTGTACTGGCTGAAAGAGGTACAGCTGGGTCCTATTTTGATACTCCTAATGCAGTAGCCTTTCAGATACGTCTGGCAGTATTGTCTCAACATGTGTGGATCATCCCATCCCATTGTTCCAATTCCCATCACTGTCACCCCTATTTCCTGCTCATTACGAGTCATTCAGCGAGACTTCAAACTATCTTTTTAAGTGTCAATATTGGCTACGACTGATAATTTGAGACATTGTCTCTACTCAGTGTTCTTTGTACATTCTCAGCACGACGGGTGCGTGTAGGAACCGGGGTCCGACACGTTTGAAATTTAACTATTGACCTTTAGTCATTCTGCTGTATCATGTCACATTTTCATATCTGATATCGAAGAACCACTACACTAAAGAGCGTTGCAAACCGAAAAACTGCCAAGGCCTCGGAGTTTGAAAACTCCCGTCCAGCTGACCTGGGTTCGGTCTTCAGTCATGACATGTACTTAAGACTAATTAGAGACTTGGAACAGGACACAGTAGGGCGAACACCTAGCTGTCAGAAGAATGTGAAGGAACTCTGTACGTCAACAGCTCATGTTCCATATGTGCCGTGACTTGTGTTCACCTGGTTTGCGACTCAATCGAACAGGGCCGTCCACGGCTGGCAAACGAAGCACTTTTGAAACATTACATCTTCTGGAGATGTACTTGTCAGATTTACAAAATAATCACAGCGCTGAATTTATAATAACCATTAGTTTAAGACTAGGTGTAAAAAAATAACGGAGTAGGCTACCGTCATCTCGATAGATATTGACATTATGGAAATGAACTTAAAAACAAAGTTCATTTATGAGCCCCTTAGTACCAGTATTGAAAGTAAAGACAGAATATCGATATCTTTAACGGTTCACGATTTATTTCAGGCGTATATCTAGCTGAATAATCTGGTATTATTTTTATTATTTTTTCACTTAACATTTCACTAACTAACGTGTCATTTTACTATTGACATGAAATCGCTTTTTGGTCCCTCTCTTCATGTGCATTTGGAATTTGGATAGGAGCTACGACGACGACAATAATAATAATAATAATAATAATAATAATAATAATAATAATAATAATAATAATTGTACCGGGCGGTACACCTCTACGCGACGCAAGTTCAAATCTTGCGCCAATTGAAACTCCTCTACAGGAGAAGCTCGGAACTTTAAAAATTGAACTAATTCTACTGTTTATCAGAAGATGTCACTGTGTGTTTTTGATTTGCTTTTGTTTTTTTATTAATCAAGAAGTGTGGACAGACTCTAACAGAGGTCTCTACCAAGAACTATGATAACGCACTCTGGTGTAAAGGAATGTACCTTCTTGGAGAAATTTTGTATTCATAAGTTTTCTCTTTACTAAATTTTGTTCTGTCATTTGTGGGTTGGCAATATTAATCCTTTCTTTCCGCCTGTTTTTAATGTAGCCAATCAGGAATTTCTGTAATTAATTTTCGGCCAATCGGGGCTTTCTTCTCCAATTTTGTATGTAACTGTGTACTGTAGCCAATAAAAGTTTGAGGGCGGGTTGTTATCATTCATGAAAGGTCTCGAACTTTTCACGAGGGTAAAAAAACTGCTGATTTTCTTGTCTCCGGGCCACTCGTATAACATCTAACTCAGTGTGTGAATATCTAGCAGTGGGCGGGAAGCGCCTCGTTCTTCAGACAACAGTTCTTCAACAAGGTAATGGCCTTTTAACATCTTTATTTCTTGCTAGCTCAGCAGTCTAACTCTCGGGGAGGGTTCAAAACCATTAATATGTAACCCATCTCTTTAAAATGTAAATACCTTTTCAGTCTATGTAAAAACTACCAATCTCTTTTACTGTAAAGCGGAGATAGAGAGTGCTTTACCCTCTCGAGCTCCCCTTCATTTTGAAATTGAGGTAACTACGTTTTCATAACCGTTTCTTCTCTTCCTTAATGTATTAAAGTTTTCTCATACGAGTCACCTCCCTAGCTTGGGATTAGCCCCTGTGTATCGGCCTAGAGCCACTTAGGTTTTAAAATGTGTATTTAGAAGTGCAAGTTCACGCCTCCAGTCCTTTCTGTACTTTGGACCAGCAACTTAACCTGATGTTTTGTTTTCTTCATGCGAAGGCCCTGTAGGTTGGGTATTAAATACCCCTGTTTCTTTGTGTGCCTTGAGGGCAGATAGAAGTGAAGTTTGTTGTGGCCTTTGATAGGCTTGTAAAATGGAGAGCATGTCCGCTCTTTCTGGTATTATTAAGCGGGAGCAAGAGCTCCAGGTAATTAAGGGTTTTCTGCCCTTTGGTATTTTGTGATTGTGAGCTGAGAGCTCAAGAATTGATGAATTTGGGCCCGTAGCCCAGAATTTGTAAAGACCACTTAATTGGTGCTTTTCTTGTAAAGCGGCATTGTACCTAATTTTTCTTTGTTATTTCCCCTAGTGGAAACAGGTTAAATTTTTCTCTAATCTTGGACTTCTTGATTGTGTACCTGATTTAACTTGTTGTTATCTGTTGTACGCTCAAAAATTCTATGTTACCGTTGTTAAGTTTTGAAAATATAACCTTTATTGAAATTTTATTTCATCTTTCGAACTTGTAGTTAGACCCACTCCAGCCCGCACCTTCTTTCACGTCTAACTTCTACGGAAAACTCCGTAACAATAATAATAATAATAATAATAATAATAATAATAATAATAATAATAATAATAATAATAATAATAATTGATTACCTCTAAAAAACTAAGACCAATACGGCATGGATTAGGAAAAGGGGATATATATGGAAAGGTGAACATTTCGGAAGTCCAAATGAAAACCTACAACCTGTTTTCCAGTCTTTGACCGGGCCAGGGATGTAATGAATGAATCAGATATAGGCTGTTAGTATGATGGGGGCGCCACTCCCAAAGTGATTTATATTAATGACTGATAGATGCTATGAAATGAGAATGGAGAGTGTTGCTGGAATGAAAGATGACAGGGAAAACCGGAGTACCTGGAGAAAAACCTGTCCCGCCTCCGCTTTGTCCAGCACAAATCTCACATGGAGTGACCGGGATTTGAACCAACCACGGTATCCAGCGGTGAGAGGCCGACGCGCTGCCGTCTGAGCCACGTAAGCTTTCGGAAGTCCAAATATTAGACGGAAATAAATTTAGGAACATAGTGAACAATTTGGAAGGGTTCCAAGTCAAAAGAAGAACAAAAGAAGACCGCAGTAGCCTGGACAGAAGAACAAAAGAAGGCCAGCGAATGCATGAAGGAGTGTTGAGTGTTGGAGAGGAAATTCCATACAGAGAAAGAAATGAAGTTGTAGCGTGATCCTACGAGGTCAATTCGTTAGTAAAATATAAATAAATAAATAAATAAATAAATAAATAAATAAATAAATAAATAAATAAATAAATAAATAAATAAATAAATAAATAAATAAATAAAAAATAGTAGGGCCTTAGTTACCATGTGCAGGTAGAATATTTCGGTTTTGACACTAATTAGGCTGCCTTCTATCGATTTCGGTGTTCCGTTTTACTCTGCCAGACGGCAGTTAAACCTTCAAATAATCTTGTCGCGTAAACACCAAATGTGTCACCAGGCGTCTCTTACATACCGACATCATACGATGTGGAGCTTCGAATGGATTTCTTCTGTACTTCAAACCTCCGACTACTGTTGTTGTCTATGAAACCACAATCTTCGCATCCGGAGGTCGACACTTTACCATTGATCCACAGAGGTATCAAACGTCTGAAGAGTTGTAATCGTTGTAGTCAGAGGGCCGTTGGGAGAGAGGCCATGACAGAGGAGTATGCTGTGGACCATGTAGCCTCAGACATCATTTTGGATAGTAGAAGTTTTTAATGATTTACCGGAGATCGATCTCACTACCATGAATAGGTGTGATGACAAAACAAACCTACGTGTGCTTTCTATAAATTAAACACGTATCTCACAATCCTAGAGGGATTGAATGAAGAAGCTTTAACATTCCAGGTCCACCAAGGACACGAGGTGACAAGCCCATCAAGAAGTGTCCTGACAGGTCGTGACACTGTATTAATGTACTATATACGAAAAAGCTGGAGGCTCAGTGTCAGGACAGACATTTAAAGTACTTAATGTATTAAGTTAAGCTTCTTAAGAAGAATATCCTAGGAGCTGCGAAATTTATTTACCGTCACAATGACCTGGAGAGCGCAGACAACCAAGGTATTAATGCATAATCAAAGATATAAACATCATACTTAAACTTAATAAGCTTTATTTATCTCCAGTATAATATTGCACCATAATGAGCACGAGAAATCCCAGTAAATATGCTAAATAGCAGATTTAAAACCTATTGCTAGGCGAGGGCTCATTCAGCAGAAGTCTCTTAGTACTAAAGGAGAAGCAACCTATCAACTTTCTATAAACAAAGCCTGAGTCCTTACGCGTTAGTTCTTAGCTGTGACCTCACCAGTGGAATGATACGCACTGAAATAAATAGCAAAGTAGACACGTGCGTGTATACCCATAAGCCAGGTTATACGCCCTAAAATGAGAAAGCATACACTTACGGAAGCTAAAAATCTCAAAAAGTTCAAAATTCTACTTTTTGAAACTTCTTGGAGGAGGTATGCACATGATAATAACTTCCGTAAAACAGTCATCTTCAACTGAACAAAGAACGTCTAAATCATTTTTCATTTTTAAGCCAATGACAAGAGAACTACAAAAGACTTTGCTGTGTGCAGAGGCAGGGAAGTCAGAAAGGGAGAAGAGAAGCTGTCTATTGTAACTCAGAACTACACACCAAAGAATATTATAAAAGTATCATATAGTGAATAAAAAACACGTGAATGTCAGTGTATTAATTTCTTACCGAGCTCGATAGCTGCAGTCGCTTAAGAGCGGCCGGTATCCAGTATTCGGGAGATAGTGGGTTCGAACCCCACTGTCGGCAGCCCAACATTTGCCTGGTGTGAAAATGGGAAACCACGGAAAACCATTTTCAGGGCTGCCGATAGTGGGATTCGAACCTACTATCTCCCGGATGCAAGCTTCACAGCCGCGCGCCTCTACGCGCACGGCCAACCCGCCCGGTAACGATCGTTTCTAGGATGGACCCTGTCCACACATGATAATGAAATCTCCACAAGTTTCCATCCGTTTTACTTTCTGCTCGTCTGACAGCTATTGCGGCACCATCTGGGAACTGATCTTCCATTCACCCAAATCATCGTGGACGTTGGTGCGCACCGTGTCCTTTCCAACGCCCGATTCCTCCGCCATCAGTCGCAGTGTCACTTGCCGACCTTGTGCTAGCATTTGTCGCAATCCCTCGATCATGTCAGGTGTTCTGCTTGTCTACCCGAACGTGGCTCATCCTCAGTCGTTTACTACCGTTCACGAAAGTGTTTGAACCACTCAAACACATTTTCTGATCTCACTACATGTCACACTGACGACATTCTACCTTTTACCCTGCTGATCACACTGCACTCTTGGTGGTGTTTCTCGCCACATCTCTGAAGAGCAAAGTACAAGCACTCTCACCTACACATGCTCTTGACAAGAATAGATGGATATCTCTTGAAAGATGTAATATATTTGTACTTGTCTTAAGGCATAGGCATAATGCAATTTAACTTTCGCTGAAGTCTCAGGCTTATTCAGGACTGTGATGGCACTGAAGCTGCTGGGGTAAGAGTGATGCTCTGTAATGACTAGAGAATGCATTTTGCCCAATTTTCCCTTTTTAATTCCTTTGTTATGAAACGTAGGCTTCTAAGTTATAAACCCGTTCCTACTAGTTACCTATTTGATACGTCTGTGCAATAAACAGCTTTTTGGGCAACTAACCCTTTCTGTCAGACAATACTGCCGTACAGAATTTGCATTCATATAGGCCTGAATGCTGACCTGGCGTACATCAAGAGCCACTATTATGGGATTCCCGACGCAGTCACAAAGACTGAGATAAGAACAAACCTGTGGTAGAAATTCTCTACACTATTTAGCAGATTTTCAAAGTCTTAGAGGAAGCACCAAGTGACGAAGGCCAAGCAGTGAATGCGAAGCTCTGTGCTCTGTGCTTCAGCGTAAGCCGGAGACTTCAGCGAAAGTTAAATTGCATTATGCCTATGCCTTAAGACAAGTACAAATATATTACATCTTTCAAGAGAAATCAATCTATTCTTGTCAAGAGCGTGTGTAGGTGAGAGTGCTTGTACTTTGCTCTTCAGAGATGTGACGAGAAACACCACCTAGCGTGCAGTGTGATCAGCAGGGTAAACAGTAGAACGTCGTCAGAGTGACATGTAGTGAGATCAGAAAATGTGTTTGAGTGGTTCAAACACTTTCGTGAACGGTAGTAAACGACTGAGGATGAGTCACGTTCGGGGCTAAAAGTCAGGTTGTGAGTTTCACAAATAGGAAAAGTCCTCTCAGTTTTAATTACTGCGTTGATGAGGTGAAAGTTCCTTTTGGGGATCATTGTAAGTATCTAGGTGTTAATATAAGGAAAGATCTTCACTGGGGTAATCACATAAATGGGATTGTAAATAAAGGGTACCGATCTCTATACATGGTTATGAGGGTGTTTAGGGGTTGTAGTAAGGATGTAAAGGAGAGTGCATATAAGTCTCTGGTAAGACCCCAACTAGAGTATGGTTCCAGTGTATGGGACCCTCACCAGGATTACCTGATTCAAGAACTGGAAAAAATCCAAAGAAAAGCAGCTCGATTTGTTCTGGGTGATTTCCGACAAAAGAGTAGCGTTACAAAAATGTTGCAATGTTTGGGTTGGGAAGAATTGAGAGAAAGAAGAAGAGCTGCTCGACTAAGTGGTATGTTCCGAGATGTCAGCGGAGAGATGGCGTAGAATGACATTAGTAGACGAATAGGTTTGAATGGCGTTTATAAAAGTAGGAAAGATCACGATATGAAGATAAAGTTGGAATTCAAGAGGACAAACTGGGGCAAATATTCATTTATAGGAAGGGGAGTTAGGGATTGGAATAACTTACCAAGGGAGATGTTCAATAAATTTCCAATTTCTTTGAAATCATTTCGGAAAAGGCTAGGAAAGCAACAGATAGGGAATCTGCCACCTGGGCGACTGCCCTAAATGCAGATCAGTATTGATTGATTTATTGATTTGATTGATTGAAGTTGCAAAACTATTGCGGTGATTGGCGGCATATTAGAGGAAAATTCAGAATCTCCAGCACAAAAAAGCCAAGAACCACAAAAAACTGCTCAAATGAAGTTCTGATGATGATAATGATGATTTCGACGACGTTTGTTGTTTAAATCGGCCTAACATCTAGGTCATCGGCCCCTGATGGTGCGTGATGAAACGCAATGATATGATTATCAAATTTCAAAATCCATCCAGTGACTAGAATTCAAAATGTCGAGGGTGAAAACTGATTATGAACTTAAAACCATCAGTGAATCCGACCCGCAATGCCCCACCTTCAAAAAAAAAAAAAAAAAAAAAAGAGAAAGAACTTTAAACAACGTTATGAAAGGAACAAGGGTTTGCTTGCAAAGCAAAATCATATATCGATGATGCTTACTGTCCAAAGGTGTCCACATTCGAGGTCCCCGGACCCTCATAATGGTACTAGGTAATCACTGGTAAATTGACTCATGATATTCCTCATATAGTGGTATTATTCCCAGGTAACGTAGACTAATGGTGTTCCTTACATAGTGGTACTAATCACAGGTAATGCAGACCCATGGTATGTCACACATAATGGTACTACTCACAGACAACGCAGACCCATGGTGTGCCTCACATAATGGTGCTAATCACAGCCAACACCCAGACCCGTAGTGTTCCTCACATATTGGTGCTAATCACAGGTAACGTAGACCTATGGGGTTCAAAATATTGTGGTACTAATCTCACCATGGTGCTCCTCCCCAAATGATACTAATCACGTAGGCCTGAATACTGAATTAACGTACATCAAGAGCCACTATTATGGGATCCGAAACGCAATCACAAAGCCTGAGCCAAGAACAAAACTAATCGCAGATAACGTCGACCCATGGTTTTCCCTCACGTAATTGTACTAATTACAGGCAACCCCATGGTTCCAAAACCATGAACACTTGTCGCCCCTTTTAGTCACCTCTTAGGATAGGCAGGGGATACCGCGGGTATAATCTTCATCTGCATCCCCCACCCGCAGGGGGGAAATAAATGAAACACTGCCATACTATTTTGAGTGAAGCAGAAAGAAGTTCCTTTCGGTAAAATATGTCCTGCGTGACGAGAGACACGGCTTTCATTTTGCCTGACAAGAGAAAGATTGAAGCACCCAGAAGGGGAGGAGCAAAAGGAATGAAACTTTTACGTGTTGAAAGGGTATGTGATGTTATTTCAGTGATAACAAAATTGAGAAATAGAGTCAAAATTGAGCCTGAGACTTCAGCGGAAGTTACATTATATTATGCCTATGCCTTAAGACATCTTTCAAGAGATATCAATCTATTCTCGTCAAATTTGACAGTACAAGCCAAGGGCGCCCATAAGATAGTTTGTAGGGGCCGGGAGGGGGGGGAGATTGCGCCTAGACCTGGGGGTATGTAGTAATTTTAATATTTTGGAAGATGAATGGCGACTTGTATTCCACGGTAGAAAATCGCCCACGGTATCCCGTACCACTTCTACGTAATACCGACTTTTAAATCATTTTCTTGAAAGAAAAGCACCTGACATTAGATTTTTTCCTTTCCCTAGTAAGGGGGGGTATGGGCGCCCTTGGTACGAGCCCGCTTATCAGTACGACGCTGCACGCCCTCTGGGCTGGATGCATGCACTGATTCGGTTGGCAAGGGTGTCATAAAGGTTGTATTCTCTCCTGAGGCAAGGTGGCCCTCAACTGTTGTAACTGGTCTTTGATATCCTGGGACGGAGTCGTCCGAGCTGGTCTCACACATGTTCTATCGGGGACATATCTGGGGATATTGCTCGCCATGGGAATACCTCGATATTACGCAGACAGTTCATAGAGGCACGTGTCGTGTGTGGACGAGCATTGTCCTGTTGAAAAACGGCACCACAATACTGTCGCATGAAAGGTAACACATGAGGACGCAGGATGTCCGTGTCGTACAGAGTTCCCTCAATCACTACCAGCTGTGACCTGAAGTAATACTCGATGGCTCCCCATACCATGACGTCAGGAGTAACACCTCTGTGCCTCTCCAAAACATTGGAAGAATGGGTCCTCTCCCCAGGTCGCCGTCGTATTTGCAGACGATGGTCATCGGGGGTAGTGCAGACCGCGATTCATCGCTGAGCACAGTGCAACGCCGTTCATTAGGAGTCCATACTTCCCGGAGCCGTTTGTGTAGTGGCGTTAACAGCAGCCTACGCATGGGACTGTAATTCGCTAGTCCGGCTGCTGCAAGTCTCAGACCAATGGTGCGGGATGACACAGAATGTTGCAGGGAGTCCATTACTTGTTCTTGGATGGCAGGCGCAGATGCGAAGGAGTTACGATATGCTTGGTGCACAATACGGCGATCCTCCCTTGTGGTGGTCAGACGTTGTCGACCAAAACCTTCACGACGAGTATGCCTGCCCTCACGTTCCGATGCAGTCCAACATCGGACCAATGTCACATCCAAATGCCCCACAAATCTGGATATTGCATGATTCGACCAACCTGCCAAATGGAAACCCACAATGAGGTCCCTTTTAAACCTGCCAGGTGCTGATAACGCAGTCACTCACGAGTACGCGACATTTCCGTGTCCTTCACAGTAATCACTCAACATCTGTTCACGCCCCTTATACAAGGTGTTTCTGTATTCCCATTACAGACTTTAAGACCTTGCAGTAGGGGCCAACACGGTTAAGTTTAGCATATGAACTTGTGTCCGGAAACGAACCGTCTTCCCCCCCCCCCCACCCGTAAAAGATCCACCACAGCACATGTTCAAATCTCCTGCATTGTACGCGCCACTGACTAGAGTACGTACGTCATTGAACGATCACGTGATGTCTCATATCCCTACAGGTTTGCTGACATTGCATGTCATTCAGTTGAGTCTGTGATCCGCACGGAGACATGTTATACCTGCTGTTGTACTTGTGATTTTCGTTCATACTACAGTACAGCAATAATTCTTTACTATGTACACAGCAGTAAATTGTACGTACAATAATTCATCTCCACCAAGCATTTGGGCAATAGTGGATAGGTCGTGGAGGCCCGATTACTTGGCCTGCACGTTCACCCGACTTGACACCGCTGTGGTGTCACATGAAAACTTGATTTACGAGACACGTGTAGAATTCGAGGAAGATCTAATGGCGCGGGTTATGGCTGCGGAGGATGTTGGAGGATCAGGGATTACTGATCGTGTGTATGAGAACATGGTGCAGAGATGCCGTGTCTGTGTCGACGTCGGTGTCGGCGGTCGTCGTATCGAACCCCACCTGTAACTGGACCCAGGCGACAAGCAACAGGATTCGGACAGAGCGCCGAAAATGGGGGGGGGGGAGCTGTGGACGTGTGCTGTGGTGGTCTTTTGCGGACCATATACGGATACCATATGCGGATGATATACCATCGTATGGCTTTTACTGCCGGGAGTGTCCGAAGACAAGTTCGGAATGCCTGATGCAGGTTTTCTATATGACGCCCATGAGCGACCTGAATGTGAGATGATGTTGGTAACGACGTAGGGAGAGGGTGTAACCTGGTGATGGCACATAGCCTACTCCTTTCGAATAAAACTGAGGGGTCTGCTCAAGAAGTACGAATTACCTTCAACAGCGTCATATGCCATCGCTCCATACGAACACTGCGGATAGGTTTTGGGATTGAATCGAAGGCTTTTAGCACGCAATTTAGTGATTTGAAAGTGTATACCACCGTCTCTCCAACCCTGCCGGGCAACATTCTGAAGGTGAATTATTTTTTTTCCGCCAATGGGACTCGAACCGGCTAACCACGGTGTTAGACCATAGCAACTCGACGCCTACCGATGATGGCCACCAGGTGGGCCATGATATCGTCGCTGCGGAGCCAAAACTGCGAGTGTGACAATGCTCTTCCTATCCATTATTTCCCTTAAGATTGATCACGCCTCCCAGCCACATGTGTATATGCAGTCCATCAGAACAATTTTCGTTGAGTTCTGTTTTCTATACTAAAATGTAAAGGAATATTAACCTTAAACACATACTCTAGGAGTGCGTAAATATGTCGTTTAAACATAACATTCCTATAGTACGGTATGGTACGGTTCATTTTCCTGATAACGGGCGAGTTGGCCGTGCGGTTAGGGACGCGCAGCCTTGAGCTTCCACCCGGGAGATAGTGGGTTCCAACACCACTGACGGCAGCCCTAAAGATCGTTTCCCGTGGATTCCCATTTTCACACCAGGCAAATGCTGGGGCTCTACCTTAATTAAGGCCACGGCCACTTCCTTCCCACTCTAGGCCTTTCCTATCACATCGTCGCCATAAGACCTATCTGTGTCGGTGCGAGGTAAAGCAAATAAATAATAATAATAATAATAATAATAATAATAATAATAATAATAATAATAATAATAATAATACCGGGCGAGTTGGCCGTGTGTGTAGAGGCGCGCGGCTGTGAGCTTGCATCCGGGAGATAGTAGGTTCGAATCCCACTATCGGCAGCCCTGAAAAAAGTTTTCCGTGGTTTCCCATTTTCACACCAGGCAAATGCTGGGGCTGTACCTTAATTAAGGCCACGGCCGCTTCCTTCCATCTCCTAGGCCTTTCCTATCCCATCGTCGCCATAAGACCTATCTGTGTCGGTGCGACGTAAAGCCCCTAGCAAAAAAAAAAATAATAAACATTTTCCTGATGGACTGCATATCCATATGTGGGTGGGAGGCTTGACCAGTCTTACGGGAATTAATGGATAGGAAGAGCATCGTCACATTCGCGCTTGTAGCTCTGCAGCGACGATATATAATAATCCATTGTAACACGAATTTACTCATAGGGGCAGATGTGCTGCAGTAACACTTTTTGGTACAATGAGGAAAGCAATGGCAAACTACCTTACGTTTCACTTTGCCTGATATACTTCATTATAGCGCTAATTTTTTTTTCGGTATTTCTATAAACCGCACATCCTCCGATGGTGCTATTTGAGGACTCATCCAGTCTTCTGACTGATGACTAACAGACGGACTTGGCAGGAAAGACAATGTTTAATTGGACAGGGGAGGAAAAATGCACTTCGTTCTTAAAGTAACCTGCGACTGAATTAGTGTTATCTGAGCAATCCATTCACGTTAGTCATAAAGTTGCTCACTTCTAAACTGCTAATGCAGAGCACTAAGCAAATAAATAAAGGTCATAAAGAAGCGCCCTCACACGGATAGGCGCTAACTCGTGTAGTCAACTGATGTAGGAGTGACATGGCGCCTGCCAGTCCCATGATTTCACACCTCACTCCTACACTCAGGCTTCATTACTGACTACAGCATTCCGTTATGAAATCGTAATATTTTATTTCGTGCACTCACGTTTAGGTACATATTTTCGGATAACTTACAGTGCTGAAATGGTTGAAATATGGTATGTGGGAAAAACAACTATTATCTACGAACATATCATAGAGGTCCATGGAGCTTCAAGGTAGCCCTGAAGTGGGCGACAGAATGGTTGGCTACTCCCTGCGAGTGAGAGCATATAGAATACACTCACCATATTCCTGGCCTATCCTGAAAGTCGTCCAAGAAACTGGGACATGAAGGGATCTTTGTTTGGGAGTGTAGAGTGGCGCTCACGAAGCCTCTAGCTTTGTGTCATGCTCGTCACTCTTCTATCCGATCTCTTTAAGTTAACTCTTGTTCTCTTCCGACCCCCACTTTAACAGGTTTGCGAGGCCTGGGGAGTCTCATCTTCACGCCAATCGTGACCCTTTTACCGATATCCACATTCTTCAAACGATCAACCTCCTCGCTCTTCCTGCTGACTGCAGGGAACGATTACCTAGATCCCCTTAAAAGAATATATTTACAATTGACTTTACAGATAGGTCTTACGGCGACGATGGGATAGGAAAGGCCTAGGAGTGGGAAGGAAGCGGCCGTGGTCTTAATTAAGGTACAGCCCCAGTACTTGCTTGGTGTGAAAATGGGAAACCAAATGAAACTATCTCCAAAGCTGCCGACAGTGGGGTTAAAACCCACTATCTCCCGAATGCAAACTCGCATTTAAGCGTCCATAACCGCACGTCCAACACTCACTCGGTCTCAAATAACTGAATTGGTTCTTAAAATTCTCGTCGCTAATCATCGACGTCTTAGGGGGCACTTGAAGGGATACCTGTATTTAGTTTTAAGAACATCGTTGACATGTCTTCGAAAGTACTGGAGAGGTTAAGAAAGTACCTCATTCAGAACTGGTTATGCTTTAGTAGAACTGAAAGTGTTATCTTCATAATCGTTTACTTTTTCACATTTCTGTTTCCATGTGATGTATACCAGTTACTAAAGTGTAACGATTAGTAGACAATTACAATTTTATTTCAAGAAGTGAATTACAAATAGAAATTACATTTTACGATCAAAATTTACTAAGAATACGATAGTTACAACTTACAAGTAATTCGATTGCCTTTGCACAATTACTTCCCAAATCTGGAAATATATTATGACTCGAAAACCAAAGTCACGACCGTGCATAGCACCGAGAACAACAACACTGACGTTGTGGAAGTGGCTGGAAGTTGTCAACCGTTTTGAATACCTGGGATCAGGAAATTGTGAATCTGAAATACGCAGATGTATTGTGGTGGCAAGGAACTCATTGCACTTCTTCATTCGCTGCTCATGGTACAAGTTTAAAATGTTATATAATTTTTTATATAATTTTCTAACCTTTGACGATGATCTACTAGTGAAATGTAACCCTTACCTCCTACAGATCATCTTCCCATTCAGAGGCAGTTACCTTTCACACCACCCTTTTCCTTCTTCTTCTTATTATTATTATTATAGTCCCTATCCGTTCCGAATGTCGACAACCATCTTTTCTGTTGTGAGCTGCTTGGAGTAACTCTGCCGATGTCTTGAGAGTCCAGTCTCTGAGATTTTTTAGCCACTACACTCGTCTCCTGCCAACACCTCTCTTTCCAGGTAACTTACCTTGCAGGATTTCTTGCAGTAGATGGTACCTGCTTCTGTTTTTCATGATGTGGCCGAGGTATTGTAGCTTTCTTGTTTTTACAGTGGTCAGTACTTCCTTATCTTTTCTTATTCTTCGAAGGATCTCTGCACTTGTGACATGATCTGTCCATGACACTCTTAGCATCTTTCGGTATAGCTACATCTCAAAAGCCTCTAATTTCTTGCTGAGCGATTTCGTTAAAGTCCATGTTTCAACACCGTATAGAGAACAGAAAATACATAGCAGCGAAGGAGGTTCATTTTTGTAACTAGTGTTAAGTCACGACTTTTAAACAGTTTTCCCATTTTGTTGAACACAGTCCTAGCTTTTCAATTGCGGTACTTCACTTCGACCGAATTATCCCACTGATCATTAACGATGGTGCTGAGATAGGTGTATTTGCGGACTCGTTCAACAGGTTTACTGTCAATTAATATATGACATGCAGGGATAAAGTTTTTACTTATGACCATAACTTCGGATTTCTTTATATTAATGTCAAGATTGTATTCATGGCTAGTGAGTGCTACTCTTTCAATAAGATATTGTAAACTTTGTAAACCATCTGCAAAAAATACATTGTCATCCACATATCGAATGTTGTTTATCCATTGTCCATTTAAAAGCACTCTCATTTGTATATCATCCAGTGCTTCCCTGAAGATATGTTGTGAATAGATGCTAATTAGCAATGGAGACATTATATAACCTTGTCGTACACCCCGTTGGGTATGTACGTCTTCCGTATTTCACCCACTGTTTAAATTTCCATCATACTCCTGCGGATATAGTTTCGCCATTATCAACCGATTTCGCAAATGCGAATTAGACGTTGTGAGATGATTTCGACGATATCAGCAACATTGTGCTTTAACGACCTCAAAGTGCGATAGGTTATTTCTCACGCCAGGGTTAAAATAACTGGACTAGCCAGATATAACACTCAGTATCTCCATTTAATAAGCAGACATGTGTTGCACACATTATAAATAAGGAAATCTATGTAGATGGCAGTCATAATAATGCATTTTTATGACTGTAAAATAAAAAAATAACAGAGAAAAGCGGTACGAAGTTACGAATCAACCTAACGGGAGCAGAGATGCAAGCTAGTATCACATTTTTTATAATGCTTAAGGCACACTGTTATTTTGCAGTGAAGAATATGATGGAACCAAATAAAACAATCTTGTGCGCATCTGTTTTAAGGCCTGATCTAGGGACAAGCGGTGTAGGCGTCAAGAAATTAGTGTTGAATGGAAAGATGAGCCAGCGAGTGAGCATAGAAAAAAGTCCACTGTATATTCCTGGAAGCGGACCCGGTTGGGTTTCCTTGATTACTAAAACAAAGTACGTGATAAACATTACAAAAGCGAAACAGTCTGTACTTACAAGGTCCCATAACGTACACATGTTAAGTGAGTATTCCCAAGTTAATTCTTGTTGGCAAATCCTCATGAACAACAAAAGGAATTTATCTGTTGTGCTTTATGAGTCGATGAATGAAGACGTAATAGAAAACTGCTAATAAGACTCATCACTAGAGCCCGGATTTCCATGCACTATCAAATCTCAAAATATGCATGCATTCATGCACTATCATATGGCAAAACATGCACAATAAACTGGAAAATATGCACTATCAAAATTCAGTTCCTTTTGAAACAATGTACAAAAACTACCGTAAATTCTCCAAATTGTCTTGATTTAAGCTCATCCGTTTATCTGTCAGCACATTCTTAAGCACAGAAAATGATATTATTACGTCACAAGAAGTGATAGATGCATACTTCAATGAAGACATTTGGACAAAGTGAGGTCAAGTTGTTCGTCTTTTGCATTTTTACCACAATACGTCTTTTATAAGCTTGACGAATTCAAAATCAGAATTGTCCTCAATAACTGGTAACGATTGCCTGCTGCGATAACAAAGACGTATGACGAGTGAGAGTTCCGGGTAGGAAATTCCAGGATAACAACGGAAGAGAGTTCAATGCAAAACCAGAGTTTGGAAGCTGCTATCTCAGTTTTCTTTTGTTCGTCTAACAATGCACAATTTACGGTTCAATTTATTTTGGGGCCTCAAGCTACAGATAAAGTGTTTGGTTAACTGGATTATAGAACCTGTAACGTATGTGGGCTACTAACTTTGGTTGTCACATAGGATGCCAGGAATACATTCTCTCCGCCTCTCAGTAATAAACATACTGTAGCCTATAACGTGGAAAAAATGTCCCAAATTCTGCAAACTAACATTCAGAAAAGGCACTATCATGCAAGTTAACAATATATATGCATCAAAGTCAGAATAAAAGTCATATTATGCAATATTAAACGTCCAAATATTCGCCCTTAAATCCAAAATCATCCAAATATGCATTATGCATGAATTTTCTCCTAAAAAGGCCAAAACATGCAAACATGCAGGGAAAAGGAACGGTTATTTGGAATTGTTAAGCCATGAAATTAAAATTTGCGAAGTTTGAGAAGTGTACCTAGCGTATTTAAAAACATGCATTTGCATGGAAATCCGGGCTCTACTCATCACACTCAATCTGACCGACCGACCAATAGCTTGCTTCAGATAGACTCTAGGAATAACCAGAACGGGTTTCACTCCACGCCATCATCATGTGAGATAACAGCAAGACACTGAATGTTGCCACGGTGATAAGTGTATGGAATAATTGAAGAGGATATATTCTTTCAGCAGTATACATTTATAGCTTGATTTAGTTTGCATAATAGACTGTTATTTCTTTTAGCGTCCAGTACAGACATCTGTGTGAATCTACGGACCACTCAAGAAACACGCAATAGTGATTACATCCCTCCATATAGGGTTGGGGTCAGGAAGGACATCCGGCCGTAAAACAGAGCCAAATCCACATGTGCGACACAGTTCACATCCGTGTGAACTAAGCGGTTCCATAATCCTCCGTTCTGAGATCAGAAAATAGCACAAAGCTTCCTTCTACTATTTGGGTATTCTGTTTTGCGATGAGCAGCTTCACCGTATCAGGCCTCGCCGGGCGATGGTCACTGCGTGACGAGTCCACTATACTGATCATATAGCCTATACAGTACTTATATCCATAGATAAGATTTATTCACAGGGCCAACGGCACTTCGGTGTTGACCGTTGGCCATTTATTCTCAACTTGTTATCAATTTGTTTTCAATTTTCTATATGGTTTTGTTGGCTTAGGCTATTACGGATTTGAACTCTGTATTGGGCGAAGGGCTGTACAGTTCAATAAATCCACTTAGTAGGCCTACTTAGTACTTATTACTATTTGCTTATTCGTCCGGGCTGGACCGTATACTATAGGTAGGGTCCACAGTATGTAGTATGCCGACGTTTTGAATAATCACCTTTCCTCTATCAGGGATATTGTTCAAAATATATAATTACAGCAATTCCGCTTGCAAAGCGATTCAGAGGAACCAATTTGGAACAATTAGCAAATGTCGGGCATCTGACACGAAGCAACACGCAGTATAACAAATAGGTTGATGGAACACATTTTACCGAACGAGTTGGCTATGCGGTTAGGGTCACCTAACTGTGAACTTGCATTCGGGAGATATTGGGTTCGAACTCCACCGTCGGCTTCTCATTCTCGCATCAGGAAAATAATGTGGCTGAAACTTAATAAAGGACAAGGTCACTTTCTTTCCATTCACAAGACCTGTTTGTGTCGGTGCGACGTAAAACAGATAGGAGCACATTTTTATTCATGCGAATGTTAAAATGATTTAACAACGTGTTAGTTATTAATAACTGTTGATGAAACCGGGCCTTAACATTTAATTATTCCCTGTAGGCGGTCGCTTGAACAGCCACGAAACTAAGCTCAGATTCCTTAGAGTAGACATCGGGTTCACTAAAGAAGAATGTCTTGAAATGGCCTACTTCAAAGTTGGTGAAAATAGTTCCCTCTGTAAATCAGTGGTAGAAAGAGTGCTTCCCCATGTCAAGATTGTGGGTTCAAATCCGAAAGAGGTAGTCATATTTTTCAAGGGTGAAGTAAAATTCACTCGGTGCTCCATTCCGTACGATGAAAAATGAAATGGCGTATGGCTTTTAGTGCCGGGAGTGTCCGAGGACAAGTTCGGCTCGCCAGGTGCAGGTCTTCTGATTTGACTCCCGTATGCGAAGTGCGCGTCATGATGAAGATGAAATTATGATGATGAAGACGATACATACACCCAGCCCCCGTGCCGACGAAATTAACCAATGATGGTTAAAATTCCCGACCCTGCCAGGTATCGAACCCGGGACCCCTGTGACCAATGGCCAGCACGCTAATTATTTAGCTATGGAGCCCGACATGTGACATGTGATACATTTGGTGTTTTCTCGTGAAAGTTATTTAAAACTCTGTCATAAATCACCCAATAGAGTTACGATTTCTCTGCTACCTTGCAACAGCAAAAAGGAACGTCGAAATTAACATGCAGGCAGCCCAAATAAGATGTCTACAACAAGGTAGCAGAGGTGATACGATATCATTATTATTCGTAAAAATGTGAGTACGACCGTGTAACTCCTTGTAACACAGTACAATGTCCCATGTTTGATACAGAGTGATCACATACGGTTTGTTCCGGCGAGCGCAGTGTTCTTCCGATGGGCGGGCTCCCGCTCCTTCGCTGCGAGCGGGAAGGAATGGCAAAGCATGGTATCACATGCTTTTTCCTTTATTCCGGCCTTTGTCTTGTATACACGTGCATCCCTGAGCTGATCTTATACACATGTCGGATGTCGCAGTCCTATTTCAGCTGTTGCGACGTATGTGTGTGTTTTGTTCTTTTCTTAATTCTGTAATTAATCATGAAGGATATTATGGATCGTGCGTTTTCAACGGCACATCGTGTCTTTATGTACGATTCATATGTGTCAATTCAATCAGCTCGTGAATTTCAAAGACGATTTCAAGGAAGATTCTCGGGTGTAGAGGTTCCAAGTGGTAAAATGTGTCCATAATTTCAAGAAACTGGAAGTATCCAGACTAAGCAGCGTAGGGTTCTCACCTAAGAAAAAATAGATACAATTGGTCATCGATTGGAAAATTCTCCTAAAAATTTACTTCGCCGTCTTGGAAAACAAATGGGAATTTCTTATGTTCTATGCAACAGGCTACTAAATTATTACACTTAAAGCCATATACAATAACTGTGGCACATGCCCTTCAACCATGCGACCTTGTACGTAGGCGCACATTTTGTGAGCGGAGTCCGGAAAATGTATACAATGGACAATCAGAACCACATTTTTCTTCTCGGATGAGGCCATGGGTATCGGTGTGCACAAAACAGTCGTTACTGGAGTGCTGTTAAACCTGACATCGGTGTATGGCTTGCAAACGATGGTGAAAGGGGCATTTTTGTTTCCTTCGAGAATACGGTTGATTCTGTTGGTTATGTGAATACCGTACTACCCCCTTTTTTTAAGAGAATTGACCAAGAGAGAGCGTGATGTTGCTTTTTCTTTAACAGGACTTTGCCACTGCTCACAGTTCGAATGATTCCATGAAAGAAATTCATAAAAATGTTTCCACAGAACAGAATTATAAATAGAGATTTGTGACCCTTCGGTTCCTCGATTTATCGGCTTGGGTTTGTTATTCTAGAGTAAACTAAAACCTGCCGTATGCAAGACAAACCCGCAAACCATACAAGAGCTGAAACATAATATTCGTCAGGAAATTACCGGGATTCCTCAATGTAGACTACATCGAGTAATGAATAATTTCCTAACAAGGTGCCAAAAATATGTGAAGAATGAAAGGGGGCAGTGGTTACCAGTTCTTTCAAATATTCCACCTCCTCATCTCCGAAGACAAATGGCACTGAAGAAAGAATGGGTTAAATGCTGTGACAATCCTCTTCTACCAATACATCAAGACTGCCTACGTGAAGATCTCAGGCTGGAATCTAGGAAACCTTCTTGGTTACTAGGAAAGAGGCTAGTCCAAGATGAATTTCATACTAACACTGCCTGGCGCTATGGGTGGGCAGCTTCAAACCCTGACAGATTAGGTCTAATTTCGGATCCAGTTATGCAACCTCCTGGTTTCAACTTACCCAGAAAAATCTGGTCATCACTTAATCGGATCAGAACTCAACATGGCAGATGCAACTTCTGGAAACACAAGTGGAAGATTACCAGCGATCCTTATTGCGACTGCTCTGATGTGCCTCAGACCGTTCAACATATCGTCACAGAGTGCCCACTCCGAAGATTCAGTGGGACAATAAAGGATATCCACGAGGCCAGTGATGAAGCTGTGAGTTGGCTAAAAAAACTGGACATTCAGCTTTAGCAGCAATGCAGATATTGATGAGCTCAAATGTATAAATATAGTTAATAACCAAATTGTAACAATGTATCCTCATGCCATACGAAATATATATATATAGTAATGAACTTCTTAAAATAGTTTTTATTTCTGTTGTATGGTTTACCTTCCGGCTACTGACCACGACTTGCGTGCGGCAAACGGGCGCGCGCTTGCCGATAATAAAAAATAATAATAAAAAAATACCGCACACTTGCTTTGAAGGGAGTTGAAGTTTGGTTATAGACAATAATTTATTTCGTTTAAGAGGTTAGAGGCCACGCAGTGCAATAATTTGTATGGGCAGAAAGATCGAGATAGCCATGTTAGCTACTGTACTCATACAAAGGAAGAGATATCTACTACGACAAATTTGGAAGTGCCTACTTGCATGGACAGACATGAAGTTCAGCATGACTGTATGGTGATGAAAATACTAGGGAAACGCCCTCAAAAAAGAAAGTAACGGTACTGCTTGTGAATGTAATGTTGCTGAAATGCTAAAGGCCTGAGCTTTATACAGGGCCCATTTTGGTGGAGACACACTAAAGGAGCAAGCTAGTCACAGCACTGAATTACTCGGTGGGTTAAAACGAGTTCTATCCCCAACTAAAGGTATTTTCACACAATAATATTTTTGATGCCACGGCGAGCTGCCGGATAAAGTTGTTGCGATCGTCGCCATAAAATGGCTACTAGCCGTATCCGATAGTCTCATCGGAGCATAATGATCACACACGGTTACTTGCCTTCTGAATACTTTATCAACTTTACCGAAGAAACCAAGAACTTCAGGTAATTGTTAACGTTCAGCCAATTAACCATGTGAGTGAACAATTCGTTGCTTTTCAGCTATTGTTTCAAGAACAAAGGAGTGAGGAGAACAAGTTTCTCGATTTTTATCGTAAGTCTGTGGCATGTTTAGCGATTCGCGTAAATGCCTAGGCCTTAGTTGTATCAAATTTATTTCCTCTGTATCAACTTCAACATACATTTTCAATTGCGCAGCATAATCGAAGATTTAAAAAAGTGAAATAACTCTTCGTGCACTGAACTTTTGGACAGTATTTAACAGACTGGCCTCCGCCGTAGCGTAGCGTGTGAAAATTTGCGCAGAATCGTGCACACCATTACTCGCACGGTGACTGTTACAGTAGCTGGGACGGCTAACGCACTGTCGCCGACCGACGGATGATTCGTTCCGGCCAGTTGTCGTGACGTCCGAAAGGTCTAAATTAGCTCACTGAACTACTAGGGCAGTGATTTGCCATCCGACGGAAACCAAAACGTGACAAAGTAGCGTAACACTGGCATCACGCCGACGCTAGTTACCAGAAAGGCCTTCACACACAATTAAAATATATGAGGTTGCTGACCAAGATGTCCCAAGCTTCTCTTACGAAGCAAACCCACACTGGAAACGTGAAAAGTCTACGAGACAGGTCAATGTCGCTCTCTGAGAGCCATTAAGTTCTCTCAACTGTAACCACGGGTGCAGGACCTTGTGACCACTACTATGCTTACCAACCCACGGGAAGAAGATGTACAATGGAAGGTAAAATAGTTACGGTTACGCAGACAATTTTCAGCTGGCAATAAATAAAACAAGACGTATAACACGCTGACAGGGAAATACTGTCTCTTTGGTCACAAGACAGCTTGTTGTATGAGCCAGACAATGAAACTCATAACATTGTCCACTGTTGTATACCGTAGCATCATTACGATCAACGAACCCGTCACTAACCCGGCAATAAAAAGGGGCATATATTATATGTGCAAAAGTAAAACATATTTCTTATGAAGTCACTGCTCGTCACCACTGAGAGGATTACGGCGCACCTTACACTTTGCATGAGAATAACCATTAGACACGGAGTATCGACTTAAATCTGGCAGATTGTCACGTGTGAGGTGAGCGTACTGTAATGATTGTTACTGTACAGGATATCTTCACCTAACAACGTTTCTTTGAGCTTTTCATGCTCCAAAGGTGAAACCTAGTCGCTGCAAGCACGCAATTCTGTCTTGAGAAGTTGTTTTATAGCTTTGTGTAAGAACTGCAGGTCATTGCGGCAGGCAAGTTCATAAAATAGGACTCTCTTGGTTGTCCTATTCACCTCTTTCCAACAATGTTTCAAAGATGTTTCAAGGTCACTTGTTACAAGAATAAGTGAACTCCTTCACGACGCGTAAATGGTGTACAAGAGAGGGAGCTTTAGAACTTAAAACGCATTGCGCTGCATTGTAAACATATCGCTGCCTATACATATTCCACAAAAAATGTGTTCATATGGGTATATAAATAATGTGTGGGCAACACCTTTCACATTCACTTGCCGGGCTGAGTGGCTCAGACGGTTGAGACACTGGCCTTCTGATCCCAGCTTGGCAGGTTCGATCCTGGCTCAGTCCGGTGGTATTTGCTCAGATACGTCAGCCTTGTGCCGGTAGATTTACTGGCACTTAAAAGAACTCCTGCATGTCTAAATTCCGGCACCTCAGCGTTTCCGAAAACCGTAAAAGTATTTGGTGGCTCCTTTTTACTGCAAGCACTTAAATTACTATTTGCTTAATTCTTAAAAGTACATAAATCTTCCTGTATTAATAACGTTTTTAATCAACAGAATTATTTAATTCCAAAACATTTACCACCTATATTCCTGATTAAATAGAAATTGATTAAGTACCACTTACATTTTAAATATTTCTGGCACCACAGTGTAGAACACATGGCACTTGTAGCATTAATTTCGTAAACCGTAAAAGCTATCTTCTTCCACACTGCCTCAACTTATACTGACGATAGTCTAAATATGAGATATAGTACGGATAGTAAAAGGAAGCTGTCTTAAGGTTTGCTACCACCGCTTCACTATAATTTACATTTGCTTTTTCCTGTCTTTCTTTCTTTCTTTCTTTCTTTTTTAATTTTCGTCTTTCTTTATTTATTTATGGATCAGTTCGCTCCCCAAGCTTTGGTTTTTCCGTCGGACTCAGCGAGGGATCCCACCTCTACCGCCTCAAGGGCAGTGTCAATCAATAAATCAATCAATCAATCAATCAATCAATCAATCAATACTAATATGCATTTAGGTGGCAGATTCCCTATCTGTTGTTTTCCTAGCCTTTTCTTAAATGATTGCAAAGAATTTGGAAATTTATTGGACATCTCCCTTGGTAAGTTATTCCAATCCCTAACTCCCCTTCCTATGAACGAATATTTGCCCCAATTTGTCCTTTTGAATTCCGACTTTATCTGAGAGTGGGACTTGGAGTCGTAGATTACAACTGGGGAAGAGGCCCAGTACCTCGCCCAGGCGTCCTCATCTGCTATGCTGCTAGGGGAATGGGAACATTGGAAGGGATGGACCAGGAAGAGGGAAGGAAGCTGCCGTGGCCTTACGTTAGGTACAATCCGGGCATTTGCCTGGAGGAGAAGTGGGAAACCACAGAAAACCACTTCTAGGATGGCTGAGGTGGGAATCTACTCGGCTGACCTCCCGAGACAGATTTGACCCAGTTTCAGCCTTCGTACCACTTTTTAAATCTCGTGCCAGAGCCGTGAATCGAACCCAGGCCTACGGAGGTGGCAGCTAATCACGCTAACCACTACACCACAGAGTCGGACTCGTATATTCAGTTTACTTTTTTGAAACACTTGACGATCTCGAACCTCGACCTCAGAACACCAGGAATATCTACGCTGATTGCTATTGTCGCTTGCCTCTTCTATGTAAACCATTCTCCATAAAATTTACGTCTACCAGTACGAAATTCCTTGATCTCGGGCATACTTCTTTGTAACAACACTATTGCAGCTCAAGTTACGCAACCTTACCAAGCAATGCCTATATTACTTGTAGTTTGGATTTAGATGAGCATTGTACAAGGCGGGCTGAGTTGCTTGGTCGGAAGAGCGCTGGCTTTCCGAGCTCAATTTGGCAGGTTCGATCCTGGTTCCGTCCGGTGGTATTTGAAGGCGCTCAATTTGTCAGCCTCGTGTCGGTAGATTTAGTGGTACGTAAAGGAACTCCTGCGGGACACATTTTGGCACCTCGTCGTCTCCGAAAACCGTAAGAGTAGTTAGAAGGACGTAAACAAACCAATAACATTATTATTAGCATCGCGCAAGTTAGTCTAATTCAAATTTTGTAGTGTTCATTTTCCTATGCCCATATGTAAAGGAAAATGAACCTTACAGTACCGTACTGTAGGAATGTACGTTTGCATTACGTATTTGCGCACTCCTAGTGTACAATGCATGTAAGGTTCATTTTCGTTTAATCGTCGACATAGGAAAACAACGGACATTGTTCTGATGGACTGCGTATCCATATGTGGCTGGGAGGCGTGACCAGTCTTGAGGAGAATAATTGATAGGAAGAGCTTTGTGGAATACAACCTTTTACCTTTCCAGCGACGATATGTAAAGGGGGCGAGGTATAGTTCAGTACCATATAAGTAGGCCTATAAGGCTGTAAAGGGTTAATAACCGTTAACAATACATATACAAAATGTTCTTTGACGATTATGCGGACTTTCAGGAATGCAGGGGAAGAGTACACGTATCATTTTGAGATAGGGAACCCCGATCCGGAAACGCCTAAGTAGACGGGTTGAAGCTAAATTTGTTTTGGAATACCTATGAAGATGGGATAAAAATACTTGAAGCGTTTTTTTGTGGCGATGTAGTACACAAGCTACGAAGGCATTTACAACAGTTGTTCAGAATGGCATCTTCGGTGTCGATGCAAAGGTGATAACGTCGCATTAACTTCTGGCGTGTCTGTTCGAACAAATCTGGCGTCATTTTAACGATTTTACAGGCAGAGAGGGTTCTTTCCAGTGCCTCGTAGTTAACACTCTTCATATGGCCCTACAATAAGAAATCAAGTAGAGTGAGATCAGGCAAACGAGCTGGCCACGCAACATGGCCTCCTCTTCTTTACCACTAGCCCGGGAACGTGTGCTTAAGGTGACCATGAGCAGCATGTTAAAAGTAGGCTGGGACCCCGTCATGTTGAGCCCACATGCGTTGACAAATCCCCTACATACGGAAATCAGCTGTCGTAGATCGAGCAACTGAAGCGTTTCTGGAGTGTAGTTTCCTCAAACGGATACGGATATCCTTCTCCAGAATCCCTGGAAATTTGTATCATCACTAAAACACTCTGTATATCATATAAGGATTCAGGCAAGATTGGTAAATGTAACTGAACATAAAAAAATCATGAAAAATTGAAAAATGCAGCGCTTAAAATTAGCTTCCTTAACACAATTGATACTTAGGACATGCCTGTTTCGTTCACGTGTTTCAGTATACCATTATGATAAATCCAGACACTTGTTTTATTTTGAAGAAGAATAAGTTTATTGTTTCGCAACCGTACTTCGGTCAGAGAGTGTTACAAAAACAGGAAAGGTTTACACTCGAAATGTCTAGACAACACGTGTGGCGATAGAGTTTAATAAACACCATGGCGCAACAGCCCCGAAGGGCCAGAGCCTGCCAAGCGACCGCTGCTCAGCCCGAAGGCCTACAGATTACGAGGTGTCGTGTGGTCGGCACGACGAATAAACTCGGCCATTATTCTTGGCTTTATAGACCGGAAAATTGAATTGAGCTAACGGCACGTGGTGTTCCCAAGCGCTCACCCAACCAAATAATGACCACGCCCAATGTTGCTTCAATGCGGTGATCGGACGAGCACCGGTGTATTCAACATGGTATGGCCGTTTAAGACAGAGTTTAACAATTCATTTTAAGGAGGTAGGACACATGTGTCTAACAACAGGAATCTGATGTCGGTATTATGTCAACAAACACTGCCAACTTCATGTACTAATTTCGCCGTGCCACGCGGCTAACAATATGTGTAGATCTCACATGGTAGCACGTCATGCGAGGTTTTATTAATTTCAGTCTGGTCTATAAGTATACGTCACAGATAAATGAAGAAAGTGATCATCTGAGAAAATTGTGTTGCCAAGAACGTCTTTCTTTCGTAAAATGTCGCGACATGTGGACCATAAATAACTTTAAAAATTATCAAAAAAATTCGATAGAATGGACAGGCTTGTAAAAATTCCGAAAGTCCAAAATCACAATCAAAAGGCTTATCGGGAGCGTCTCAAATTTAAGGCGACCAAACGTCGCGAAGCGAGTTCCACGCTGCTGGAGCCCCAGTTGAACACATCTACTGCGCCAGTGGTGGAAAATTATTTGAAACTCATGGTCTTGAAGATGTGTGTGTACATTTGTTTAGAATTAAAATCAAATGTCAAGAATAACATCTAAATTCCGTATGGATTATGTACTTACATTCCGACAATACTTATGACGCGGTACATACTTGACGTAAAATCTTATGGCCGTAACCTCGACACACACACTCATTCAAATATTTTAATGTTGAATTCAAATATCAGGAGATGCTGTGACTTCATTTCTCCTTCATGAGCAAATATCTTGACAAATATAGAACTCAGTTACACCTTCATCATGGATTTATCAAAAACTAGCATGAAAACTTCAAGTAATTACTTTAAAGTGAAGTCTATTACTTTAAATTGTTGGTCATGGATTACTTAAACGATAATAAGGTATAAACAAAACAAATTACGTGCATAAACGTCAGTTTTAAGTGACGCCATATTGCATGAGTTCCACTTGTAATTTCCATGGCGCCAGCCGCTACGGCTTCATGAGCCACTCGCTCTGTTTACATAATGACAGGTATTGGATTCAGGCCAACCGTCAAATAAGCACGCTGCAATGTCATTATTAAAAACAAATCTGCAGTCAGTGGCGCCAATGGCCCTTAAGTCCGGCCAGACTCGGAAGTAGCCTGTCCTACAACTTACGAAGTACTTGGGATTTGAGTCCGCAGCACTTATAGGACTGGACTTCTGGTATATGTTCGTTCCATTAGGGCAGTCACTGCTAAATTGAAGGAATGGCGTATTATGAGAATGGTTTTCTAATTAATAATATTATCCTCGAACAACAGTTAGGTACTTAGTGCTTAAAATGAATATTATACTTGTTTTTTAATTAGTTGACTTACTAGTAATTATAATAACACGCTATAGCCCGGGTAATTCCAAGCAGTCCGTGGATTAACTGCCAATAACACGGCAAATTATACTAATGGGAAGTAGTTAGTAAATATTATAGTAGTGCGCACGTTAACATCTGTCTTGCAAACACAGTAAACAATAATTGTCGAAGTTTCATGATGCAACCACCAAAGAGATCTACTGCACAATTTACAACTTTACCATCAGAGAACAAGATGTTTAGAGGATGTAACAAGCCGATCATACCTTCTTCTCACACTGAGAAAGAGCCACAGTCAAGTTAAGTTACTTCGGATTTTGCCGAGCCTCCTATTATTACTTTAATAATAATAATAATAATAATAATAATAATAATAATAATAATAATAATATTAATAAAGCCTTGTTTAAAAAACTACTTTCCCCGAATATTGCAGCCAGAAAATTAGCATTTCCAGGACTTATGTCAGTTGTGAAGTACTTCACGGGCACTGAATGCCAGGAAGGAAACAAAACACTAGAACAGATTGATTCTTTCAAGTATTTAAGATATGTATTTCTCTACGAGGCAATATGGATTTTGACAGCCTGTTTCCAGTTATTCGACCAGAGTCGGGAATGAAATGAATGCAGCCCCCATCTAGCGGCGAGGGCAGGAATTGTGCCAGCTGCTAAAGCCTGTCGCACTCCTCTTGGGCAATGATCAGTGACTGACAGATGAAATGAAATGATATTGGAGAGTGTTGCTGCTGAGTACCAGAGAAAAACCTGTCCCGTCACCGCATTGTGCAACACAAATTTCACATAGAGTGATCAAGATTTGAACCACGTAACCAAGAGGTGAGAGACCGGCGCGCTGCTCTAGGATGGCAATATACTAAGAGAAATCCAATAACAGTGCGACCTCACAGTTGGGATCAACGGTATTCAGTAAGAAAGAAGTAGCACAAGGAAGACATTATACAGGGTCTTCATTTATGCTTGGAAGGGACTTTCTCGCTCGACCTTGGCCGCCAGTGACGGTTCAGTTGCCGGCTACCGCGCGTGCGTATGTACGGCAGAATACGGTGCTCAAAATCATCATCATGCATTTTACTCACCATGTTTACAGTTTATGCTCAAAAAGCATTATCATGCATTTTACTCACCATTTTTACAGTTTATGCTGAAAATGTTTCCCACGCGCTGCCAAAACAATCGGGATCTCCTAATGTTTTCGGTTACTCTACCAAGTTCTTCAGCACTGATGGATGAAACTGCAACTCTTATATTGTCTTTAAGTTCATCTAGTGTGTGAGGGTTGTTCCCATAAACTACATTTTTTAACATTCCCTACAAATAAAAATCACATGCCGTTAAATCTGGGCTAAGATGGGCCACAGATTTTTACTTATGATCCTCGTACCAAACACGCTTCAGTAAGGAGATAACGACCTTTACGTCTATTTTTATTGTTTACTGAACCTGTAGGTTTGAATCTCTTGGCCAGTTGTTTTATTGTCCGATTAATAGGAATGGGTCTCCCTGGAAATTTCGCTCGAAACTTTTGTCTTGTCCTAGCGCACGATTTTCTGCACTTAATGTAAGCATTGTGCAGATATACACGTTCACGTAACGAATATTTCACATACGTTACAGCACTATACACAATCACAATAATCCACTATACAATACGACATACAGTACGCAGTAGCTTCATTGAACACCCTACTATCTCGGAGCTCAGCGCTCAACAACTGCAGAAGTGCCGGAAACCGCGTGTCCCAGCAGCCGGCAGCGGCCTGTCATCAGCGGCCAAGTTCGAGCGATAAAGTACCTTCCAATCATAAATAAAGACCCTGGATTGATATTGGCCTATTTTCAGACCGACTTTCTTTAAGGTAGTGTAAACTGTATGGCCTCAGATTGTTAGGAATGAACTCGATGGATGGAGCTGTACACAAACTAGGATCAGTGGTGGGGCCATGTGAGACGAATAGAGGAGGATATGCTACTTAAGAGAATAACTGACTCAACCATGGAGGGTAAGATAAGCAGAAGAGACAAAATGGACGATAGTTAACTCAGTTTTTAATTATTTAAAAATAAGAGATGTTGTTGAACTCAACGAAGCTACAGAGCTAGCTGCAAATAAGAATGTGGAAGCACTTTAATTCACAGAGGCTTGCAGACTTAAAGCTGGAAGACACAACAATCTCTAATAATAATAATAATAATAATAATAATAATAATAATAATAATAATAAAAATAGAGAAATAATGGTGTTATCCATTTCACATGATCTGGAGCAGCACTTTTCGCCTCTTCCCAGCTTTGCAATCCTGAATTCCCACGGAATGTCTTCGCGAAGATCTACCTCGGTCTTTCTTATAGGTGCTTGTCTGAGCGTTTTGTCTTCACTCATTTCAGTGAAACTGTTATGCCAAAATCTTTGTCCTATCCGCGTGAACCGTCTCTTCCTAATCTGATTCAGCAGATCTTGTAACTACCGGATGGACCAGATACATACCCCACAGTATGTTGGTTGCCACAACCGGCGGGCGCTCGTTCTCTTTTCGCACACAATGTTACTCTTCTCATTATCCTCCCTCTCAGTCTTGTTCGCACTAGTGGCGAAGTTTACGAAGTTTACGCCCAAAGTCGGTATTGCTTGCATCTATTATTGCATACATCTGATCGCACAAATATTCACATCAAAAATAGTCCATGAAAGTTAAACAAAGCGATCTTGCAGGCACTGCAGTTAAAACAAACTAATATGAGACTCTGAACACACAAAATTTCGATATTTAACGTGTAATTTATGCTCAGATGTTCGATTCTTATTTGTTCAGTTATTCAATCGCAGAAGGTTTCTGCGACGGTCATCCGGTGGTAGGCATGACGTTTGAACGGATACCAAAGCATACAATGTTTAATTATTCTGAGCACTTCAACGTAATGCATTCCTAAAGTATGTGCCACTGCTCTAGTAGTTGTATGAGTTTCAGCGGCATCAGCTTCTTTCACCATATACATTTCCACTGGATACCAATGCTTGTCCTCAACGGATGAGTTCCTACATACTTTTCCACACAATGGAACATACCGTGATCTGTATGTAGTCTATTGTTGTGCATAAATAACACCTGCTCTTCGTTCACTGCGATGACACACTCCATATATAAGCAGCATATTCACAATTGGTCATTTCATCATTCATATAACGTTGCTGTTCCACAGCTATCTATTTGACTAGAAAGAATATTTGCGCGCTGGCGCTTTTTGTACCCTATGCAATGCACAGAACCCTCACGTTGCATTTCAGCACACTAAGCTCCTGGTGAAGGTGCTATTCCTATGAAACGACTGACGCACGCGGCTAACGCAGTGCGTGTAACGTTAACGTCTGACTCATAAGAAACTGATGCCCATGAAGTGTCAACAGTGTGTCATCCATTGAAACGAATGGACACATTTGGCAATAAGTGAACACGATTTATTGTTGTACTTACTACTGGAAGGGAAGAAGGAATTCTACTCAACAATTTGACTGAGAGAAATACTGAGGCGAATTCCATATTTAGATCTGACGAACACTAACGAGTCTTCACTGGTTACAAGATCACAAGGTATTCCTGGAGTTGTTCGGCGCAAAACACTGTTCATTTCAAGTATGTCCTCAATCTTCTCAAAAGAGATCACACGAAGGTATCTTCAAGTACATATTTGTAACCTACTACTCTTGACGAGACATTAACTATAACACTGAGGTAAATAAAGTAAAAATGCATTGTAGTGCTACGTTTAATCAATGTTCGCTTTGCAACACTTAAAGGTAAAGCTACATGGTGTAAATTTGCCACAGCGCTAATGAACGATTTATAAGATTTTATGCAATTTACGTGATATCTGGACAAATTCCATTATTTCTTTCCATGAATTATATTAAACTGATTACGCAGCTGCGGTTAGGAGCGCGCAGCTGTGAGCTCGCATCCTGGAGATAGTGGGTTCGAACCCCACTGTCGGCAGCCCTGAAGATGGTTCTCCGTAGTTTCCCATTTTCACACCAGGCAAATGATGGGGCTGTACCTTCATTAAGGCCACGGCCGCTTCCTTCCCATTCCTAGGCCTTTCCCGTCCCATCGTCGCCATAAGACCTATCTGCGTCGGTGCGACGTAAAGCAAAAAACTGATTACGGTAACTACATCAAAAGTACTTTGAAACTTCGACGCCACTTTGATTAGCTTTTCATTTTCGAGAAGTTAATACAACTTTTGCTTCACATATTATATAAAAGAAGGAGAAGCTCTTGTCACCTTGTCGGCTGCGTCTATGCTGAACTGCAAGAGATATAGCCGAACAGTTCTAACCATCCAGTATAGCAGCGTACTGCGTAATATGCAGCTTCATAGGAATTGCACCATAGAGGTCCGACGCCCCTGCAACAATCGGCAACTTCTCCGACTTTACGTTGGTGCGTGTGGCCGCTTCGTGCATAACAGAGTAGCTCCTGCAGCGAACCAGGTAGGCTACCCATTCTGCTGAGGAGTGCGTAAACTGAAACCCTCGGTACATTACTTAAGGCGATACTTCGGAGATAAAAATAGATTTTTGGTAATTTTGGTGAAATTTTTTAAATGACAAATTGAAAGGATTGAGTTTCTTTTTTCTTGTCACGAAGTTATTCTACTGAATTCAAACAATTTGCCAATTTTCATGTTTGCCAATATTGTAATTTTACATTTAAATCCAATTTTTCTGCCAACAAAATTTGTATGGTATATGTATCACAGCTATTTTAAGAAATCTGCATATGGAATTTTAGATTGCAGAATCTTTTCAAGTAGTGCAAGTAGTAGGGAATTTTAAGTCCAAAATTTTAGAACGTAAATATTACACAAACTTTAGGACAAACTTATATAAATTACGTACAGATAAATCGATACGTAGTGCTTCTAAAAGAAGTATTATCTACCTAATTACGAATTTACATTGACATTCCCACAATGGTTCGTGAAAATCCATGCATTAGGTGAAAATATTTTTTATCTCCGGAGTGTCACCTTAATACCTCAGCGTTGGCCATTCTCCTTGTCAAGCTCATTTTCTGCACTTGACACCAACAGTACATCTCGAAAGTATCCAGTATACCTATGTCCTTCTCACTCAGTATCTAGGAATCGGGAGAGTACAACGCAAAAGACCAAACATATCCCTTCATTATTTGTTTACATAAGCTGAGGGACATAGTACTTTTAATAATAATAATAATAATAATAATAATAATAATAATAATAATAATAATCTCTTCAATTGCAGTAGACTTTAAGAGACACCTGGATAGCGTAATTTTGTCCCACAGAACGTGCAAGAAATAAGCGAGAGTTGTATTTGAACACCCTCAAATGTTTTCGATCTCAGTCAAAATCCAATCCACTATCTTGAGAACAGTTCCGAATGAATGATCGAAAAAACAATCGCATAATCAAAAATAATCGAATGGAAAAATAATCGAACAATCTATTATTTTGTATTCGATTATCCCATCACTACGCGCGACCGCTCCGCTCGGCAGTTACATTTACGGGAATGCTTTAAGTTATTTTCCGCAAATTTCGTATTAATTTCCTTCCGATTGCTTTTCATTATTATGTTACACCAGTGGTATGTCATTTTTAATTGCCAGGTCCTTTTCCTTCCTTGTCTTACTGTACTTCCTTTTTATTCTCTTTTCGTTATAGTGAAACTTCTTGTTTCAATATAATTTCTTGTAATATTTTATTTGGTTTTCATGGAATTGTTTGTTGTATATTTGTTGTTGTTGTTATGTAATTTATATGTTTTAATTTTACTTCGCTGACATACCATTGTAAGTAAGCATTGCACCGAGGTGTCTCGGAATTACAATGAATTTGTTAATAATAATATTATAAAGGAGCGTGGTATATCCTGTATCTCATTCGCTTTAAGTAGACCTTGGTATTGGAGCAGGGGATGCGTGGTCTGGTAGCAGAATAAACACAGCGGGCACGAACTCTCGCCTGCAACAACAAACATGCTTTGACAAACCCACGTTCTGTGTATTGCGTTAAGCTTCTGAGTGTTGGACTGTGCCAATCTACTGAGACACACTCAAGTTCCATTTAAAATATCTACAAATCCAGGCACTTGGCAAAATACATCTCACACGTTCGGAAGATACATGGTGCAATCAAACTATTGTCGTAAACTTACCGAATACGTCGAAGCCATCGGATAAAATTGTAACTACATCCGCGGTTGTGACGTAGATTACATCTGTGGTTTCGGAACTGCAGGCCCTCTTGGGCCTGTGAGTGTTCTAAAAACATGAACGTTTTAAATTACATAATTTCTAGACAAGTGCAACGATAGTGTTCAATATCTCGCTGTAAAGACGAATGGTCAATGTACCAAACTGCAAGAGTCTAACGTCGGCATGTTGTCGTGTAACTCAATAGCACCACCAGTTTGATGTACTAGAATCGGCTATCATTAGTGTAGCTCCAGACTATAGCGTGGTAGCACGTCGTGTGAGGTCTGGTCTCATTCGTCCCTGTGAGATCTACAATTACATGGTGAAAAAAAAATCAAATGGTGAACATTTCAGAGAACTGTGGTGAGAAGACTTGCGAAAAATTCTTTCTTTCATCAAATATCGCAACACGTGGGAAATAAATGACTTCAAAATAACTTTTCTAACGCACTCAAGAGAATAGGGGTACTTACAATTTCAAACTGTCTCACGAATGTGGAAGGTCAAAAGACTTCTCGGGAGACCGATTGAGTGGCTGCGTGGTTTGTGTCGCGTTGCATTCAGCTTGTATTCGGGAGATAGTGGGATCGAACGCCACAGTCGGCAGCCCTGAAGATGGTTTTCCATGGTTTCCCATTTCTAAACCAGGCAAATGCTGAGACTGTACCTTAATGACATGGCTGATTCCTCTCCAGAGCATCCCATGGACGCCATAAGACCTATCTGTGTCGGTGCGACGTAAAAAATTAATTTAAAAAAATAAGAGACTTCTCGGGAGAATCTCAAAATAAAGTTGGAATTTAAGATGACTAATTTGAACAAGTATTCACTCATAGCAAGAGGAATTAGGTATTCGAATAATCTACTAAGGGAGATGATCAATAAATTTCGAACTGTTCGAAAGTGAATCTACTAGGTAAACAATATTGATAGGGTACCTGTCACCTGGACGAAAACTCTAATTGCAAATCAGCTGTAAATAAATAAATAAATAAATAAATAAATAAATAAATAAATAAATAAATAATTCCTACGCACGCATTTGAAGACACGAATACTGTACGTAGGGTCATCAGTTGGTTATATATGTAACCAGGCATGACGTATAAAAACGTACCGTATTTACGATAAGTGTATTCGAGTACGTCACGCTCAGCAGTATGTTTAACTCTGAAAAGACCATTGATTTCGTCTGCCCACGAAAAGGACGATTTAATTACGTAGTAATTGGCGTGAATTTCGTCCACACACTTCATTACCGCTATACCACATGCTAAATGCATTTTCATCATTACTTAAGTATGAAATGGCTGAATACAGCTACAGCATTTTCCACTGTAATATCTCCACTGCCTCTCGTCATAAACTAATTAAATTTAAAAATAGCACGTTCGGATTAATTTAATGGTTCCTGATGTACTTACGTCCTCTTTATGCCAGTTTATCATCTTCAAATTTGTATTAGAAGCTGTAAATGTATATTTACTGCATTTAGCTTTCGCCAGCATTGTTGATGTCGATCTCACCATATCGACAGCGTAGAATGAATACCTCGTATCTCACAAAGTTCTTCCTATCCAATTTTTCCCTTAAGACTCGCCACGCCTCCCAGCCACACATGGATATGCAGTCCATCAGAACAATGTACGTTGTGTTCTGTTTTCCTATGCGGGTGTGTGAAGGAAAATGAACCTTACCTTACCGTACTATAGGAAAGCATGTTTGTGTGACATATTTACTAACTCCTAGAGTATAAGTTTTATAAGGTTCATTTTTCTTTACTAATAAGCATAGGAAAATAAACCCAACGAACATTGTTCTGATGGACTGCATACCCAGATGTGGCTGGAAGGCGTGACCAGTCTTAAGTGAAATAATAGATAGGAAGAACTTTGTGAGATACGAGGTTTTCATTCTAGGCCATCGATATGCAGGCTATGTTACTTCTCATACGGCAGACCCACTATATATCGAATTTGTCTTGGAGATGTGTAAATTTGTTAAGAGTTAATAAATAAAATGTCAACAATGAAATTAACCCATACTGACTAGATACTTATTTCAACAATACGTACCATGCAGTATGCATTCTGCGTCAGAATTTTCGGCCGTAAACCCGACACAGCCCCGTTCGAATTCTTTACGTTCCTTTGGTTAGCTCGTGACTCAAGATTTATAACTAAGCAAGGTAACTTAAGTTGTGCTTGACCGCTGATATCGTGATCAGACCCTAGGGAACTCCAGTTTCACATAGAATCTGAACGCCAGATATGTGACGATTAATTTTAAAAATTCCACACGTATTGGCCCGCATTCGAACAGCGGCCACTTTGGTGAGGAGCCAGTCCGGATATCAATCAAATTTGGACTCTGTATCAAATTAAAGACAGCGGTATGCACACAAACTTTTCTTTCCTCGTATCTGTACCACTACTCGAGGTCTGCTACTTCTCTTTCACAGAGTTCTGTTGTGGACGTCTTTGGATAACCATCCACCTCTTCAACGATCTTCCACGGAGTCGGATCCTCGTCCAGGATCGAGTTAGAGGCCTGTTTAGGCCACAGAATAGTCGTATCTTCTCATGACGAGACCGTACCACCGGTGTAGGGCTTCTCTTGCTTTTTCCACAACTGGAGCTACACCAAGACTTTGGCGTACGAAATCATTTATTGCATGGTCGTAACGAATCAATGCAAATTACTATCGTACCATCTTCATTTAAATCTGGTCCATGTTTCGGTTTTCTATCGTTAAGAAAACGCATGAGTAACATAAAAATAGTACGATAAATAAAAACAGACCATGATGACCTACGGAGAAGTGGACTTTTGACTATTCGTACCCCAGCAGTAAGTAGAACAGAGCGGTTAATTTTCTGTAGTAATTAATTTGACGTCGCACTAACATGTGTACGGGGATTAGGCCTTTCGTAACTGCCAAAATGTTCATTATAAACACCTGGAAAAAATTCTAGGCCTACAGTGAATATTCACAACCATTGCTGCACTTAAGTTAAAATTAAGCAAGCAAGTAGTTTTACATCACTGTTAGTAATGCCATCATTATAGCCACGTAATAATAATAATAATAATAATAATAATAATAATAATAATAATAATAATAATAATAATAGTGACTGAGATGATGAAGTATCAAATAACTCGTCATTCAAGACAAAATCTTCGTAAAGAGAAGTAGAGGACGCCGACGGATCTCCTCGTTAACGAACTTCAGAGACTGGTAATAAATGTTTAACAGAACGTTCAGAAACGCCACAAACAAGACTGGCATCGACAAGATGATAACCAATATCCAGAACGGATAAGGCGCTAGAAGAAGAAGAAGAAGAAGAAGAAGAAGAAGAATATGGCTATTACAATCTGATGCAGCCCTTGTAAGAGAGAGCCTGCGATTTGCTGTGGGAATTAAACTGCACGTCAATGTAAATGGCGAGAAGTACTGTGAGTGAGTCAGGAATGTTGATGACAGAGCCATACACGGTTAAAATGCAAATAATCAGCCGGGAATCAAAGCTGGAACCCTTCAATCCGAAATAAAAAATGTTCATCATTCAACCACGGAGTTAGACTGTGGCTGAAAATACATTTTGTCCTTGCTCGTTCAACATCTGTGGTGTAGGGGTAGCGTTCCTGCCTCTTACCCCGAGGCTCCGGGTTCGATTCCCGGTCAGGCCAGGGATTTTCCCTCGATCTGAGGCCTGGTTCAAAGTCCACTCAGCCTACGTGATTACAATTGAGGAGACATCTGACGGTGAGATGGCGGCTCCGGTCTTGAAAGCCAAGAATACCGGCCGAGAGGATCCGTCGTGTTGACCACACTCTGTAAGTCTTCGGGCTGAGAAGCAGTCGCTTGGTAGGCCAAAGCCCTTTCAGGGCTGTTGCGCCATGGGGTTTGGTTTGGTCTGGTTTGGTTCAAGATTTCACTAACACATAGAAGATTTTCGGCGACGCAAGGATGGGAAATAGCTAGGATTGAGAAGGTAGTGACTGTGCTATATTTAACTCTCTCATGCGTACAAACCACGTACAGGACAACACAGTGCTCCCTGTACCCAAGGTGAAGTCATTATTTTGCATGTTCTTCAACCTTTTCGTACACGCAACTCAATTTGGAAGCGGAAAATTGTAGACCTATTTTGAGGTGTGTTACTAGTCCCACAAAATTCCAAGCGATACGTGCAGGAAACACTGTGGTGCCTTCCTTTTTTGTTTGCCACACACACTAAGTTATAGAAGTAAATACGTCCACATATAGTAACTGTAATCCGTGAGTAAACATATTTCTGTATTAAAAATACGTGTTCTTTCCAATGTCACTACTAATTTTATCATGCATACAATATATTACCATTATTTTCTCGCAAAATATAGAGGTCTCCTCAGAGGTCCTTGCAATTTTCAAAGAAAGAGGATCTGCTTTTTAATTTTTAGAAAATGTGATTGTATTTCGGAAACTTCGAATGATGTTTTTCCGCTTCCAAACTGAAATGCGTGTACGAAAAGGTTGAAGAACATAAGATGGTGTGAAAATGGGAAACCTCTAGAAACCACCTTCATAGTTGCTAGCGGTGGTGTTTGTACCCACCATCTACTGAATGAAAGCTCACAGCTATAAGACCCGAACTGAGCACCTATCTCACTCTGTACAGTGTCTCATTAATAACCATGAGTTAAAACTGACCTTACTTGCTTTTGTTGTCTTGACACATGTTGTATAGGCTAATCTTCATCAAAGGGTGTGCCTGATGTAGATAAGATAAAGCTTTAAGCAACTATTTAGGAAATTAGTTCATGGCATTGAACTTGGAGAGTACAATGAACGGTCGCGCTATTACACATGACCCGACCTTTCCGTTTGCGATTCAGTGATCCAGGGCTGAGTAGACAATACCAGATCGCATCTAAACAAGCTCCCAGCGAACCATACCGCGTAAAGTTGCTCGAACTAAACACCCCATTGGCACATGGCCCATTCAGAAATTACAGGCTTAACAAGTTTCACTCAGTCTTAAGGTACGGGACTAGAATTCAGTCTTTACACTCTTGAATTTCATCCTCATATATGTTCATGAAGGTCAGCAAGAGAAGTTCTTTCCATTCACTGGGTAAGTACGACAAGAGTACAGGGTCGATTTACATAAGTACAGTTCCAAGAAACAGCTCCTCAACGTATAATGTGACAGTCATTCATGTACAAGCAAGATCTGAAAGGCTTCAATGTTCTGACAGGTATCGGACACAAGATGACCATTCACGTTTCCAGACGCACCAGAATGCTCAACATGTACGACTTGCAGTTCTCGAAAACAAGTCCTCGCTTAGTTCATTCTGCTGAGTAGATCTTCAAGAGTGAAGTAAACTAGGAGTGCAGCTGTATGCCGTTGTTGAGCGAATGAAGAGTAAGCAAAACATTACGGCAGCGGCTTCTGTAAAACCTGTGTCTTATTACGGTCTTTATCTTGTCGTATCTCTATAAGTCATTTATGGTTAGGCACGTAAAAGAACTCCTGTGGGACTAAATTCCGGCACTTCGGCGTCTCCGAAAACCGTCAAAGTAGTTAGTGGGACGTAAAGCAATTAAGTTATTCTTTAATTAATAATAATAATAATAATAATAATAATAATAATAATAATAATAATAATAATAATAATAACCTTACCGATCTCGATAGCTGCAGTCGCTTAAGTGGGGCCAGTATTCAGTAATCGGGAGAAAGTGGGTTCGAGCCGCACTGTCGGCAGCCCTGAAGATGGTTTTCCGTGGTTTCCCATTTTCATACGCTGCTGTACCTTAATTAAGGCCACGGCCGCAAAAGAAAATAATAACCTTGTTAGCATTTTGGAAATATCCTGAGGTTGTCACGTTATATGAATTTAGCCCAGTTACACGGCCGGATATAATAATAATAATAATAATAATAATAATAATAATAATAATAATAATGTTAAAGAGAGTCCTGTGAACATATAGCACATAAAGAGCCATAGGCTGCTAAGACTACTATCCAGTCAGATGGACTGAGGAATATTGCAGTGCCAAATAATCAGCGTGACGATATCCTCAGTTGTATTGCTTGGCTGGACCACCTACCTCTCGAACCAAACAACTCTACGGTGACTGAGTAAACCCCATTACAACTTCACAGCACGATTTCAATAATTGGATACGACTGGAATCGAATGCGAGTCTTACGAATAAGAGGAAGTCACACCATCCCTACTCCTCGGGACGACTGCTACTACTACTACTACTACTACTACTATTGATAAAAATAATAATAACAACGTTAAAGACATGGTAATAAGCATTTGGACTTTTGCCGTGTCAAGAGTCTTCCTCAACGGATGACATTTTCTTCTGAAGACGCGGAGCGAAGTTCGCTGCGAAACGAAAAGAATTTCACCTTCTTCTTGACACGGCAAAAGCTTGTTATTTTGTCTACAATTACGGGCCCTGAAAGCATCAATCGAAATATTATTTATGTTATTGCTTTACGTCCCACTAACTACTTTGACGGTTTTCGGAGACGTTGAAGGGCCGCAATGTAGTCCCGCAGATGATCTTAATACGTGCCAGTAAATCTACCGACACGAGGCTGATGTATTTGAGCACCTTAAAATACCACCGGACTGAACCAGAATCGAACCTGCCAGGTTGTGATCAGAAGGCCAGCGCCTCAACCGTCTGAGCCACTCAGTTCGGCAAATTATTATTATTATTATTATTATTATTATTATTATTATTATTATTATTATTATTATTATTATTATTATTATTATTATTATTACAAAACTACTGCTATCGAGTTGATAGCCTTGCGGGTCATGAGGATGCATTGTCAGCGCTACACTACGTTCCACTGTTAAGTGTGCTTTAAAGACCAGGAGGCTATTTCTTATGAATAGCAGCTTTCCAATTGTCCTTACGAGGTATAGTACACCTCGATCCAATCGTATCTTAAATACTGAAAGTCAGCCCCGCGAATCGCCGGAGCAGCAATCATCCACGCTAACTGCTAGACCACTTTGATAGACATGAATAAATAACACTGCCCAATATTATAATAATGGTCATAAATTTTATGAGTACTTTGTTGAATCCTTAAAATAATTTTCGACTGCATTTGAGGGGATATTATTAAAATAACCGAGTACTTATGTGCTATGTAATGCAGTACACGGTACTGGAATGGCTAATGAGTCTGCACTGAGCTCAGGGCGCGGTGGGAGGAGAGTAGCATTTACGGGCTCTCCGTGTCATAAATCTCGTCTCCCATATTGACGTCTAACGAGGGAACGTTAGGACTACATAAAAGGTTTTATGGACACTTGCATGAGTGCTGAGTAGCTACATTGTAGAAAGACATGCTCAGCTCATCTGCGTCTTCTTCAGTGTGCGCCTAGAATACTGAGGAGTACATTCTAGCACGGCGAATCTCACTCCCGGAATGTTATTCATCTACAACTAAAGTGCTATTTTCAAAAGATGGAACCTTTGGTCTGACCTCCGACCTCCCAGCTGAATATCACCCTAGCGTTGAGCGTTTGTTGCGACTACATTGCAAAAAAACACTAACGTTGGATCCCTACGTGATGAATGCATCCAATTGCTTGCTTGTCAACTACTGTGTAGTATATTTCATGTTTCCTTCTTTGATATTTTCGTTCCTTCTGGAGTTAATTAAAATTTAACCGTTTGTCTCCAGCGTTGGATTACATATAGGGTAGAATAAAAAAACAGATTTCCCCAAAAATTTAAATCTTGGTTTTATCATTTCTTAAAAAACTTTGTTCAAACTGGAGACCTTTTTTTCGCGACACACAATTATTCACGGTTAGACACAGGTTAGCGGATAGCAGAATATAATGTACGATATTTATAGATTTTCTCAAACGACAGTTGCAAGAGCAGAACGATTTTTTGAGAAAAGCAGCTGTTATCCCACCGTGTATTTTAATTATTTAGTAGTTTATTCATAGTTATAAAATATTGGGTCATTTTTGTAAGTGGCACAAAACTGATACAAGTATGATTTACGTCTTCCAGTATGAAACTGGTATTTCTAAGTTTCACTACAACCGGGCGAGTTGGCCGTGCGGTCAGAGGCGCGCGGCTGTGAGCTTGCAACTCCTAGGCCTTTCCTCGCTATAAGACCTATCTATGTCGGCGCGACGTAAAGCCACTAGCAAAAAAAAATGTTTCACTACCAATCTTCGTTCAGTGCTGGTTCCTTCGTGAGTTTTAAAATACAGGTGAACTGAAATTCGCGCACTCGGGCGTCGCAGCGCGACTCCTCACATTCCTGCAATAATTATAAAAAAAATAAATGTCTCTCACAAAAGTTCGTCCTGCGAGTATATCCGGCAGAAAAAGGACGTTGAGGAGTGGCAATCTGGCAACACTGTAACCACATGTAGGGTAATTACCTCTGTCAGCACGTATTAATCGTGTTGTGCAGTTGGTGCAGTGGATAGAGTTTTGGGTTAGCATGCAGGAGGTCGAGGAGTCGATCCTGGTTGAGGCGTATGCTTTTAATTTCGTAAATGTAGTCCAGGTGGTATGGTATCTGGCATCTTAATCGTCAACAGTGATTGCGGCAGGTCCTCTAGAAACCATTTTCACTTACATACTACGATCCTAGAAATGGACGAACAATCGTTTTCATTGGTCAGCTTTGAAAGACGCCCCCTTCCACGTCGTGGGCGAGAATTTATGAAATATTTAAACATCTCGCAATTTTTCCGTCGGTTACGGGGTAAAAGCTATAATTATGCCAAATTTCAATTTGATAGCTCGTATGGCAGATTGTGCCGCGATCTTGATTTGGGTGAGGGGTTAAAAATTAGAATTTTCCGGAAACTTTTAAGCCCATGAAACCTCTAGGGTATCGTTTTGGATAAATATATCTGACTGCGTTTTTATGCTGAGCCCCAAATTTGAAACTCCCAGAAGTGCCTCATTAATTTACGTCTATTTTCATTTGTATACCTTAATTTACATATATACTTTGCAGTATATACAGATCGTTCCAAACTAACTTCCATTTATTAATATAGATTATATTTTCCACCCTTCCGTAAGGTTTCCAGGGGTGTCTTGCTCCCATAGTATTTTTTCCAGATAGTAGGTAATACTTTTACGCCCCCCACCCCAAAGGGGACCGAACTTTACTTTAAAAATATCCTGAGTGTCACTATTCATTTTAGCAACCCCAAAAATTATGGATTCGACACTATTTTCAATTATTTTTATATATCACTCACCCCTCGCCCCCCACCCCAGAAGGGGTGAAGTTGGACTTAAAAAATTCCGGAGTGTCACATTTCATCTCAGCGGCCCCGAAATCTATGGATTCGACACTATTTTTGATTATTTTTATACATCATTCCCCCCTCACTCCCTGCCCTAAAGGGGGCTGAATTTGAACTTTTAAAAATCCCGAGTTTTACTATTCATCTCAGCGACCCCGAAATCAACGGATTCGACAATATTTTCGATTATTTTTATATAGCCTATCACTCCACCTCGCCCCCCATCTCGAAGGGGGCTGGACATGGACTTTAAGAAACTTCCGGAGTGTCACTATTCATCTCGGCGAACGCGAAAACTATGTATTCGACACTATTTTCGATTAATTGTATATGTAACCCCCTGACCCCCCACCCCTAAGAGAGCTAGGGATGGCTTACCCTCCAGTGCTCGTCTCCAGATAGTAAGTTATAAGTGTACCAAGTTTCGTTGATTTTGTTCCAGTGGTTTAGGAGGAGATGTGTCATTTACATATAAACATTAATTTTATATATATAGATAGATTAATACGATCACCCAGTTTTTTTGCCATCACTACCATGGAAACCACTAAGATAATGTGTACTGTACTTTCTATTTACGGCGTTGCTTAGGTCACACAGCCTGTCCTTACAGTCAGCCATTTTTAAGACGGGCAATGTGCTTTTTCTGCATGGCGTTGCCTAGGGTACTTCCACTGGCGGTGCCTATATTAACCAGAGGCACTGCCTGTAAGACTGAATGTCATGGTTTATCTCAGCAAGTCGTATAGCTTTGAATTTGACCGCTGGCGCTCCGTATAAGACGAGATCGCATCGTATGAGTTGCGTATCTTGCAGTGAGTGGCCACGCTGAGCAATGTAATATAGATTGTGATTAAGTCGTTGGTTTTATTTCCCTTTAATTGTGCTAATACCGGTATGAAAGTTATGATGAAAGAGAAGACGGTTTAGAGACAAAGTCACGCTGTATTGTCAAGAAAGTCGTATAGTTTTGTCTCTTACAGTGAATGGTCGAGTTGAGCAATGAAATGAAATGAAATGAAATGTATGGTTTTTAGTGCCGGGATATCCCAGGACGGGTTCGGCTCGCCAGGTGCAGGTCTTTCTATTTGACACCCGTAGGTGACCTGCGCGTCGTGATGAGGATGAAATGATGATGAAGACAACACATACACCCAGCCCCCGTGCCATTGGAATTAACCAATTAAGGTTAAAATCCCCGACCCGGCCGGGAATCGAACCCGGGACCCTCTGAACCGAAGGCCAGTACGCTGACCGTTTAGCCAACGAGTCGGACGAGTTGAGCAATAATATAGATATAGTGTGATGAAGTCGTTGGTTTTGTTCCCTTTGCGATTTCATCATGCCTGGACGACATGCTAACATAGGATAACACACGGCAAATACTAAAATACTACGTGTACTATGCAATAATGAAAGTTATGATGAGAGGGAAGACTAAAAGGACAAACCAGTCTTTGTGGAGTGATAGGGAAACTTCCCTGGAATGAAACAAGTATCTCAAGATTGTGAAAAGACATAGGTCCTAAAAAGGTGGAAAAACGTCTGTTAATAGTGAACAACGTATGCTCAGAGATCGCACCAGGCATGCACAACAATATCATAATGTGATTAGAACAAGTAATTGTAATAATTTTTCATCTATGGGAGAATAGTAATTCATTGCTGAACATTCTAACCGTTCAGCTGATACTGTCCTGGTTATAGAAGAGGCGGTGCATTATCCAACCGAATTTTGAAATTCATTGACTCCTCCTGGAACTACTCTCTAAAGGTATGTTCCGCTATACTATTGCTCCGCAACCTAAACACAACAAAATTATGCAATTGCACACGATTGCTAATCAAATCGTTGAAACACAATCTACTTGAGTGCACGATCCTCACCGGGCGTGGAGCCGGTGAAACTGTTTTGATCCTTCAAACACCAATGCTAACCACCGACCTACCGTATTCGTTTAAAAGGCTCCAGTTTCCAGTGAAAGTATGCTTTAGTATGAGCCTGTCGAACACTGAAACAAGAAAGGCCTTCAATTTCAACAAATCATGTTGTATTGGCAGCTACAGTGGAATGTTGTCGTTGTCCTCATAGCCTTGTTGGCATACAATGGCATCAATATTGGAGGAAGTACTATTTTGTTTAACGGTTCTCTGAGGTCACCCCCCCCCCCCCTAGTAACTGACTTAACGGTGATAAAAATGTAATTTTTTATCGTTACTGCAAATGTTTCAGACAATTTCTCAATGATACTTGGTCAAATAAATCATCAGTTCATTTGTTCCAGAAACCCTGCAATGAAATTAAAGTAAGATAATCAAATTGCACGTAGTTGAGCCCTTTATAATTCCATATTGTTTCTTTTTTTTATTTAGCTAGTGGTTTAATGTCTCACTAGCACATCGAACGTTTCCGGCAACGCAAGGATAGGGCAAGTAGTCAGAAAATTCTAATGCATCTTCAGAGGGCACTTCGCTTACGGAATCAGCACAAACTTCGGAAACATTAACAGCCGAAACATAAGATTAACCCTCTCCTCCACCCCCCCCCCCCCCCCCCCCACAAAATGCAGCTCTTCAGTCACTTTCCAGTTTCAGTGTTTTGGATGTACTCTCGTAATAGTGTGCAATGTAGGATGTCTGTATAAGTCTTTACCAAAACCATCCAAGATGAAACTCACACTCCAAAACCTTCAAAGACTGAATGGCTTCAGTCAACGCCGGCACTTCGTCGAGTTGTATCGATAGTCTACTACGACGTACTGTACCGACAGTGAGATGGCGTGTTGTACCAATTTGTGTACGTTTCGTGGGGGAGCAATGGCGCGTTTTACGGCGATAAACACTTGTCTCGATGACGTTAGAGACTTATGATGACTTTGTAACATGTTAAACAATCCAATCACAACTGACATGTTTCAAGGGAAAATATGTACATGTTAACACAGGATACAGCTACTAATAATGATTATACCTTCGATGGCTAATACGCATTTAAATGCATAAGAACAGTCCCGAGTAATCGATTTGATCCATCCCGCAGTAATGGCAACTGAATCTCTCTCTTTTTTTTTTTTACAGTTTTGTTTCACGTCGCACCGACACAGATAGGTTTTATGGCCGACGATGGGATAAGAAAGGCCTCTGAGTGGGAAGGAAACGACCACGGAATTAAGGTACATGTGTGAAAATGGGGAACCATGGAACATCTTCAGGCCCGCCAAAAATGGGGTTCGAGCCCACAATCTCCCGAATGCAAGCTCACAGCTATGCGACCATAACCACATGGCCAACTCGCTCGGTGCAAACTGAGTCCTAATACTGTTAGGTGCTGGGATCTTTAGCCATGCGGAAAGATACACAGCTGGTGACGAACACGCCGTACTGTACTGTGTAGAGATGAGAAGAATGCAAGAATGAGGAATGTGCCCTGCAAGCACGAACTTCCTGTTCTGCCAAGACAGATCGGCTCTTATCTGCTCGTATCTGCTATACGAAAACCTTGACTGGCACGTTGCAGTTCGCTGGATTACAAATGACAAGAGCGATGAACTGCCAGTAGAAGATAATATAAAGTCGCCTGGATAGTAGCGGAGTTGCTATGGTAACCATTGCGTCACTGACTCTGCTGGTGAGAACCCCTTCGCCCGTGCCTCACCGGGCACGTGCATTCTTCTGATCTCCCAACAGTACTCGTGCTTTAGTGACAGTGGTACTGCCCAGACTGAAAACATTGCCTGAGTGTTCACCTGACCACACTCCAATACGATGCCTTCCGAAGTGGATGTACTCACGCTGACGCAAGCAGATAGACTGCCCCTCTCTCTCCGCCGGTCATGGTAAGACCCCTCTAGCACGGCTAGAGCGCAGTAACCAACAGCACCTCCCGCTCATGACCAGTTGCCATACCAAAATAAGTGCAAAATAAGTTGTTCCACTACAGTGTTTTAGACATGTTCCACTTTTCTGCATGTGTTGGTTCCACTCATGTTTAAAAATTTTCGTGATAAACAAGGAATTTCAGTTTGTTATAAAGAAAAGAAAAATAATTTCAGCATCATGGAGAAATTCCAGGGAAAGTTTCCTCAGGGTAATTCACCTAATTCTGAAAAATATAGGTAGTCAAGAAATTCAAAAGTAGCGGACCAGAACTGAGTATGAAATTAAATCAGAAACATTTACCTTCGAAAACAGCAAAGGCTTGATATTGCCGATCCTTGGAAAGAAAATGAGAGTAGGAATCTTTCTGAAAACTAGACCAATAAGTAGAGGTCAGCTATGCATCAGAGAAGAAATGTGTTATAAAGGCGATAAACGTGAACACGCTTCAGATGATTAGATTTCTCCAGTAAAAAGCTCTACTTTTGCTCAAATAATAAGAGAATCATGATATTGCAATTAACAAAATAACTGATCGGGTTTCATAATCGATCCAATCATATGAATTGAAATAAACGCTGAAGAGCCACAATAAATTGACCATGGAAAAAAGAAAATGTATGAACCAACAACACAATGCTTCAAAAAGAAATACGTTTGCTGGAGAAAGTCTCTACCTCTGGCTTAACGAATGACAGCTGTGGAAATATTCCGAAGATGTTCGTAAATGCTTGCAAGTCATTTATTACTTGTAAACAATAGGGCATATAAAAGTTCCATATATATATATATATTTGCAGATTCATGATAATGATTATGAAGCATAACTGTGAGTAGAGACAGAAAACTTCAATTCAGACAATTTAACATTTTCATCATGTTAATTATGTCATAACTTCATTATATTGAAAACTAGCATGAAAGACAGTCCTCGACAGTCAAAAATTGCTATTATAAACGTACATGAAAATGCGAAAATGGGCGTGTCAATGTATCTAATAACAAAACAGTAGTTTTAAGAAGAAATTGCAAACTTCAGGGTGGGAACACTTGGGAGTAAGGAGACTAGTTGATCGACTAAGCAGTAAGTTCCGAGCTGTCAGCGGAGAGATGGCGTGGGGTGACATTAGTAGACGAATAAGGTTAAATGATGATTTCAAAAATAGGAGCGATTACAATATAAACTTCGAATGCAAAGGGAGCAAATATTTGTTTATAGGAAGAGCAGAACACGTATTATTTACAGAAGAATGGAAAGACAAGTTGAAACTGAGTTGGGAGGGCTTCAGAAGAAACGTAGGAACACGTGAAGCAATCCTGACTTTACGTCTGATCTTAGAGGATCGAATTAAGAAGGACAAGCCCATATACATGGCGTTCGTTGATCGAGAAAAGGCATTTAATAATGTTGATTGGACCAAACTATTTGAGATTCTGGTGATCGGGATCACGTACCGAGAAAGAAGAATTATCTACAATCTATATAAAAATCAGTCTGCAGTGATAAGAAGCGAGGGCTATGAAAAAGAAGCAGTAATCCAGAAAGGGGTGAGACAAGGCTGCAGTTTATCCCCCCCTCCTTTTCAGTGTTTATATAGAACAGGCAGTAAATGAAATCAAAGAAGAATTTGGAAAGGGAATGACAATCCTAGGAGAGGAAATCAAAACCCGATTTGCCGATGATACTGTTATTTTATGTGAGACTGCAGAAGATCTCGAGAAGTTGCCGAATAATTTGCATGGAGTTCTGGGTGAGGGGTACAAGATGAAAATAAGTAAGTCCAAAACAAAGTAACGGAGTGCATTCGTACAAAGTCATGTGATACAGGAAATATTAGATTAGGAAATGAAGTCTTAAATGAAGTGGATTAATATTGTTATTTGGGTAGTAAAATAACTAACGATGGCAGAAGCAAGGAGGACATAAAATGTAGGCTAGCACAACCAAGGAAGGACTTTTTTAAGAAAATAAATTTGCTCGCTTCGAATGTTGATATAGGAATTAGAAAGCGTGGCATTGTATGGAAGTGAAACATGGGCGATAACTCGCTTAGAAAGGAGAATAGAAGCTTTTGAAATGTGGTGTTACAGAGGAATGCTGAAGGCGAGATGGATAGATCAAATCACGAATGAAGAGATGCTGAATCGAACTGGTGTGATGAGATCGTTGTGGCTAAATTTGACGAGAAGACATAAAATGATAGGACACATCTTAAGACACCCAGGACTTGTGCAGTTGGTTTTTGAAGGAAGTGTAGACTGTAAGAACGGTAGGGGTAGGCCAAGGTATGAATATGACAAGAAGATAAGAGCACATCTAGGATGCAGCAGTTATGTAAAAATAAAAAGTTTTGCACAGGATAGGGTGGCATGGAAAGCTGCATCAAACCAGTCTATAGACTGTTGACTCAAACAACAACAACAACAACAACAACAACAACAACAACAGGAAGAGCAGTTAGGGACTGGAATAATTTACCAAGGGAAAAGTTCTATACTGTTTCAGCTTCTTCGAAATTATTTAAGAAAAGACTAGGTGAACAACTGATGGCGAATCTGCCTCCTAGGCGACTGCTATAATTGCAGATCAGTGGTGATTAATTAATTAATTAATTAATTAATTGATTGATTGATTGGATTGATTGATTGATTGATTGATTGATTGATTGATTGATTGATTGATTGATTGATTGATTGATTGATATGAACCGTCGAAGGTTTGATTCCCTGTCAGGGAGTCGATAGGTTTGGAAACGCGATTTCAATAAAAATGTGAGTATCTCGTTAATACCCTTGGGCAAAAGAGGCCGTATATACAGGTAACAACTTAAAGCGGGAAAGTGTTGCAAATAGTGTAAGCCTGTAACTTCTACTACTCCAGGAGCCTTCCTAGTCGGTGAGGAGATGGCATTGCTTCTATTTTTAAACTAATTGTGTGCGTCAATGAAGCCAATAAATGAGGGCTTGACATCATCCAGTCGCAATGGAGTTATTAATAATTGCGAACGCTTGTTACAAAAAGTTGATTGAAAGTCATTTTTTGAGCACGCAATTAGATTGTGGCCGGCGGCTACGGATTTGATACAAAAACTGGTTCATTTCAAGCGATTAATTAAAAGTTTGTAAAGTGAATTACAGTAAAGTATTAGTAAACCGATTGTTCGGAGATTGCATCTAGCTTTACAAGATGTTATTAACACCATTTTAATTGACAGCCTTCATTGTTTACTCTCGGAGGATGATCAGCGACAACAGATGACTATATCAGAAATATCTTTACAGACCTTTTTAGATATTATTCATCATGAAGCTTACGTAATTCTCAACACAGATCTAAGATTAGAACACAATACAAACAGTATAAACATGAAAACAAGCAGCATATTAAACATGACAAAGAAATACGAAATTTCAAATCCCATTGAGTAAGAATCCACGTGTAACTGAAGGTTGATTGTTTTGTAATAATAATAATAATAATAATAATAATAATAATAATAATAATAATAATAATAATAATAAAAATAAAATGTTTGTTGTTTGAGTCATCAGTCTAGAGACTGTTTTCATGCAGCTCTCCATGCCACCCTATCCTGTGCTAACATTTTCATTTCTACGTAACTGCTGCACCAAAAATTAAAGTGTATACGGTACAATAATGATAAGTAAAGTCATTAATAACGCTATCACATCCCAGCGCAGCCTTCGTAACACAAACCCTCCGGTGATGATGCGCGGCATCTTCAAGTGGGAAGAAAAATGCGTGAGTGCGGATGTTTGGTAGGTGAGTTGTAAGAATGCGGCTTAAAGGCCAGAACACTGACCACAGTCTCTATGGCCTATAATCTGAATTTACTTCTTCGCACGATTTACTCGGCTATAACAGGTCTAGTTCACAGTGAGTTGAATAATGTCTCATATAAAATAACATTTTCCCCTTAGCATATTCCAATCTTACTTGAAAATAATATCCATATTCATTTCTAGTTATAAAGTTAATGGAATATACACCGTAACCACTTCCACCTTGGTTTAATTTATGCAAAAATATAATAGTCCTTTATACACTAGAAAATCCTAAAAATAACTTTTTTCACAGAGCCATGTGCCACTAAATCTTAAATCTGTCACTATTTATAAAATAAAGAAACAGCTGAACCAGTGAACATCTATGTAATTGAAAAAAGTAGGTAGCGTAAATTTCCCCACAGGATATTTCAGGACCATAAGCCCTCTTAAGAGGATAACTCAAAATATTCAGGTCTGAAAATTACTGTATTTAGCTTTCCAGTAATGGCTAAAGTAGTAGTTATATCGAGAAAATGGAGATTTTTCGGTAACGATCACATTATGTAAAGATAGTAATGCTGTTGAAGAAGATCGCGAAGAATAATAAAATTTGATGAAAATAAATGAGCAAGTATTAAAGAAAATCGAGGCCAGAAAATGTCTTTATGACATAACAGATCAATTATGTTGTGTAGTTCAGTCAACTAAAAGACAGCACTGAAGAGTTTAGTTTTAGTGCACTGCGGGATTCTCTCCCATGGAACTCAACATCACACGCGTTAGAGGAATCTCATGAATGATAAGTTGATCAAAATGTTCACTATTTGCACGTGTTTAATACTAGAGCTCTTAAAAATTTAGTAAATACGCTGCGGTTGGGCGTTGTCGTTCAGAAACCGTCAATTATGGGCTATATAACCGTGAAACCTAATAACGGTGGTAAGGAACTATATCCTTCAGTGACACTGTATGAGGATTTACGATACGAAAATGGCAATAGGTCCATCAGGTTGTGTAACAATTACTAATTAACAACATTTTGTGGTAACTGCCAGAGGATATTGAAACTGGTTCATTTTGTCAAATATACATACATCACTTAAAACAAACCGTTTTTAAGCAAAACAGAATCTTCGGAATTTCCATCTTGACTTTAAATAACAGGGTATCAGAGAAGCCTTGTACAAGGTAGTGATTGATTAAACCAGGATATCTATTTGAATGAAGAACAGGATTTGCAAGCAGCGAATTAAGTTCTACACGGCAGAAGACTGCCTTAGTAAGTTGGACTCTTGTAAGTGCAGTGGTAAACTAAATGCACCCTGCTAAAACAACTGGGGAGACTAACCTGGGATCGAGTAGAGTATATCAGTATACAGAATACTGCAAAGAAATCAAATAACTTGCATCTTGTATAAAGCATACATGGAGTAATCATATGACCCAATCGGCAAGACTCCTCTGGGGGTGGAGGCACGGAATATATTCACGGTGTTCCCTGTCTATACTAAGAGGCGACTCAACGAGGGCTGGCGATCACACGGTCATAAACCGAGTCTGACTCTGACCTGACTAACCTACGCCAGCCTCCTCTCTATCATCTGTCTTATCCAACCTCCCTTGGTCAATACCTGTTTTCTCCAGACCCCGATGGCATTAGGCGACGAAGTCTAGGGAGTCATTTTCATAGTTGTGCTACACGTAGCCCTTCCCTTTCCTTCGTTGATACTATCATTCTTCGAAGGCCAGAAACATTTTGGTCTTTACTCTGATTAGTTTTAATAGGAGGTGGATAGCTGTACTTCCTACTAAAACAGCAATCACAATAATAATAATGATAATGATAATAATAATAATAATAATAATAATAATAATAATAATAATAATAACTGAAATTCTATGGTCATATCTGTAAAATAGACGACAGTAGATATGCAAAAAAACTGCTTGGTATAATTAATTCAAAGAAGGTCAAAATAAGCTGATTAGAAGAAATAAAGCAGGACACAAAAGAAATGACATCATCAGATATCGCAAGGCTTTTGGAACTCTGGTTGCAAAGCACACGTTCACGGAAAAGGCTACAAGAACCACAGGGAAACAATGGACGGAAGAACGCAGGACACAGTATAGCGAGTTCTTGAAGAGATTTGGGAGGAGATGAAGCTACAAGTTCCAACGCGCTCTGTAAACAGGTATAACGAAGAAAGAAGGAGAATAATAATAATAATCTTATGACCACGGCTACCTGGTGACAACATTCTGAAGTGGAGTCATTTACGAGACTTGGGTATCAATTTCGAAGTTCCGATTGTCCAGCCATTTAGCAGTCTTCCTGACTGGTTTCTACGTATGTTCCGTTTTTGTTTCAAGGAACTAAACATTTTTCATACGGAGATATGGAACATCCACACAGTAATGACTTGCGATGTTTGCGAAAATAAGACAGTAACAAATATCAAACCCAACTAAACCTCATGGCGCAACAGACCCGAAAGGCCATGCCTACCAAGCGACCGCTGATCAGCCCGAAGGCCTACAGATTATGAGGTGCCGTAAGGTCAGCACGAATAATACTCTCGGCCGTTGTTCTTGGCTTCCTAGATCGGGGTAATAAATACCAGTAGTTCAATATTCACTGAATTCATACAAATTTCCCATCCCCCTAGAAAACTTTAGCAAGAAAGGGTAAAATTCTTTAATATGCTCCAATAAGATAGCAACATGTTATCAAAAAACGCCGCGTGTACTAAGCTTTTGAAACCATAAACGTCACGCCAAGCTCCTCAACCAGCTGCTAATCTTATTCTTTCAGGTCTGCTCTGCACGTGGTTCTTCCTAACAAGTTGTTACTAAAAGCTATACAGTGATTGCAATCACTTCTGCGCTGGTCAATAATACAACAGTGATTGACGTGATTTGGCACCCTGTCAAAAAGACATGCCGTGATTCTTACCAGCGAGTCGTTACTTTAAACGTGATTCGTGATCACAATCACTTTTTAAATGTATGGCCTCTGATGTCACCGGTGACGGTCGTGACGGAACCTCGTGGAACTACTACGAGTTACATTGTTGTGATCAAGTAGCAGGTACGAGTCAATGACACACAAGAATATCAATCACCGATATTGGCAAACAGTGATCTAGTCATTACAGTTACTATTCGCGACTGCAAACTCTGGATGTTTCAGAACAGCACGCCGAATACTTATAACTGACACACTGTACAGTAGTACTGTAGTTGTAGTGAATAGATTCAATGAAAAGGGAATCACTTCAAGTCAACTACGTACTGGCATTTTTATTTCAGTGAATCTATATATTACCGATGATACGACAACGTATCCAAGTACCCTGACGTTCAGAGAGAAGGCACAAGTCACAGTCAGAGGGAATGCACAAATGATGAGTTTCAAACTCTCACATCCTCCCCATTCAGGTCAACCTCCAGTGGGATGACCAGCTGCACTGGACGTATAATACACTTTAAAAAATGGAAATTGCAACACCATGAAGGCATTGGTCGTTTGTGTTGATTTTCAAGATATGGAACGATGCCATGTAGGTATGTAAACGATCAAAGTTTCAGATTCATTGGATTGTTGCTATAGGTCTCCCCAACTTGATTGGTCGCGGAGGAATCAACTCCAGTATACGGACTGTGGTGTAGCGTAGTTGACTTGCAGTCTGTGCAATGAAGTGTTCCCCGTCAAACATGCCTCGACGACAGAGAAGAGCAAGCTATCAACAACTGTCGCCGTTTGAGAGGGCTCGGATAATTGGGCTGTGTGAGGCTGGATTATCGCTAAGGACTGTCGCTGCACGTGTTGGCCGACAGGCATCTACGGTACAACGTGTATGGCAGCAGTGGTCAAATGAAGGTACCCACACTCGTGGACCTGGCACAGGCCCAGCGCGACAGACAACTGTGAGAGAGGATCGCCGCATCATTCAGATGGCCCGGATGGAACCCCATGCAACAGCAGCGCAAATTCGAGCAGCTGTGGCACCCCACGTTACACAATAAACAGTTGGTAATCGCCTGCGTGCAGCTGGCTTACGAGCCCGTGTCCCTGCAGGTGTTCCATTGACCCCACAACAGCGACGTGTAAGGCTGGCCTGGTGTCGAGAAAGATCAAGGTGGGTCGACGAATGGCATAGGGTCGTCTTTAGTGATGAATCACGCTTCTGCCTTACCCGCAGTGATCGCCGGAATCGTGTACGCCGACGTACCGGAGAGAGGGGCCGCCCAGATCTTATTGTCGAGAGGCACACAGGGCCAACACCAAGCATTATGGTCTGGGAAGCTATTGGCTTTAATGTGAAATCACAATTAGTGCTTGCTGAGGGCACTATGACTGCTCGACTGTACGTTGATAGGCTACTCAATCCAGTGGTTGTCCCTATGATGGCGAACATTACTAATGGGATGTTTCAGTAGGACAATGCCCGGGTTCACACTGCACGCATATCCAGAGGAGCTCTCCACAACATCACAACCTTAGAGTGGCCCGCCAGATCCCCGGACCTCGGTCCTATTGAGCATGTGTGGGACATGATAGGTCGACAACTGGCCAACCGTCCTCAGCCACCCACAACTCTGGAACAACTGACCCGTGCAGTGCAGCAAGCATGGGCCACAATTATTCAGGAAGCGATCCAGGACCTTATTGACTCCATGCCTCGACGAATTCATCAATGTATTGCAGCTCGTGGTGGACCATCTTGTATTGATTGTTGTCTAAACTTGCGATCAGAGGGGCCTGAAAGTGTAATCATCGAATCACAACCGAACACTCGTCCTGCAGTAATGTAGCACCACTCCTTCTGGGTGTTGCAATTTCCATTTACTTCAGTGTATGATGTCCGTCAGTCGTGCGGAGTAACAGTGTCCTGATGTAGCTGTCTCGTCCTTGCCGCAACTCTGGGATGAGTGCTTTCTCCCACATATGACGGCGGTGTGAACCGTTTTGTAGAAGAACTACATCTCCCACTGGTAAGGGAACTGCTCTTACATGTGTCTGCCGGACATGATGGTAGTTTCTTAGTTCCAAGAGATGTCTTTGGTCATTCTTTTCATAAGTCGCCTCTTGCTGAAGTTTGAATTGTCGTTTCAAGTCTTTGTGCAGAAGTGGTTCAGGCCCAGTAGGGATATAAGTCAATCGTCTTCCGAGGTTTAGGAAGTAAGCAGGAGTTAAAATGGTAGGGCCTTCATCCTGGAGTAATGGACGTGAATTTATTGCGGCCTCTACACAGGCTAGAATTGTGTTAAGTGTTTCATGATGCACTTGTTTGCGTCCTGAGACCTTTCTAACACACCGCTTAACGGTGCCAATCATACGCTCCCACCATCCTCCCCATCAACCAGCACGTGGAGCAATGCATTTCCAGTTAATTCTATTGGTTGCAAAGCATTGGGAAGTTTGGTTTTGTTGAAGGGTAGTAGTTACTTCTCGGAGTTCCTTATTTGCTGCATGAAGGTAGTAGCGTTGTCTGAATATACTGTGTGTGAAATTCCTCTACGACTGCTGAAGCGTTAAAAGGCGAGTAGGAATTTTTCTCGTCATGTCGGAAGTAAGTTTCAGGTGAACAGATCGAGTAGTGGCACACATGAGTAATAAGACATACACCTTTTGTACAGTGTTGCCTTTTTTGCATACAGCTGGCCAGCGAAATTCAAACCTGTGACTTCAAATGGAGTTGCGTATCATACATGATACCTTCGGTTTTTAATTATTTACCGCGTTCCGCTGCATTCAAACTTCGCGCGGCCTGTGGTATTTCCTGCAACGTACGCAGCACGCGTTATTCACTTGTTTTCGTTTGCTGCAGTGCTCGCTAGGGAGATACATGCGAGTGTAAACAGCGGGAAGTCAGCATGGCAAGAATACACAAAGGTAAATCGTACAATATTCTTACTAAATTAATAATGATTCATGTTAAATAAATTAATGACATGTCTGGAATCACGGTAGTAGTAAAATTGTGGTTTTTAAAGTCAATCAATTGTGATAGGGAAGGATTTTCGTGATATCACATATGATACCAACGGACTTGATTATTATTTTCTTCGCGTTAACACATGTTGGAGTGAAAATTATTTCTTCTTGTTTCTAGGCTGCTTTATAATTTAGTTCTTTAACGTAGTATTATCACGTATTTTTTTCTGGTGAACCTGTACCAGTAGACTTATTTCTAAGTTTTATCTCATTATTGGTTATTTTTAAATATTTTGTGGTGTCAAATGACTTTCAGGACTGGCTGATGATATTATAGAATTCGAGCTATTCAATCCCTACTCTGAGGCACTGATTGGAATGTGTAGTGTGCATATTTAACGGAATAATGGCAGAGGAGTGTTCACGGCTGTCTGCGGCCTGGTCATTCCAGCACTGGAACTTTGGACTGTTAGATCGGCTCCGTAGTACTGTTCGTTAAAAGTGAGAAAACGTGCGGTTTTTCATTTGATCGAGTATTATGTATGACAACTTTGCTTTTAATCGCTACTTTCCTACTGACGTTTTTGTAATGGCCTAAGTTGACTTCAGTTACGAAAACCACGAAGACAGTCTTTGTGAGAATCCCGTAGCGAAGCACGGGCACATCAGCTAGTTTATTTACATAATGTTATTTTTGGAAGCAGAAGTCACACAATGTTGGGTGTACGTCACTTATTCACTGTCATCTATCATCATCTATCACAACTGATCTGCATTTAGGGCAGTCACCCAGGCGGCAAATTTCCTATCTGTTATTAACCTATTCTTTTCTTAAATAATTAAAAGAATTTGGACATTATTTTTTGAGCACTATTACGATACGAATGGTAAGTGTTTGGGATGAAATGAAATGAAATGAAATGAAATGAAATGAAATAGCGAATAGCTTTTAGTGCCGGGAGTGTCGGAGTACATGCTCGGCTCACCAGGTGCAGGTGTTTTGATTAAACTCCCGTAGGCGTCCTGCGCGCCGTGGTGAGGATGAAATGATGAAGACACATAATACACCCAGCCCCTGTACCAGAAAAATTAACCAATGGTTGTTAAAATTCCCGGCCGCGCCGGGAATCGAACACGGGACCCCTATGACAAAAGAACAGCACAGTAACCATTTAGCCACGGAGCCGGACAGTGTTTAGGATGGTACAAGTAATAAAATCAAGCAAAATACAAGACGTTTCTACACTAGGGTAAAATCAAACCTAACCCCTTGGCGCTATAGACCCGGAAGGCCATGGCCTACCAAGCGATTGATGCTCAGCCCGAAGGCCTGCAGATTACGACGTGTCGTGTGATAGGCTCGACGAATCCTTTCCGCCGTGTTCTTTTTTCTTTTCCTTTCTGGACCAAGGCTGCTATACCACCATCAGATAGCTCCTCAATTGTAATCACGTAGGCTGAGTGGATCTCAAATCAGCCCTCGGATCCAGTTAAAAATTCCTGACCTGGCCGACAATCGAACCCAAGGCCTCCAGGTAAGAGGCAAGCACGCAAACCCTACACCGCCGAACCGACTATGTTTCTTAACCAGGAACATTTTATAAAATACAAGTTTCCGTAGCTGCATTTCTTCGATTGAAAATCCGTAGGGAAACTCACTTCACTGTTCGCTTAGGGAGAGACTTTTTTTTTTTGCTATAGAGCATCCAGAGTTAAGAAAAGACTACAGGCCTTATGGGCCTGCTGCCTTCCACTGTTGCCATACTCGCTCACTCAGCGCGGCTCGGACACTGCTTGCGAAATACAGTCATGACATAAAATTATACAACGCTTGGTACAGCTGTTGCAAGACTAATAATAATATAAATGCCAGATTATCTCCAGTAATTAATGAAATTTCGTTTTGCCATAACGTTTCTAAGGATAATAGCCCACTGACTGTATCATTCGAAATAGAGGAAGAGTTTGAACATGCAGGGATGCGAACTAAATAATGATAATAATAATAATAATAATAATAATAATAATAATAATAATAATAATAATAATAATAATAATAATAATAATATGCATATCCAGAAACGGAAATGATTGTCTTGTTTCTTATATCTGAGAAAGTTTCATGATCGTTGTTGCTTTAAGGGAGCGCAGTGCTGAGTCTATTAGTCCCCAGAAACATTTCATTATTAAGGCAAATACTGTGTGGTTACAACACGGGAAACTGACGGCGAGATATCTCTGTCTCGGTGACGTATCCTTCAGCTCATTTCAGATAAATTTTCTCGTAAGTGACAACAGATGCAAGGGCTTCATGTTTATCACAAAATACGATAACTTAAATATTCTTCCGCAGCATAAAATACGGAATGCTGAATGACCTATTCGTATGATTTCTTAAAATCAGGTAGTTCGGTGTTGCTGTTTTTCGGAAGTGAGGATTGTGTTCAGAGTTGGCGGTTCATCTCTAAAATAGAATTCATGAACAGTGCGCCGTATTCCACTTCTGACAAAATCATGGTATTTAATGAGTCTGGAATTACTGCGAATTAACTGTTTCCTTTCCCGCTTCTTGCTGGGACTCTGGAGTGCCCTTCGCTGGCTTCCTTCCTTATTTTGAAGACGGAAGTCTTCGAAATTCCTAAAAACTTTGCGGCTTTATCTACTACCCAGTTTACACTTCGTCCTGGATGCTTTGTTTTCAAATATGAAAATGAATTAAGCACCATTTGCCGTTCCTTTCTCCTGACAACTTCACTACTTATCCTTTTCACATGTTCAGCTATAATTTAAATGTATTACTCGCTGACTGATTATATAAAAAATACTAAACAGATAAAAACTATACACGATACACACAACCAAAAGCAATGCAATACACGAAAAATGAAACACAATAAATTATACTGTATTTATAACAAAACACTATGCGCCCCAGGAAGACGATCACTTCACTCTGCCGAATATCTCCCAATCATTGTAATGAGTGACACACACAAAAAGGGAAACATGCTGCACTGACCTCACCAATGATGATTCGCAGTGGTTAAGCTGAGTTATTACACGTGTTGTCTACTGTACACACTTCCGCACTACACGCTGAAATGTGGCGCGCAATGTGACAAGCATGGCCGGCTGTTCCGTGTACTGAACCGCATATACGATATTTAAAAGGATAAACTCAAAGATATCAAAATGATTTTACGTCTTATTTAGTATTGTATGGCACAACCAATCCTTGTTTCATAAGAAAAAGTATACATTTTGATAGGAATTCATTATAATGTTTATATACATGTAGAACTAAAGTGGGTAACACCAACAGAAGTAAAAGCCCATAAGGCCTGTAGTCTTTTCTTAACGCTGGATGCTCTATAGTAGCTTTACGTCGCACCGACACAGATAGGTCTTACGGCGTTTTGGGAAGTTGGAAGGAAGCCGCCGTGGCCTTAATTAAGGTACAACCCCAGCATTTGTCTGGTGTGAAAATGGGAAACCACGGAAAACTATCTTCAGGGCTGCCGACAGTGGGATTCGAACCCACTATCTAACGGATGCAAGCTTTCAGCCGCGCGCCTCTAACCGCACGGCCAACTCGCCCGGTGGAAGAAACTTTGAAGCGAACCATGCGGATCTTATCCTGTCATGAAATCCTGGAGATAAAAGGTTGTGAAAAAAAATGAATGAATATTCACTTCATCACACCTTTTACTAATTTGTCGCCCTTCTTGTAATAAATATGAACTATTTTGTAGCTTTCTTATGAGTAGCTTAACTTGTCTTAAAAAAGGGAGTGCACCGGGCTGGGAATAATTCTACTTGACTTTTACGTTCGCTATTCACCTTATGACTTCCTCATTGAAATTAGGATTTGTTCGTCCTCCTTAAAAATCAGCGATAGAAAGGAATTTATTTTCCCAAGCAAACGGCTTCAGAACGTTTTCTACAAAACTTACAATAATTTGCCCGAGTTTGAAGCTGTTACGTACAAGTTCTTATATTTGTCTGACGACTGGGTCAGTCTTACTTCATCTGGTACTTCAACATATCCAAAAACCGTTGAAGTATTCAAAACGAACAAAACATTATTTAGCAGTAGTTTATAATATACCTATTCGTGTATATACATAAAATATTAGGTTGGAGGGTAGCTCGTTGAACAACTCATTTCGTTTCAATCATCATCATCATCATCATCATCATAGACGTATGGTTTTCAGAGTTCGATCCACATACTTTTGTGAATTAACTATGTGTCTCCATATTCTTCTATTGGCATTTAGCTGAGGCCTCTTTTAGTTCCATATCTCTTATCATTATATCATTAAAAAGTCTACTTATCGTATTTTTTTTGCTATTTGCTTTACGTCGCACCGACACAGATATGTCTTACGGCGACGATGGGATAGGAAAGGTCTAGGAATTGGAAAGAAGCGGCCGTGGCCTGAGTTAAGGTACAGTCCCGGCATTTGCCTGGTGTGAAAATGGGAAACCACGGAAAACCATCTTCAAGGCTGCCGACAGTGGGGCTCGAACCCACTATCTCCCAATTACTGGATACTGGCCGCACTTATATCATCGTGTTGGTCTCCCTCTATTTCTCTTACCATCCATGTCCGATTTCATTATTCTCCCAGATAACTTATCCTCCAGTTTCAAATGACTCCACCGCCAAAACCGGCTTCATCCATTGAGTTTATTTCTATGTTAGCCTTTATCTCCTAAATTCGAGTACTCTTCTGTCAATATTCCCATCTGTTTGTAACAACGATCGTTCTCGCTACGTTATTGTTACTTTTAAAATATCATGCGTCTTATCTTCCACTCCCTTACAGTAAAGTTGGTCTGAAAACAGACCGATGTATAGGTACAGTAGAACAGAACTTCTACTTTCTTATAGAATACCGTTGATCGCAACTGTGAGTTGACTGTTTTAGCTTCGTAGCACTTTAAGTCAATTTCAGTTCAAGTTTAGATGTATTTCTTTCAATAGGCCTATATTCAGCAATTTATAAGGCGCACAGAATGTTAGGAACAGTTATTAGCACTGATTGTATAATTTGTTAATTCATATTCATGTATAGGATGCTAGTCCCTATTGTTCAATTCAATGATCATTAACTCGCCGTTTACTACCGTTTATTTTCTCCAGGCAAAAACTGCCAGTCCTCTCTGTTGACAGTCTGTATAAAATGAACAGAATATTAGACGGAGCAAATATATTATTCTTATATTACATTCTGCAAGCATTTGGAACACATAATTTCAAACTTTGTTTTAAACTCAGAGTCGTAAAACCTTCTAGAAGATTTCCTGTGCTGGATATAGGACAACTCTATAAAATATAAAATAGCTCCCTTTGTAGTTTACCGTGGAAACCAACCTAATGAAACTTGAGAAATTTCAATGAAATTGAGATTTTAGCACCGCTGAATAACAACCTGATGGGAGATAAAGTTTAATAAGAAATCCAGCGATGAAATTGTGATTGAATTAGGGCTTCCTTCAGTTTCAACCTACAGTCTACATAGAAACGATATTTGTACCTATGACACTCAACCGGTTTTACAGAATGACGCAATCTTCCAGTATTTTGCAACTTAATTTTGAAACTTCGAGGTTATGTATAATTGACACAATTTGTTCAGTAAATTTGTGTATCATTTGTAATACATACATGTTTTTTACAATTGGCTTTACGTTGCACCGACACACGTAGATCTTTTCATGACGATCGGAGAGGAAACGGCTAGGAGTGGGTAGGAAGCGGTCGTGACCTTAATTAAGGCACAGCCACCGCATTTGCGCAATGTGAAAATGGGAAACCACGGAAAAGCATTTTCAGGGCTGTCGACAGTGGGGTTTTGACCCACTATTTCCCGAATATAAGCTCACAGCTGCGCGATTCTAACCGCACGACCAACTCACTCGATACATACATACATACATACATAGTCGAACTACTTCGCTTCTGGAGGTGCATATGAACCTGAGGTTCATTCAGCCTATACAAAAAATGAGTACCAGGTTAATTCCTGGGAGTAAAGGTGGACGGGCATAGAGTAACCATTCTACCCCACCAAGTGTCGAGGTTACGGATAGTGGAAGCCTTTACCTTCCAGCACTCCAAGGGTCTTCATGGCCTGTGCGGAGATGACTTTGCTTTGCTTTGCTGTTGTTGTCATCCTGTTTTAAGAGGTTTAAGTATGTCACTTTTTTTTTTTTTCAACCTCAGGTAATATGTCCTGAGAGTAGGTTGTGCAATCTATCTAACTGACAACATCGACTACATTCTTATTTACGTCTCGTCAAGAATAACTATTACACATTCCAGACTATGTAAACAGCTGTGGCAGAGCAGCCTGATCGCCAGCCTCGCCTATTGCAGTAACTCAGCATTTGAAGACCAACAGCACTGACACAGACCAAGGGATTATCGCCCTCTCCTGCAGGTAAACCTGTCCACAGGGAGTAACATTAATGACACAATGGAGCGTACACAACACAGTTTATAAGGTGCCTTCTTGTCAGAGCCTTCATCAAGATGCTGAGATTTGGGCCAAGAGAATGGGGCTTAAACATTCCCGACAAATTACTCAAATGAATCACCTATTTTCTTTAAAAAATTCTTTCATAACATCTTTTCTCCGATGAATAAATGGAGATTTCAATTTCATAGAACCAGAAGCTGCGGAGAGTTCAACTGCCGCCGAGACTTGCCTACAAATTGGACATCACTATAATCCTGAATACCGTCGTACCTTTCTCTTAATTTATGGTCAGAACAGTACATTTACATCCTCCTTTATATCAATTTATTTTCAATGCACACGTGGAGTCACGAGTAATACGGCAGGGTAAAGGTGAAGCCTTCACAGCTTCATGTCACTGAAATGAAATACAAAAATTTGCCTATATTTCTATACATTTATAAATATGTATGAACCTCTCCATGGGAACTAATTTTAATCAAGAATGTTAACCCTTTCATGTATGCATTTCCTCTACGAAGGAAATAATTATCAATCATTATTCACTGAAAGCTAAAAAAAACAGTGATTTTCTAAAAGAATATACAGGTCCATTGTCTTTAACAAATGGTATGAAGCCTCTGCATTTTCGAGAAAATAATGGTAAAATAATAAATAATAATAATAATAATAATAATAATAATAATAATAATAATAATAATAATAATAATAATAGTATGGCCTCAGCTACCGTAGGCAGACATTTCAATTTGACGCCATCTGGCTGTCTGCTCGTCAATTTCGACGTTCCTTTTTACTCTAGGCCTCCACTAGATGGCAGACCGAGTAAACCGAAACTCTCTTGGGCGTCTATGGCTGAGATTTAATGAATTTTGTCGGGTAAACACCAAATGTGTCACCAGAGATCTTTTACATGCCGACATCGTACGACATGGAGTGTCGAATGGACTTTTTTCCGCCCTTCAAAAATCAGACTACCTCTGCCGGGTTTGAACCCGCTATCTTGGGATCCGGAGGCCGACACTCCTACCGCTGATCCACTGTAAGCACGAACAAAATAGTATTTTCACTGGAAGGAATACGTATTTCTACTATGGAAAACTGAACCGACCCAATGTCTCACGCTCCAGGACAATGCCCTTGAGGCGGTAGATGTGGGATCCCTCGCTGAGTCCGAGGGAAAAACCAACCCTGGAGGGTAAACATATTAAGAAAGAAAGTCATTTACTGTTTGACCGTCATCGCGATGGTCACCCTCTTTATTTGTTTACCCTCCACGACCGAGCCCATTATTCTCCTCCGTCTCACATCAGTCCACCATCGATGCCGGTTTAAGTGTACAACTTCAAGCATAGAATTCATTTCCTCCTCATTCCGATCACCCTCCTGCCATCATCCCCATCTGTTCGTACCAGCAATCATTCTCACTACTTTCAAGTCTATTACTTCTAATGAATAACATATCCCGAGTTCACCCAGCTTTCACTCCCGCACAATGAAGTTGGTCTGAGAACAGACAGGTGTAAATAGACCTATAGTTTCGTCTGGGACCTCATTTATAAAAGAGCACGATTTTTCAAAAGAATCCAACGTGAAATTTTGGGCCCTCTCTTTCGGGAATTCGACCCTAACCTAAGCATTCTTAACTACTTTCGTGCGCATTTTGCTTTCGGGACTATTTATTTAACCTATTCATATAGGTCAAAATAGTTACTTTTTTAAACGACCTACATTTAAGTGAGGCCTAAAAGGTGTCATATTTTCTCTCATACCGCACATGATCCATGAAATGGCCGAACGGTTGCTCAATTGTACTTCCCCTTAACAATGACCACCACCACCAATCAAACGGTACCTCAACCATTCATATTAGAGTTTTAGTTCCGGAACTGTAAGTCCGAATGTGAACACATGATTTCGAATGTATGGTAGCCCGATTTTATATACGTTATCACATCAGAATTAGGAAATAAAAATGTACTGGAACCATATTTTTTTTATTTCTACAGTGGATGTAAATAGCCACTACTCACCTCTTGAAGATTACAATAGTAATTCCTGCCACTCGAAACTTACCTGTGAAAGAAAGGAAAGGAAAGAATAAGTATACAAGCCTTCTCTGGTCTCCACAACTTAATACTCAATAATGTATCACATAAATGTAAATCCGGTTATGTTTGGCCATGGGGTCGTAAGTAGAATAATTTCGGATTATTAAAAGTTTACGACAAAATTATATGAGCTGTCAGCTATAATCATACTAAAAAATGTTCACAAGCGAGTCACTTATCCTACCCAAAATCTGATTATTCCTACCAGACAGCATTATATAAAATTAACAGCAACATATGCATGAGCAAACGTGAATAAATTTTAAACGAAGATAATTTTGAAATTCTTGAAATGGTCCTATTTAGGACGAATGAACTAGAATACAATTTGTTATAATTGCTTTTTTTAAGTTAATTGGCAATAATAATAATAATAATAATAATAATAATAATAATAATAATAATAATAATAATAATAATAATAATAATACCGAGTGAGTTGGCCGCGTGGTTAGATTTGTATAATTTTCAGCTCTTATTTGGAAGATGATGGGTTCAAATCCCAATCCTGAGGATGCCTTTCCGTGGTTTCCTATTTTCACACCAGACAAATGCTCGGGTTTTACCTTAATGAAGGTCACTACCGCTATTTACCCAATCCTAGTCCCTTCACATCCTTGCGCCCCCGATTTGCCAAGAGACAAAAGCATACATTTAACAAAATGTTGATTCATTCTAAATATTTAGGCCTCTTAAATCTATTATTTACCACTGATCTTCATTTAGGGATGTCGTCAGGAGGTAGATACCCTGTTAACACCAACAACAGAAAGTAATTGCTGTCGAGGTGATTTCGAAGAATGAACAACGAGCCCCTCAACAACGTGATGACGACACCTACTTTAAACCGCCTTCTTAGGCCAAATATCCGTCAAATCCCTACAAACATTGCCTTAGAAATCTAATATCAGTCCAAAGATATTGAAATATTTGAGATTATTTTTATAAGAATAGTTCCGCTAACAGTAGCCGTCGTTAATGGGTTATTGAATATTTCCATGTTTACGACGTTTGTCTTTCGTGGCAAAGAAACTAAAATTATGGTGAGTGACCTTTCTCTGGGTTTTCAATTAATTTTGTCTGGTGAACACTAAAAGCTACCACAAAACCTTTATCTGACCGAAATCGTCACCAGTTGTTACAAACAATCCCGGGATTCATCATTATATGAAGATAATTTCTACTATAGATAAGTGGTGGAGTATTGACCTCTAGATCCCTAGATCGCGGGTTTAAACCCAGCAGGACTAGTCGGATTTTGAAGGGCGAAAAGAAGCCATTAGACACTCTATACCGCATGATATCGGCAAGTAAATGACTTCTGGTGACCCGTTAGGACTTTCCCGCCAAAATTAACAAACTCAGTCCTGTATAGGCCTAGTCCAACAGATAATAATAATAATAATAATAATAATAATAATAATAATAATAATAATGTCATTGGTTTTACGTCCCACTAACTACCTTTTACGCCGGCCCCGTGGTGTAGAGGTAGCGTGCCTGTCTCTTAACCGGAGAACCCGGGTTCGATTCCCGGCCAGATCAGGGATTTTTCCCTGGATCTGAGGGCTGGTTCGAGGTCCACTCAGCCTACGTTATTAGAATTGAGGAGCTATCTGACGGTGAGATAGCAGGCCCGGTCTAGAAAGCCAAGAATAACGGCCGAGAGGATTCGTCATGCTGACCACACGACACCTCGTAATCTACAGGCTTTCGGGCTGAGCAGCAGTCGCTAGGTAGGCCAAGGCCCTTCAGAGCTGTAGTGCCATGCGGTTTTTAACTACCTTTTTACGTCTCTCGGAGACGCCGAGGTGCCAGAATTCTGTCCCGCAGTGAATTTACCGACATGGGGCTGACGTATTTGAGCACCTTAAAATACCACCGGAATGAGCCAGTATCGAACCTGCCAAGTTACGGTCAGAAGGCCAGCGCTCTACCCTCTGAGTTACTCAGCCTGGCATAGCACTACAGATATATACTATGTTACCTGGTTAGGTGGAATGGAACGTCGAAATTGACGTGCAGGCAGCCTAGATAGAGATTAAAATATCTGCATACAGTAGCTGAAGACATACGATTATGTGGCAAAACAAACGAAACTGAAATGTTATTTAATTACGTTGGTACACTGTGTGTTCAAAATATGTAACATCACGTGCCACACATTGCTCGACAAGTTCCTGAGGATTATTGAACATGTTGGTGAACAAAGGTTATTCTTCTTTTTATTCTTCTTACTGTTCTTTTTCTACCGCTTTTCCCACACCTGTGTGGTCGCGGGTGCGAACTGTGTCGTACATGTGGATTTGGTCTTGTTTTACGGCCGGATGCCCTTCCTGACGCCAACCCCATATGGGGGGATGTAATCACTATTGCGTATTTCTGTGGTGGTTGGTAGTGTAGTGTGTTGTCTGAATATGGAGAGGAAAGGGTTGGGACAAACACAAACGTCCAGTCCCCGGGCCAGAAGAATTAACCAAAGGCGATTAAAATCCCCGACCCGGCTGGGAATCGAACCCGGGCCCTCTGGAGTGAAGGTCTCAACGCTGACCATTCAGCCAATGATTCGGACTGAACAAAGGTTGCTGTATGGACAAGAAAATTACGTTATCCTCTCGCGTAATTCTGGAATATTTGTAAGTGGTTCATCTGTCTTGAAAACTGATTCACTCAACATGTCCTATATGTAGGAATCTGTCCGATTCGTTGGCTGAATGGTCAGCGTACTGGCCTTTGGTTCAGAGGGTACCGGGTTCGATTCCCGGCCGGGTCGGGGATTTTAATCTTCATTAGTTAATCCCAATGGCCCGGAGCTGGGTGTTTGTACTGTCCCTTACATCCATGCAACTCACACACCACACGTAACACTATCCTCCACCACAATAACAGGCAGTTACCTATACATGGCAGATGCCCCCCAGCCCCATCGGAGGGTCTGCCTTACAAGGGCTGCACCCGGCTAGAAACAGCCACACGAAATTTAAAATTTAATGTAGGAATCTGGACCATGAAATCCGGGAAGCAAGAAGAGTTCAGGAATGGAGTTCCACGAGAAATTGTGGAATCTTCAAAGTGTCGCTGCAGAAGGGCAAGTGACTCCCCTGCGGTGTTGGCTGTAGCTCCATCTTGCCGCATCCGTGTCGTTGGAGGAGTAAGTTTCTGGAGCGACAAATCCCGGTAATAATGAAGGCTCTGAAGACTACAGGGTCGACTATTTTTGGATTTTGTGCAGCGTTTCAAGTAAATAAGGGTCCAATATTCCATGACCGGACATAGCATCAAATTGTAACTCACGCATTGCGCTGTGGTTCCTGCGTAATGGCATCACGTCGTTCAAACTAAAAGAAGAAACAAACGAAGTTGTTCGTCGGTTGATCAAGGTGAATATGGCTTTCATCTGAAAACCATATGATGCGGAAGAAATCTGGATCTTCATACGTCATGGGCAATATTCGGTCGCAGTACTGTAAACTGGTTCGTTCATCTTTTTCTCATAGAGGCTGAGCAACATGAATACGGTATGCAAATCCGCGCAGCTCTTAAACCATCCATCGAACAGACCTTCGCTCAAACAGAGTTTCAGCAATGTTTGTCACCGACTTCGCTTTGCTTGAACATCTGCTGGAGAAATCGTCCAAGATCAACGTTTGTGGTGACGGTTGTTGGGAGCTTTGTTACCCTCTTTCGTTGCCATAAGACTGACTCAGTATGACGCAACTTGTCAACGACAGTTACTTTTGTTCTGTATTTGGTGCCTCTTTATTAAATCGTTGCTCACACTGTTCTTTACGTAAAGCAAACTCGACCCATTCTGACGCCCCACTTCGTATGACCGGAAATAATGTTCACCTTTGTTGTGAGAAAACCGCACAAATTAACACAACACTGAATTGACAACATGTCAGACTATTATATAAAATAAATAAATAAATAAATAAATAAATAAATAAATAAATAAATAAATAAATAAATAAATAAATAAATAAATAAATAAATAAATAAATACTTCGTTGCTTGAGGAACGTGGACAGCAGACGAGTGTATCATTTCCGTGTCGTTTGCTTTGCCGCGTGGCGTATTATTATTATTATTATTATTATTATTATTATTATCATTATTATTATTATTATACTATTATTAATGTTATTACGGTGACCGAGAGCAGAATTCGAGTAAATATTTTCTTCTCAGCCCTAGCGAGGCCGAATCCGTTACATTCTCACTTTTGGTACGATTTCAATTCTTTATGGCAGAGCTGTAACCTGACAGCGGACCACCCGGAAAGGATGCCAATACACTCAACCACAGTGACTGAGAATTAAACCACCTCTAATTTTTGAGTCAAAGTGCTTAGCTTGGTCTCCAGAGCAGACGTCGAAGAGTTATACTGCTATACTAGATAGGGATTAGTTCTCGCAACAAATGCCATCAGGCGCTAACTTTATTATTCTCTTAAAGTGCTGGTGGTTAGAGAATGTGAGATTCGGTAAAATGAGCTGGTTAAACATTTCATTAAGAGGACATGATGAAGCATTAGCGCACTTAATGATGTGGTTGAGCCAGTTTTAAGCCAATCTCGTTCTCTATTATGCAAATTGTCTGACAGAGAACAGGAAAGACGTAAATGACATTATCATCTATCCCCATTCATTCACCTTAAAACGATAAAAACGACATGGAGACAGCCTTCTTGGTTTGAAAGTCCGGACTTCTGGTATCAGAACGTTACTCAGGAGTAATAATGCCATAACCACTACAGATACCGGAATATCCAGGTTGATGACTGAAAAAGTGAATGTGGGTCAAAATCTAGTTTCCTTCATGGAAGACTGCCAAAGTGTCTTCTATGAGTTGAGCTGAATACTTATTTCAAGTGGTGGCCATGAACGTTAAAGCAACACCGTGGTTAGGCGATTCGAGTCCCGTTGGTAAAGAACGTTGGACGGTAAGCAACCAAATTTTTGAAAAATAGTATAAATCACCTTTTTACACCCGTATTTTTCGGGGGGTAATAATAATAATAATGACATCTGGCAGCTGGAGAGTCATAGCGCAGTTATTTAGACTTGACGCCATTTAGACAACCTGCACGTTTATAGTGAATTCTAATAATGATGACTGCACATACACGCAGCCAACGAGTCATCGGAATTAACTAATGAAGGTTAAAATCACAAACCCGACCAGGAATCGAAACAGGTATCTCTTGTATCAAAGGCCCAGGACGCTAACCATTTAGTCATGGAGCCGGTTTTTTCGGGGGGGGGGGGATTTCATTGATTAATACGCTTTTTCAGCAGAAATGGATTTTTTTTGTGATCACCTATAACACGTCCACAATTTGTAGCCGTTACATCCGTACCTTCCCTTATGAGTAATCAATAGCCGTCCGCCTACAGTAGGTATATGTTGTAAACTTTGGGCTGGGAAGACTTGGGAGTAAAGGAGAGGAGTTGCTAGACTTAGCAGTAAATATTGCGAGCTGTCAGTGAAGAAATGGCGTGGAATGACATTAGCAGACGAATAATTTGGGTGAAGATCCCGAAGCCCGGAAAGATAATAATATAAAGGTAATTGAAATTCAAGAGGACACATTGGGGCAAAATATTCATTTATGGGAAGAAGGATTACTGCATAAATTTATCAAGGAAAATGTTCGATAAATTACCAAATTCCTTGAAATCATTTAAGAGAAGAACAGGTAAAAAAAAAGATAGGGAATCTGCCACCTGGGAGACAGCTCTAAATTGAGATTAATGATGATTGATTGATTGATTGATTGATTGATTGATTGATTGATATTTGTGCCCTAAGATTCAAATTTAAAAAAAGGTAGAAAACAATTAACATTATCGTGTGTCATCACTGTTTTCGAGTACTATAGGTTAGACATATGTTTCTACAATGCTATTTGTTCGGGGCGTCGACCCATGTGGATCTTTCGCCCCTACTGGCACCATATTGTATGAACCTGCGTGTAATTGGAATGACGGTGGTGTGGAATGTTGTATGTGAGGAAAGGAAGATTAAGGACGTCACAAACAGCCAGTCCCCAGGCCAGGGATATTAATCATTACAATTAAAAGCCCCTGACCCGGCCGGGAATCGAACCCGGGGCCGCCGTGTGACATTCGGACGCGTTTTCCCCTACACCGCGGGGCCGAACAGCATAGAATAGGCCATTACTTCACGGCTTCCTTTCATCACAGCTCAATATTTTCATACATGTAAGCCTTCTCTACGCGATCCTCTTTTAAGTGAACACCGCATTAAAATCTATTCTGCGGTTCTCAAGCTATGATTGTTCAGATAGGCTTAGGAGTGTGAAGGAAGCGGCTGTGTCCCTAATTAAGATACAGCCCCAGGCATTTTTCCGGTGTGAAAATGAGAAACGACGGAAAAACATCCTCAGGGCTGCCGATAGTGGGGTTCGAACCCACTATATCCCGGATGCAAGCTCACAGCTGCACGCCCCTCACCGCACGGCCAACTCGCCCGGTAGGAATAGTTTTACTAGCTTTGATTATACCTCCGTCATTTTCAGTTTGTCTAGGCCAAATATGAGATTGAGGTAGGTCAGTGAAACTCAACATTTTTTCTCTTGTCCATACCACAAGAAATGACGTTCTTGTTTGTCAAGTATTTAGCTCAGAGGCTGGTTGTTCCCCCCGCCCCCTCCCCCAAAAAAGAAAAGAATACAAAAGTTATGTGGCTAAGGGATCGTAAAAACCGACAGTGGAGCTATAATGAGGCATACGAACCGCATTGAGTTGTGCGGTAGTTTACCACTGCTTTTATCAATAGGCCATAAAGTGCTATTGCAGCATGACCGGTCCTATGGGTAGAACCTTCCATAACATTCAGAAGCCTATGCTGTGTTCCGAATGTCATTTTCAGCACCACCTATACCTCAGCAGCTTCCATATGATTACAGCCGTAAATTAGACGATACTTCGGTGAAAGCTATATTTTGCTCTGGCTTTGCCAGGAGATAGATGTCGAAAATACTGCATCCATAAGGAAATAATAGCATAGCAAATACAATGCGTTGCCCTGAACATAAACCACGCTTAAAATGAGTCACGATAATTAATGAAATGGGAGACCTTGCCATCTTGTCTATTGAGCCACCCTTGTAGTTCATAAGGGTCTAAACGCGGTGTTGAAAATGATACATGAACGTAATATGCTAAATGAGACGTGCGTTGAGGAATGACTGTATTCCCAAACTGCTCTTCTCTCTCATGGTTCAAACTAAAGCGGTGCTGTCATGACAGTGTTGTGATTACTGAATGATATTTATTTTCATTATCCTATGTTGTGAAATTCGCTTAGGATCGTCCCTAGAACAACTGTTTACGAGCAATATCAATCTTCTCCTTCTCCCATACAGATTAGATTGGCATGTTTCTCCACACCATCCAGTTGCTAGTAAACTTGGACATGGCTAACAGTATAAATCACTCAGTGTCTTCTCTCAATCTTCGTGGAAGGCCGAGAGAGCTAAACAGAGTATCGATTGTAAATGTTCTCTTAAGACAAGGGCCAGCACAGCTTTGGAGTTTCATTATTTAAACGAGTTCTTTTTTATCGAAATCGTTCCTGAACGACTTACATGGACGTGGAAGTTAATTCATATGGTCTTGGCAAGATAACTTTAATGTTTTCATTAAAAGGCAGCAAGCAAGCAAGCTTGTACATTTTACGTCACTGTTAATGCCGTGATCATAGCCACGGGACCTCCAGTTATACGTGGAATCCGAGTCATAGAAACATGAATTTTCAATTTCAAAAGTCTCATATGCGTTGACCGGGATTATATTCATGACCTTCCTGATTAAAATCAAATTTCTAAGCTACTCTGCTATCATTCCACAGTTCCGACCAAGTTCACCATAACTTTCTACAAGCATTCTGAGTCGTTTCGCAATATTCACCGTAGGCAAACCGTAGGTTCTCATGTTCATTTTTATCCTGTCCTGTCAGTTGCCTGCACCGATTACTATTTCAAATTTGAAACAATAAAAGTTCATTATGGACGGGTTCGCTTCCACTATGTAGCAAATAAAGTAAAATTTAAAAATAATCATCTCGATTGCTTTCAGCAACATCTCGTCTCTGCCACTCCTTCCTCTCTGGGTGTTAATGGGTCTTCATCTGCAGTATACCTTCTCACAGCAACGAGAACACGTTGTGGTCATCGCCATACGCTGAATATGCTCAAACCTCATTTCTATGAGTGGCGGGTTCCCCTGCATCCAGCTTTTTTTTACTGACAAATTGTGATTATTGCCAAGGGCCTGTTGGATACACAAAATAAGATTCACAAGGACGTGACTTCATTTTGAAATTCCCACATAAATTGACGGGGATTGGAATCACGCACACCTAGGTCAGAAGCCAGAGTGGGACAAGGACGGAATAAGTTCTGTACGAGGGTAGTTGCGAGTAGAATGGAACTCCAGTATTATTTTCTTCTTTTGTCTACATAATACTTTTCCTGGAATGTTGGAGTTAAGCCTTACACAATTAACTTTCCTCATTAAGAGTTAATTAATATCTTCCTCACTATATCATCATCATCACCATCCGGCTCCTTGGGTGAATGGTGAGCATACTAGTTTTCACTTCAGAGGGGCCCGAACTCGATACCTGGTCAGGCCGGTAATTAATTCCTCTGGAGAGGGGACAGGATGTTTGTGTTTATTTTAATAAACTTTTCTTCGTCTACAAACAACACATCACACTACCAACCACCACAGACACACGCAGTAGTGAACGCATTACTCTGCAAAAGGTTGGAGTCAGAAAGGGTATTGGCCGTAAAACTGAGCCAAATCCATATCAGATGCCAACTCCATAAATTGCGAAATATACATGGAAGATTATTATTATTATTATTATTATTATTATTATTATTATTATTATTATTATTATTATTATTATTATTATTATATTCAATCCTCAGGTCCTTCAATGATTTCAGTCCTGGTCTGGTGGTTACAATCGACTTCCGACTTTCCTATTTCGAAGAGTAGCCTGATAAGAGAGACGGAGATCTCTGTTATGATAATAAGAAATAGGCCTACATCAAGCTGTCCAAGTAAAACTGCACTTGACTGGGCAGGAGTCGTCTTGGCAGACCCATGTCCCTTAATTAGCAGTATGGACCAATGAATATGAGAAAGAAGCAGCACTCTATATGCAATAAGCATTACGATATATTAAGATACCACAAACAGAAGACATGTTTACAGAACAGTGGGTAAGATAAGAAAATCTCGCTCATCTACGTCTTGTGAATGAGTTACATAAATTATGTGATCAATTCATTAAACGAAGAGCGCAAAGAATGTTCCTTATTGAATGTGGAGACAGTAACTGCGATACAAGTAAGATAAGTGACACACAAATAAGGTCACTCTTATGTCATAAGGAAATAAACAGCTAGAGGACATTTCTTTGTTGCTGATGACACTACATAAAATAATTACTGCGTTATCTTAGAAGTGAAGCTTCCACGGTGTGAAGAATTATTTAATTTATTTTCCGGGTTGAACCGTGTTGTACTTGTACGCATATCACAGACGTTCAGAAAGAATGAGCGAATGGTATTTTATATTCCTCGCATTTAATATTTTATCAGATTAAATTTTAATTATCACAAAAATATAATTTATCTCCCATGTAGATACAGTACTAACATTATGAGTACCCACAACAAACATATCTATAGATTCAATTTTTTCTTCTAAGAAAAGTGGGCCTGCGAGAAACAAAAACAATGACATTTTATGAAGTGACTAGAGCATAGATTCACGCTGGGCATTTCGTCCCGCGGGCAAACAACACTGTGAGCGGGCGGGCAGGCAGGCAGGCGATGAGCGTACGCTATTCAGACACAGTGACGTTGAGGTTACGTCACAGGTCGTGAAGGTTGGGCGGAGTTGTCCCGGACACTCTTGATCACTGCGGCGATAGCCGACTTTGAGGCAGAAAATAATGACTAAAAGAGGGCAGACATCTACGTTATTTTCAATTTACGTTGTACGAAATACGTGATTTATGTTCATTGCAATTTATGTATTTTGACCGGATACTATAAACAGTTAGGCCTACAACGTCAAATATTTTTGTATTGTACGTAATGAATTTCAGCTTTCAATCTTATATTTTAAGAGGTGCTTTAGGAATATTTCTAATATGGAGTTGAAGTGGATAAGCTGTGGCTTGTGGTTGATTGGGTTTAACTTAACTGATAAAGTCACCAACAATCCATTTATGCTTACCGGGAGTAACATCAGTTAGCTTATTTATTTGAAGGCATACTGTATGTCTATTTCGTAGATAAATTTACATTGTTATTGTACTTTAATCTTGGATAGCAAATATCTATGTCCTCATTCGTGACAAAACTCCCTCGCCACGTACAGGCTAGCTATTATCATTGGACGGCGATAGGTAAGTTTTAATACTATTTTCAGAAATTCAGTGAACAGGGAAATTCACATAACACTATGCAAAATCAATCAGTAAACGTGTTGAATTATGCAAATATATTTTTTCCTGAATGAATAACAGGAATTTTACTTTTTTAAATGGAAATACTGTCCTTCCCATCCAAGCAATTGTAAATTGTAGCATGCACAATTAAACCTTGTGTAGCACAAAAATTATAACGTGTTAGTTTTCTTTGAATGTAAACATATACGAAAATAAATCTATTTATGTCTAGTGCAGCATAAATCAAACCGGAATGTGTTGAAAATGTCGGTTTTCTTGCGATTATAGTATTTTTATTTTTAATACTGTACCCGAATCAACATGTCGCTGAGTAATGGAGGAAAGCTTCGTAGTCACAATCGAACGTCACTGCCCCATTTTCCTGTAAAGTGTGTTCGCTCTCTCGCTTCACTGTGACGTATGCTTGCTACGTAAGCTGCCCGTATTTACGTCAGGCCAGCCTGGCCGTACTGGGCTAGCCTCAACGAGCGCACAGCTGAGCACCTCTGGACTAGAGAGAGAATCCACCAGACAGCCGGCCCTATTAGGGAATCGAAATGATCGACCTCCAAATCAGTTCATATGAACAATATTTATTTTACCTGTTGTTTTTGTATAAGCGGAATTTGTGTTAAAAATAAAATTAAAACTGCTAAACACCGGGTGGGTTTTCTCATTCGAATTTTAATGGAAAAAGAAAGTTAAATACACAGTGTTCCAGGTCAGGGAGTACAAATAGTGTCTAAAAATCGCCAACGATTTTTTTAAGTACAGACCCCGCTATGGTCTAGATCAGGGGTTTCCAATTTGTAGGAGCTCGAGGGCCATTTTGGAAACCTTAGTCATGTTCGCGGGCCGCACTTGAATAGGTTAATTTTCGTAAAATTCTGCAAATAGTACAGAAGCACCATTATGAAATAATATGCATAGTTCAATTGAAATGAGGGTTTGATAATTTTAATTGCTTAAAACATTATTTTAAAATTGCATAAAAGAGAAGTTCGGAGCCGGGCTGAGTGGTCGAGACGATTCAGGTGCTGGCATTCTGGCTCAGCCCGGTCGTATTTCAAGGTGCCAAGTACGTCAGACTCGTGTAGGTAGATTTACTGGAACGTAAAAGAACTCCTGCGGGACGAAATTTCGACACCTCGGCGTTTCCGAAAACCATCAAAAGTAGTCAGTGGGACCCAAAAATAATTCAAATTTTAATTTTTAAAAATAATAAATAATCTATTGAGAACAAGTGAATACTTGAAAAGAGGAACTAGTATTAAAGAATAATTAGTTCTGACTTCGGTCTACAAGGTGTATTAAAATGAATACGGTACGTTTTTGAACGAGCTATGAAATATTTTTTGTGACTTTTCTTCACGTTATTTCTTACAGTGCTCTCACGGGCCGCAAACATGGCTTCGCGGGCCACATGCTGCCCGCGGGCCGCCATTTGAAAACCCCTGGTCTAGATGATGGTGTCAGGGATTTCTTTTAAAGTTCAGCGTCTTCTTTGGAACTGTCCCTCTAACGCCAATCATAAGCCCAATGACTTCCCATTTTTTAATCTAATACTTCTTTCCGAGATCCTCAGTGCATGCTTCATATAAGCTATGGCCAATCGAGTCTGCTGTTCCTTGAATCTTATAGTGGGATCATTCACCACACCCGTACCTTTTGCCCGAGCAATTATAACAATATTAGCTTGTCTTGCAGATACATTTGTGCAAAGACATCCTATTTCTTCATAGACCTCCAAGTGTACACAAGTATTAATAGTGTAAATCAATACACGTACTGTGAATGTGTAAGGCATCACCATGGCTCGTCTTCTTCCTGACATTTTCCCCAGATACTTCGGGTTGGTGAATTTAGCCCAGTTTTATGGCCAACACAAACGTGAATGGACGTATTCGCTATTGGGTGTTTCTGTGGTGGTCCCTGCCCTGGTCGGGACGACAACCCGTCTTCTGAATTGAAGGTCTTAGAGCTGACCGTTCAGCCAAGGAGCCCAACAGTTATTGAGAGAGCAAATTGTGCCTGCATACGAAGGCGATTGGAAAGGTTCATGAGTGTGTGAGGCTACGTCCGCACCAGAGGTGGCTTGCTTAGCGCCTAGATGCTGTATAGTCGCTAAGATGATTCATCCAAGCAAACAAACTCCCGAGAATGAATGGAAGTGGCCGTACCGAGCGCTCGACTTGACTTGGCTTCCTGGGTCGTCGCTAAGCGTCTACCCTAGGGAACGAACTGGGCTGTTTTAAAAGCGTCTACCCTAGGGAACGAACTGGGCTGTTTTTCCAAGCTTCTATCCAGATAGAAACGTGAATTAATAGTACTTAATAATAATAATAGTAATTAATAGTACTTAAAGTACAGTTTACGTACTTTTTGTTCACTTTTGACTTGAAAATAGATTAGTTATTCGTGTCAGCAGCGTTTAAACGAGAAGCCTTGTACAACTCGTCACATGAGCTGCACAAAAATGCTATTGTGCTCAAAAAACTTTGGGAAGAGGTAGCGTAGGAAGTTGGCAAAGGTGGTAAGTACATGATGATGATGATGATGATGATGATGATGATGATGCTTGTTGTTTTAAGGGGCCTAGCATCTAGGTCATCGGCCCCTGATGGTACGAAATGCACAAAATAAAAATCCAAAATCCTCCACTGACCAGAATTCAAAACGTGAGAACGAAAAATGAACGGATGGATATGAAGTTAAAACAATCAGTGGATCCGGCCCGCAATGCCTCAGTCTCAGAAACTGACGGAGAGCAATAGTAATACTGACCAAGGGACTGCTTCCATAGCTCAATACTGCATCGATGATGCTTGCAAGCTAAAGGGGTCCAAAATATAGGTTACCGGCCTCTCATAATGGTACTTTTCGCTTGGAAAGTAGAACCATGGTATTTGATATGGTGCGGTACTAATCAAAAGTATCGTAGACTCGCGGTATTCCACACATTATGGTACTACTCACAGATAATGAAATTCGCACAGGTAATACAGACCTATGGTGTTTCACACAGCGGCGCCATTTACAGGCAACGCAAACCTATGGTTTCCATCACGTAAGTGTACTAACCACAGGGACTCGTACTATCCCGTGGTGTTCCTTATACAGTGGGTACTAATCATAGGCAAGCCAGAACCCTGGTATCGCTCATATAGTGCTACTAATCACAGGTACCGTAAAAGCCTGACCGCACGGTGCTCCTGATTGCTACTAATCACAAACGTACTTCGTACCTAACGTAGTAATACGCGCAAATAATAACGACCCATGGTGTTCCCCGCGTGTTGGTACTAATCACAAGTAGTTTCATGGTTCTAATCCAAGCACCCCTTGGTCGGCCCTTTTAGTCGCCTCTAACGACAGGCAGGGGATACCGTGGGTATATTCTTCGTCTGCGTCCCCCACCCACAGGGGGTTGTGTGTTTGGTCCGCGAGAGGTATTTTATTTCCCTCAAGTCCGCCGGCAAACCGGTTAGGACCCCCCTAAACGCCACCTGGGACGCGCCACGTGGGAGTATCACCTCTCCCCCTGCTACACCAGCGTAGTAGGTTCGTGAGGTAAGTACAAATCAAAGTATGTATGTATGTATGTATGTATGTATGTATGTATGTATGTATGTATTCAGCCCTAAGGCTGGTTGGATCCTCAACAGCACGGCCATCAGCTGCCATATATGGCATAGACATCACTGAAGAGGCGTACTAGAAAAATGAAGATTGAGGAAGTTTCCCGTTGCTTTCCTCACTGAGCCAGAAGTTGCTATTACATATCAGTCTGCCAAGCCCCTTGAAATGCATGCACCAACCGACCCTATGAGCAACATTTTCACACCATTCATAGCAGGGACTGGCTGCAGAAGGAATGGCATTACTAGCATCGCTCATACCTCAGTCACTTTCATATAGTCAAAGCCCAGGATAAGACAGAGACAGATCAATGAAAGTAACAAAATAGTGTATTTATATATATATATATATTTATTTATGATACCTAAAGCATTTACGAGTTGTGATAATGATGAAGTCCGCCTCTGGTGTAGTGGTTAGTGTGATTAGCTGCCATCGCCGGAGGCCCGTGTTCGATTCCCGGCTCTGCCACAAATTTGAAAAGTGGTACGAGGGCTGGAACGGGGTCCACTCAGCCTCGGGAGGTCAACCGAGTAGAGGTGGGTTCGATTCCCACCTCAACCATCCTGGAAGTGGTTTTCCGTGGTTTCACACTTCTCCTCCAGGCAAATTCCGGGATGGTACCTAACTTAATTAAGGCCACGGCCGCTTCCTTTCCTCTTCCTTGTCTATCCCTTCCAATCTTCTCATCTCCCCGCAAGTCCCCTCTTCAGCATAGCAGGTGAGAATGCCTGGGCGAGGTACTGGTCACCCTCCCCAGTTGTATCTCCCGACCCAGAGCCTGAAGCTCCAGTACACTGCCCTTGAGGCGGCAGAGGTCGGATTCCTCGCTGAATTCAAGGGAAAACCGACCCTGGATTGTAAACAGATAAAGAAGAAGATACTGATGAATGTTTCTATCAACACTTGTTTGTTTGACATTAAATGTGGTCATTACAGCGATGGATTATGTTTTCAGGTAAAGGTACAGCTCCATTTACGTTTAATTCGTGTACCCAACGAGACGAAGAACGCAGGTAGAATAAGTTCGTACTTCAGACTAGAATTCTCAGCAAGAAGTTATTTTCTTCCTGACTTCGACAGAGACATTTTAAGTCGTCCTCGTCTGGAGAGCAATATTAACGCAGCTCCCGGCAGTGCGGCCACCACATATCTTACTTAAGAGCCTATCTACGCACCTAGCTAAGCACCTAACCATGCAAGCCACCTCCGGTGCGGACGTAGCCTTAAAGTTCAGGACCTGCGTTTTTAATGACACGTACCGAGCAGGTGGCGGCGCGGTTTGAGTCACGTAACTATAAGCTTGCATTCTGGAGATAGTGGGTTCGAACCTCACTCTCGGCAAGCCACAGGATGCTTTTCAGTTGTTTCCCATTTTCACACCAGACAAATAGTCCGACTCGTTGGATGAATGGTCAGCGTACTGGCCTTCGGTTCAGACGGTCCCGGGTTCGTTTTCGGGTCGGGGATTTTAACCTTAATTGGTTAATTCCAATAGTTCGGGGGCTGGGTGTGTGTGTGGGGGGGGGGTATTCAAAATTAGAAATCATCCTAGGTAGAGCCCTCATCTTCACAGACATGCAGGTCGCCTAATAGGCCGTCTACTAGAAAAAGGCCTGCACCAGGCCTCCCCGGAGGCCGTACGCCATTAAAAAACCAGGCAAATGTGAACTTTGCTATATTATTTTGTTCTGCGTTGTTATGGGGTCACTTTGAGCAAGAACATCTGAATACCATAGGAGCTTTGAATAAATGTGAATACTAAATAAGTTGGAAGCTAAATGATAGAGCATCAGGTGAGAAATTCATAGTCTGTGGGTACGATTGCCATCCGTGTCTGGTTCGTATTTTTTTGCCCCGTACGTAACATACCCATCCTTGGCATAAACTCGACACGACTTAATAAGCTATACCATCGTCGCTGTAAGACCTGTCTATGTCGGTACAACGTAATAGCAATAGAAAAATCTGCACGAAGAAAACAATATATATATATAATATTGATCAGCATTTAGAGTGATTTGTATCCAGACAGCTAAACATCCGATCCGAGAAAGCTGCCGAATTAAGAGTCATTAGTTTATAGCAATAGTTCTCAAACTTAGGTAAGCATACACACAGAGCAGATGAGAGGCTTATAGGGGGTACGCCGAGCAGGTTACGAGGAAAAATTTGAAGGAAATAAAAATAAGTACAAATAACGTGTGTTCACTCAAAAACATTTTGTCTGTCATGCCTTTAAACTTAATACGCCATAATGTTCAGTGAAAAGAATCGAGGGCTATTAAAGACTTTCGTCTGGAGTCTGGCATTGTATGGAAGCGAAACATGGGCACTAACTATCTCAGGAAGAAAGCAGAAGCTTTTGAAATATAGTATTACAGAAGAAAGCTGGAAGTGAGATGGGTAGATCGAATCACGGATGAAGAGATACTGAATCGAATTTATGATGATTATGATGCTAGTTAAAGGAGCCTAACATCCAGGTCATCGGCCCCTAATGGTACGAAATGAGACGAAATGTAATGCCAAATTAGAAGTCCAAAATCCTGCACTGACCACAATTCAAAACATGAGGTCGAAGAATGAATTGATGGATATGAATTTAAAACAATCAGTGGATCCGACCCGCAACAACTCACATTCACGGAAACTGTCGTAATTTAATGGCGTGTGGCCTCCGGAGAGGCCTGGTGCAGGTCTTTCAAGTTGACGCCGTGTAGGCGGCCTGTGAGTCTATGGGGATGGGGCCCTACCTATGATGAATTCTAATGGTGAAGACGGCACACACACCCAGCTCCCGAGCCATGGGAATGAACCAATTAAGGTTAACATCCCCGACCCGGCCGGGAATCGAACCCGGGGCCCTCTAGACCAAAGGCCAGCACGCTAACCATTTAGTCATGGAGCCGGACAGAAACTGTCGTAAAACGATAGTATTACTGACCAAGGGACTGCTTCTATAGCACAATACTGAATCGATGATGCTTGTAGTCTAAACTGGTCCAAAATCCAAGTCATCGGCCCCTCATAACGGTACTTATCGCTAGGAAAGTAGAACCATGCTATTTGTCATTTCGCGGTACTAATCCAAAGTAGCGTAGACTCGCGGTATTCCACACATTATGGTTACTACTCACAGGTAATGAAATTCGCACATGTAACACAGACCTACGGTGTTTCGCACATTGCGGCGCCATTTACAGGCAACGCAAACCTATGGTGTTCCTCACATAGTGGGTACTAATCATAGGCAAGCCAGAAACATGGTGTCGCTCATATAGTGCTACTAATTACAGGTACTGTGAAAGCCGACAGCGCACTCTGTTGCTACTAATCTCAAACCTATTTGGTACCTAACATAGTGGCACTGCACGCAAGTGAAGGCGACCCATGGTGTTCCCCGCGTGGTGGTATAAATTACAAGTAGTCTCATGGTTCTAATTCAATCATCCCTTGGTCGCTCCTTTTAGTTGCCTCTTACGACATGCAGGGAATACCGTGGGCGTATTCTTCGTCTGCGTCTTCCACCCACAGAGGGTAGAGAGTAGGAGAAAAGAAGAAAAAATGGATCCGTCACATCGAAGAATGAAGTAACGGACGAAGAAAGACAAGGGCCACGAAGCGCATGAAAATGATAGACTCCCTAGGCCTCGAATGCTCTAATACCGTCGGGGTCGGAAAAGAACAAGAGTTGACCAAGGGAGGTCGGACAGGATAGATGAAAGTGAGGAGCCTGGCACAAGTAAGTGGAAGCAATGCCAGGATTCAGCTAAGTGCCCCGTGGTCGCCAAACCACGCCCCCAAGTTGAGAGCCTCTGGAGCCCATTTTATTCGTTTCTTACGACAGGCACGGCATACCGTGGGTGTATTCTTCGTCGGCGTCCCCCACCCACGGGGGGTCTGAATCGAATTGGTGAGAGGCGAACGATTTGACAAAATGTGACTAGAACGAGAGATAGAATGTTAGGACACATCTTAAGACACCAGGACTTGTTCAGTTACTTGTTGAGGGAAGTGTAGGCGGTAAGAACAGTAGGTGTAGAACAAGGCATACATGTGACGAACAGATTAGAGTAGATATAGGATGTAGTAGCTACGTAGAAATGAAAAGATTAGCAAAGGACAGGGTGGCATGGAGGCTGCATCAAACCAGTCTATGGACTGCTGAACCGACAAAAATATGTCATAATGCTATTGGCTAAGTTATAACATTACCGTTCTGGAATCTGTCAATCTAAAAGATAACTCATTTTGACCACTTCCGGTTGCAGCAACTTGGACGAGTTTCCTCATCTAGCTGATCGTTTATGATACCTTTCTCCACCTGTGAGAATTCTTTTTCATCCATGGTTCACCTAAAATATCAGTACGACAAAGCAAAGTCATCTCCGTACAGGCCATGAAGGCCCTTGGAGGGGTGGAATGTAGAGGCTTCCACCATTCGTAACCTCGGCACGTGATGGAGTAGAGTGGCTAGCTCCACGCCCGCCGCCTTTGCCTCCAGGAATTAACCTGGTACTCATTTTTGGTGTAGACTGAGTGAACCTGAGGACCATATGCACCTCCGGAAGTGGAAATCTCTTTTTGTAAACTTTACGACTTCCTGACGGGGACTCGAACCCACGTCTTCACCGTCCCGGCCAGGCAGCCCCTAATATCAGTACCACAGTAAGCTAAATTTGGAGCCGGACTTCCGCTTGAATATTTCACTTGGACAACCAGACATCAAAAAACTATGTTCAGTCATGCAGGCACAATCATCGCATTGAAAACTTTGATGATACATAATCTCTCATATCCGGAATTAGGATTGAAATTATTCATTCATACTTGTTATTTAATAATGAGGATGATACCTGGTGTTTTACAAACTTTCATACAAACAGAGAATGTTTTCTTCATTTTATTATAAATAATAATAATGTTATTTGCTTTACGTCCCACTAACTACTTTCTAAGGTCTTCGGAGACGCCGAGGTGCCGGAATTTAGTCCCGCAGGAGTTTTTTTACGTACCAGTAAATCTACCGACACGGGGCTGTCGTATTTGAGCACCTTCAAATACCACCGGACTGAGCCAGGATCGAACCTGCCAAGTTGGGCTTAGAAGGCCAGCGCCTTAACCGTCTGAGCCACTCAGCCCGGCCATTTTATTATCATTGCATGATACTTGATAGAGATCAAAATTCGGCGAGTTGGCCGTGCGCGTAGAGGCGCGCGGCTGTGAGCTTGCATCCGGGAGATAGTAGGTTCGAATCCCACTATCGGCAGCCCTGAAAATGGTTTTCCGTGGTTTCCCATTTTCACACCAGGCAAATGCTGGGGCTGTACCTTAATTAAGGCCACGGCCGCTTCCTTCCAACTCCCAGGCCTTCCCTATCCCATCGTCGCCATAAGACCTATCTGTGTCGGTGCGACGTAAAGCCCATAGCAAAAAAAAAAAAAAAAAAAAAATCGTAAAACTGTTCTGATGTGTTCACAAGTTATATCATGATCTCGTCTTATTAATTACAATGTGTATTTAGAAGAGCTGTTTTCAATCAGTTAAATATTGCTGTAATAATGTTCCGGGTAATCATATTTTAAATCCGTCATTTTGGTTTGGGAAGTTTTGTCTTGGGGTTACATGAAAATTATAGTTATGAGTGAGGGATACAGTCGAAAAAAGTGTTTGAGATCATCTAGTTTATGGCAGCACGAGGCTGAGAAGGTTAAAGCCATTTTCAGACTCTAGCTTATATAATAATACTCCCATTTTGCGTTTCATTTTATATTATACCAGTATTTGTCAGGCACTCTTTGAAGGCTACTTTCTAGTTTTAGACACATTTTAAATATTTATTGATAGAAAATGAGCAGCTCATGCAATCCAGGACACATAATTAAAGAAAACAGATTCATATTTCTCGGATGCATACAAAATTCGTGTAAAAGTGAAGTCATCTCCACTCAGGGCATGAGGCCTTTAGAGGAGCTGAATGTAAATGCTTCCACTAATCGTAACCACGACACTAAGTGGAATAGTGTGTGATCAGCCCTATGCCCGGCCACCCTTGCTCCCAGGAATTAACCCGATAATCATTTTTGGTGTGAACCTAACGGTCATGTGGCTCTCCAAACGTGAACATCCCATTCTAAAATTTTCGGCTTCTTGGCGGAATCGGGCTCCAGCCTTCTACAGTAGGGGTTGCATGGCCCGGAATCGATTCCTGGCCAGTCCAGGGAATTCAATTCATAACTGGGGAGGGGTTCAATTTGCTTCGTGGGACCAACTGAGGGGCTGTTGATACGAGAGGCAGCGAATTTCGTCAAGAAAGCCAAGAAATACGGCTGAGGTTATCCTTACGCTCACCAAGTGGAATTTCAGTATCTGCAGGCTGAGGATCTAATGGGTTGAGGCAACACAATTTATTTATTTATTTATTTGACGGCGAATCGTTCCGTGACCCTCCGCGTGAACCAAACGTATCTATCGCCTTGGTTTGGCAGCCCTGACATCGAGAGCCCGGTCGATTTTTACTATGCTCTGGGAGATCTCTCCAAGATCTTTTCCGGTCAAATCTAAATAGGGCCGACAATTGACACCGGGAGCACAATTCAGAAACAAGGAAGGAGCTTACATTCATTCGCAACTAAGCCGCTCGAAATTCAGGTGGACTGGACGATGGTGCTAAGGTACACAGATCATATCTCAGGATGTTCATCAAGTTCCATTCTCTCTTGTAACGAGGTACTTGGGAGCTATTCCCTTTATACTGCAGGTAATGAATGGAGATAATGAAGTATTGATGGACAGCTTGTAAATGGTGAATTAACAAGGCACGAGGAGAAAAATTAATTGCCACAGGTTTTATTCTCCGCTGTATTGTAGATGGGGACGGTAGAATACAGCCGCGATATTCTCTGAACTAAGCGAGTTGGCCGTGCGCTTAGGGACGCGCAGCTGTAAGCTTGCATTCGGGAGATAGTGGGTTCGAACCCCACTATTGGTAGCCCTAAAGGTGGTTTTCCGTGGCTTACCATTTTCACATCAGGCTAATGCTGGGACTGTACCTTAATTAAGGCCACGGCCGCTTCCTTACCACTCGTAGAGCATCTTCCTATCCCATCGTCGCCATAATATCTATCTGTGCCTGTGCGACGTAAAGCAAATTGTAAAAAAATATATATTCCCTGAGACTAAAAGGGGAAACTTCCAGGGCAAGCACGGGCCACCTATCTGAGTCTGTCACTGCTTCCACTTGCTTGAGCCAGCCTCCTCACTTTCATCTTCCCTAAATTACTTCCCTTCACTCTCTTCCGACGCCGATGTTCATAGGCTTGCGAAATCCAAGATGCCCTTCGTGGACATTCTCTTTCTTTTACCGATACTCTCATTTTTCAAAAGGTCGACCTCTTGCCATTTCTCCTCTGATTATTTAGAAAAGGATGGCTGCCTAGCTGTAGTTCCTCTTCAAGTTATAATCATCACCACTACTCGTAGCCTTGACACTAAGTAGAGAAAACTATAGATTTCACTTTTGATACGCAGCGGCCACCATCAGCTTCCATACGTTGTTAGGCTGTTAATGGCGTGTTCTTGAATGGCGCTTTTCAGAAGATCCCAGGCATGCTCTGTGCAGTTCATGTTTGGACTTGCTGCTTCTTTAAATACCGGCTTGATGACAGTATTGATCAACGACTCTTTCACGGTGTGCCCGGGCATTATCATTTTCCAGGAGAAACATATCCCCAAATGCCTGTCAGTAAGGGTACACAGCTATCTAAAGACGTTTGTGATGTACAGTACATCCTGGTCTGGGCGGGAATCATGCTTAGACGCCGAACGCCAGTAGTTCGTATTGAGGGCACAATGACGGGTCGGCTGTACTGTACATCACAAACGTCTTTAGATAGCTGTGTACCCTTACTGACAGGCATTTGGGGATATGTTTTTGCTGGAAAATGATAATGCCCGGGCACACCGTGAAAGAGTCGTTGATCAATACTGTCATCAAGCCGGTATTTAAAGAAGCAGCAAGTCCAAACATGAACTGCACAGAGCATGCCTGGGATCTTCTGAAAAGCGCCATTCAAGAACACGCCATTAACAGCCTAACAACGTATGGAAGCTGATGGTGACCGCGCAGAGAGAATGGGACAATATGCTACAAGAGCGACTGGATACCCTCATTTTCAGTATGCCCGGCGCGTTAGGGAACTTGTGAGTTCTCGAGGTGGTCACACACGTTATTGATCCAAGTGGAGAAAGACGAGAGAAGAGAATAGAAGAGAAGAAAACAACGACGTTTCCCAAAAAACAGAAGCTAGTGTATTTTGTTTATCGTTATGATACAAAATGAAACGTTTTTTAATATTTGTGTCGTTTCATAAAACATGCATTTGCAACATGCTTGCTGAAAGAGGACATGTTATGTTATTGTACTTTTGGTACAATACACTCCTTGCAGAACTTTTTTGAGCAGTTTATAAGCTTTGAGTGGAGTTTTAAATATTGGTCAGACAGCTAATTCATGGAATAAACATGCTAACTGCAATTGGAATACATCCAAGTTAAGCTCTTCGTTCTCTTTCTATCTATCTTTCTTTCTTTCTTTCTTTCTTTCTTTCATTCTTTAACTCATTCATGTAAATAGTTATGAAAATCTTTTAGTTGCTAGCCAGGTAAGAAAAGTTACGAATATGAGGTGAAGGAAGTTCTTTGACCGTAACTACGAAGATAGCAACAGAGGTTGTAAACAACTATAAAACACCTCTACGTGATAGTAAGAAAAACAAATACAAAATATCTCACTTCACTAAGAAGGTTGTTAAAGAAGCATATTAAAATCCATTTCAGTTCTGAAAACAACGTGGGAATCTTGAAATAAAAATAAAACTAACTAAAAAATAAATAAAAAATACCGAATCAGCTGGTTACGAGGACGGGTCGTGTAGATGTAAACTTGCATTCAGGTGATGGCGGATTCGAACCCCACCTAGGCGGCCCATCTTCTCTCCCTCTCTGCCACAACTACCACAATGGAACCAAGAGAGTTGCCTGCGCGGTCGGGTCCGTGTAACTGTAAGCATGGATTCGGGAGACCTCCACATAACCTCCCAGCTCGTGAGCCTTCAAACCCTTTTCAGTTTCCCACAGAACCATAAAATGAAGCGCTGCATCACATGGGTTCCTTATCAAAAGAAGGTTATCAATCCGATTCCAACGGGCTAATTTAGAAACACTCTGTACAACAATCCTGTGAAAATATATTAGCAGTCGGGCTGAGTGGCTCATATGTTAGAGTGCCGGCTACCTGACCCGAAGTTCGAGGTTCGATCGTTGCTCATTGCTGTGGTATTTGAAGGTAGATTTGTCGGTATGCGAAATAATTCCTGCGAGACAGATCTCAGAAAACTCAAACAAGTATTTACCGGGACGAAAAATCAACAAATAATAAAACACCACAACGGCAGTGAATTACCCATGTTTTCTGTAATAAGCCATTATGCCTTACAAGGAATATGCCCTTTTTTAGTTTATCCATTCGATGTACTTTGTTGTTGTTTTTCACGGAACTCGTCGCCATAATTGTGGCCTTGGCAACAAAACCTGAAAGTGGGTAGGTTAAACGCTGACCGAGTATTGGCTCAAACACGTGGGCTTGAGCGTGGTGTCGAAGACCTGACCAGCTAATTATAGACGCCCGAGTACTGAATGAACTGGACTTGCCACCTCTCAACTTTATCACAGCTAATGAATCGAGGTATTACGAGCAGAGACTTTAATACGGCTACATTCACTGGACAACGTCACTGAGAACTTTCCAATGATCAACAACGTATGGGAGAGAATTACCCAATCTTCCTACATTCATACATAGCCTTGTATGTTTAAACAAGCACCTCACGAAGACTTGGTTTGTTTTTTGTTTGTTTCACCATCTTGTAACACGACTCGTTGGCTGAATGGCCAGCGTACTGGCCTTCGGTTCAGAGGGTCCCGGGTTCGATTCCCGGCCGGGTTGGGGATTTTAACCTAAATTGGTTAATTCTAGTGGCCCGGGGGCTGGGTGTTTGTGCTGTCCCCAACATCACTGCAACTCACACATAATACTATCCTCCACCGCACTAACACGCAGTTACCTACAAATGGCAGATGCCGCCCACCCTCATCGGAGGGTCTGCTTTACAAGGGCTGCACTCTGCTAGAAATAGCCACATGAAATTTAAAAAAAAAGTCTTGTATACAAAGCCTAGCTTTCACTACTTCTTCTTCTTCTTCTTCTTCTTCTTCTTCTTCTTCTTCTTCTTTTCATACCACTTTTCGCACACCTGTGGGGTCGCGGGAGTGAACTGCGTAGCATGTGTGGATTTGGACCTGTTTTACGGCCGGATGCTCTTCCTGACGCCAACCCTATATGGAGGAATGTAATCACTGTTGCGTATTTCTGTGGTGGTTGGTAGTGTGGTATGTTGTCTGAATATGATTAGGAGAGTGTTGGGAAGGACACATACACCCAGTTCCCGAGCCAGAAGATTTAATCAGAAGCGATTAAAATCCCCGACCCGGCCGGGACCCTCTAAACTGAAGGCCAGGACGCTGACTATTCAGCCAACGAGTCGGACAAAGCCTAGCTTTCACTGAAAATGCACATTAGGGAGATGGGATCACACAGACAGGTAGTTTCCTCGTTGCTTGCCTCACTAAGCCAGAAGGATCCATAACATACGTTTACACCAAACGACCATTTCGCTGTCACCATCAAACCATTCATTATGGGGATCAGTCTAATGAGAGGTGTTATTATGCAGCGGCGGGCATAAATCTGTCTCTATAATATCGTCTAAACTGAAGATAAATAATAATAATAATAATAATAATAATAATAATAATAATAATAATAATAATAATAATAATAACCTGGATCCTTAAATGACTGGTCAAATTTGAGGCTTTCGGATCAAAGGGGCCAGATTTCGATCCGTGGTCGGGTTGGGGATTGTAACCACCTTTGGTTATTTCCTCTGACTCGCGAACTGAGTGTTTTGTGTTTGTCTAATGCATATAGTTTCATTCATACGCATCGCATGATACTACTAACCACCATAAAATAGGTTTACACATTCTGCGGTAAGGCTGACTGTGTCTTATTCTAGCCCTCCGTAAGGGTGTAGTGGCATCATGTAGCTGGGCTCTTGACAACCTGTCTCTGCTCTTAGCACGGTGAATTGCCTGTTGTAGGTTCTCTCCAGTTAGGCTCTTTAGTTGATCTACCCATCTCATCTCAATGGAACACGTCCTCTTGGCCTTCGTCCAGCGACTTTCCCTTCAATGATCGTCTTCTCCAGTTCATTGGGTCTTCTAACAATGTGACCGAAGTACCTGAGCTGTTGTTGTGGATACTCTTATTCTGAAATCGAGCTGTTTCAGGACTGACTCGTTCGCTCGGTGTGCCGTGCAAGGTATTCGCAATATTCTTCTGTAGTACTTCACTTCCAAAGAGTCGAACCTGCGGTAGTATATGATCTTTAACGTCCAGGTTTCTGCTGCGTAGGTGGCAGTGGGAAAAATGAGTGTCTGCAATTATAGTCGTTGCAGTAATGGAGGTACCGAGCAGGTGGCCGAGCGGTTTAGATCACGTGGCTGTCACCTTGCATTCGGGAGATAGTGGGTTCGAACCCTACTGACGGCAGCTCTGAAGATGGTTTTCTGTAGTTTCCGGTTTTCACACCAGGCAAAGTTTGAGGCTGTACCTTAATAATGAAATGTCGTATGGCTTTTAGTGCCGCCCGCAGTCTCTAGTGGTAGAAACAACAGATTCGAAGTACTCAAAGCAGCTAACCACCTAATAGTTAGCAAGCCTCGCGATATCAGGCAGGCTGACCCTAAGTAGCGGTTAAAAGTCTAATAATAATAATAATAATAATAATAATAATAATAATAATAATAATAATAATAATAATAATAATAATAATAATAATAATACTATAAACAACAATCGTATGGCTCCGCTGCCGAGTTGACCGTCCTTTACAAATTAACGTTTGCCGGATGCAGGCGCTAGATGCTCCGTATCACACCAGAGGCAGACTCCACGGTTTTGTGGTCAGCATCTCGGTCTTCGTTCCATCGGCCCTGGGTTCGGACTTCCGGGATTTACATTTTTAAACGGTTAATTCTCATAGCTTGAGGACGGCGTGTTTGTGCTGTCCCCAACACTCCTGCAACTCAAACTACACACACATTTTTAATTCTTCTGTCGAATTTTCAAGACCTGTGAGATCGCGGACACGAACTGCGTCGCACAGGTAGATATGGCCCTGTTTTACGGCCGGACGCCCTTCCTGACGCCATTGCTACACGGAGGGATGTAATTACTATTGTGTTTATGTGGTGGTTCGTAGTGTGATGTGTTGTGTGAATATGAAGAGGAAAGTGTCGAAACAAACACCCAGTCCCCTAGCCAGAAGAATTAGTTAGACGCGATTAAAATTCCCAACCAAGCCGGGAATCAAACCCGAGACCCTCTGAACTGAAAGTCTTAATGTTGACCATTCAGCGAAGGAGTCGGACTGTCCTCCACCACACTAATAGTTAATAATATATACAATAGGCATCGTCCACCTTCGTCGGAGAGTCTGACTTACAAATGCTACGCCAGACTAGCAATATCCACACGAAATAATAATAAAGGGGATCTGAGTTACAGTGTGTCATTTTTCAGACTGTACCTGGCTGATGCCAAAGGAAAAATTATACGAGCAGCAGACTGTTGGATGAAATCTGATATAGAATCTTCCTTAAAATTGGAACTATTTCTAACCACTCGTCCCTAATTTGTACACTGTTTTGTTTTTAAGCTGAGGTCCTTCATCATGAGAATTCCTATAAACTCAAGCTCTGCTGTCTCCCATGTCTTTCTCACATACGTTCTGTCTTTCTTCAATCCACCTCTTATTCGTCTTCTGGTTTACATACCTCATCTCTCTCTCTCTATCATCCTCCAGCTATCACAGTTGTTTAACATTATTTCTTTCGTTGCTTGTACTGTCACACTTCTCCTCACCTTCCTATTTACTTTCCACTAAATTCCTGGTGCGAGCGAAAACAAACAGCTCGCTGGAGAACGCCCCGGGTGTGCGACCTGTCTCAGCGACAACATCGCACAAGACGAATACGCCTGCTCATGTAATTGCAGCGACATTAGCATGCAGGAGATAGCACAGTATCGAACTCTTGCCTGTCGCAGCATAACTTGCAAACCGGAGATCGTAAGAACAACGAACATTCATCTTCTCAGTGTCAGAATACTTAAAACCGTAATTCGTCTTATCACTTAGGGAGTGCAATTAATTTCCTCAGATCTTTACACAGACAGGTTCAAATGTTCAAGGTATTTGAAACGTGTTAAGAAAACTGTCTCTCGGTTAATATATCAATGAATATTGAATTTCTAGCATATACAGGAGAAGAAAAGACTTTGTAATATTATTACGGAATCATAAAATCCTACCCAGATCTAACTTCTGTGAGATAATTATTGCTTACAATCAGTAGTCTTAAAATAGTTATTACAAACAATGATGGGCTTTCTATCGACAAGCTTATTAACAATGTTACAAGACACGCATTCAAACTTGTTGGCTTTAAAAAAAAAGGAAGTTCAGAATTTGCATCTATTGTACGGATTAAAGTTGTATACTGCTTCCTCATATTTGGTCGTCAATCGAATTTTGCTGCCAGGTATGGTTTCCCCCGAGGCAATATTAAATACAGAATCTGAAAGAACTGCAGCTCTTCCTGGAACTCTCCCGTTGTTAACTTTGTAAGCAGTTATTGTTCTTCTTCAGATTCACATCCTGAATATTTCTAAACGTTCTGTCTTGCTATAAGGGTGTCTAGAGTTCACATACCGTACGCGCACCTTTTAGCGAAACACGGACACCCTAGTGCTGAATAGGTCGACCTCGGGTATCTTCGAGATTCGTATTGGCAACCTTTGAAATACAAACTATGAATCGCTTATGCATCGCTGTGTGACATCTGGCGTACACTTGATGTACTAGTACTGTTGTTTACACAGCAAAGCCAAACTATAGAATTCATGCTGGAACAAGATTCGCATCGAGAAATGTTATATAATGTTATATAAAGTGTGTATGACACAGTGGTTGGCTTAAGATAATAAATGTTTAGAAAATTCATATCGATCGATCATATTATCGATTCAATTCAGATTTCATTTTCATTCAGTTGGCAGTATTACAGGAACCGTGAGAGCTCCCTCCCTACTCCGGCCCCCGTACGAAGAAATATCGCTAAAAGGTGCGCGGACTATACAAATACCAACATACTCTGGAAATAATCTCTTTTTCATATTGGCATTTTCATTTAGGTACAGTTTCTCTGAGATATATATTATTCCTTTGACCCAAGTTATTTTTTTAATTTCTTGATATCCGTCATAACTTAAGTTGTTTTAGTTACAATGTTTGTTTAATGTTTCTAGGAGAGTCTGCTTAACTTATTATACCACACTTGTATTTACAGAGGTAAGTTTTAGTTCAATACGGAAAAACAATTAAGTTTATATCTTTGAACACTTGTATTTATGTAAATACCACCAAACCCGAATTCACCTAATTCAAGTGTCATCATCGCTCTCTGAAAAGCACAATCACTCGCGATATAGTATATTCACGGATACTTGTAATTATCTTTCCACAGAAGAAAAAACAAAACCAAACCCCATGGCGCAACAGCTCCGAAGGGCCTTGACCTCCCAAGCGACCGCTGCTCAGCCCGAAGGCCTGCAGATTATGAGGTGTCGTGTGACCAGCCTGACGAATCCTCTCGGCCGTTATTCTTGGCTTTCTTGACCGGGGCCGCCATCTCACCGTCAGATAGTTCCTCAATTGTAATCATGTAGGCTGAGTGGACCTAGGTAAAAATCCGTGGCCTGGCCGGGAATCGAACCAGGGGCCTTCGGGTAAGAGGCAGGCACGCTACCCCTTCACCACGGGAGCGGCTTTTCCATAGAAGGCGATTATTATTACCAACAAGATATTGCAATTGGGAGGTGCTCCGGTGGCAATAATTGATAAATCAAATTAAAACAAACCAAATAACAAAAGAATACAATAAAAAAGTACATTCGCAACAAGAAATTTATCGATAATAAAAGACTAAAATAAGAAGTACATACACAAAAAACAAAAAATCCTGACAATTAAGTCACACGAGTAGTGTAACATTATTTAAAACAGTCGCATAGAAATTATTGTGAAATTTGCGGGAACAAACTACTTAAAATGTTCCCTTATATGTAGCGTGGCATAATTACAACGCAGCCACTCAAATTAACCCACTCATCGCTGCATGTTTTAGAGAAAGCGTGGCCACACATGGTTTTCACTAGCGGTGTCAGTTGCCAAAATTTACAAACTTTTCCTTAATAGGTGGTTTAGCATAATATAATTTTAATATAAATTCCTTTCAACCATGGATATTACTCAAAGTGAAACCATACAGCCTAATTCCGTGGGGTATGACAGTGAGTGAAAGAAAAAATACACATTACTATACAGTTTTCGTAGTTTCGCCGTGTATTCAGCTGAAGGGATCAACAATTCATGAGTCGGTACAAATAATAATAATAATAATAATAATAATAATAATAATAATAATAATAATAATAATAATAATAATAATAATAAACCAAACCCCATGGCACAACAGCCCTTGAAGGGCCTTGTTCTACCAAGCGACCGCTGCTCAGCCCGAAGGCCTGCAGATTACGAGGTGTCGTGTGGTCAGCACGACGAATCCTTTCGGCCGTTATTCTTGGCTTTCTAGACGGGGGCCGCCATCTCACCGTCAGATAGTTCCTCAATTCTAATCACGTAGGCTGAGTGGACCTCGAACCAGCCCTCAGGTCCAGGTAAAAATCCCTGACCTGGCCGGGAATCGAACCCAGGCCTCCGGGTAAGGGGCAGGCACGCTATCCCTACACCACGGGGCCGGCAATAATAATAATAATAATAATAATAATAATAATAATAATAATAATAATAATAGTTGTTGCGGGGTATCTGTGGAACGCAGAGGTGAAAGAAGGTGCTGGGGTGAATGGGTCTAACTACGATATCAATGTTAATTTAAAACTTTAACAAAGGTTATATTTCTTTAGAATTTCAAAAATCAACAAATAACAGCGTAACAGGTACAATTAGCAATTAAGGCAAGGAAAATACAATATAGTGAATTCTACAAGTCCTGGGCTTCAAGCCCCTCGCCTTATGATTCTTGAGCTCTCAGATCAAATTTACAAAGAGCACAAATTTACTCAAGGGCAGAAATCCCCTAATTCATGGAGCACTTGCTCCCAAAATAAAACATCTAGCCTTCAAAGGCACTCTTTACAATGACAAAATTTGAAAAAGAGCTAACAGGCTCTCAGTTTCTTACTGCGTACTTAAGGGAACATCAACTTACAGACGCTGGCTTCTCAAGGCACAACTTGCGATATGAAAACTGATTTATACAGGGGTATTTAATACCCAACCTACGGGAGCCTTCTTAGAAAAGGAAAACGTAAAGTAACTGGCCCAAACACAAAATAAATCGAGGCATACCCTGCACTCCAAGATAATAAACACTAAAAAGCTAAAGGGCTCTAGGCCGATGAAACAGAGGCTTTTCCCAAACTACTGAGGTGACTAGTATAGAAATTACCACGTTACAGAATGAAAAACAGTTATGAAACGTAGTCACCTCAAATCAAGTTGAAAGGGAGCTCGAGAGGGTACGTAACTCTCTATCCCCGATTTACAGTTAAAGATTTTATGAAGTTTTTACATTAGCCGGCAGAAAGTTACGTTTTTAGAAAAGTAGATTACATAGTTAATGATACGGACCTTTCCCTCTGGTTAAACTGCGGAGTTAGCAATAAGAAAGATATTATGTGCCCATTACCTTGTAGATGTACTGCTGAACTATGAAAGAGGCCGCCCGCCTCCTGCTTTGGGACACACACTTAGTAAGATGACGATCAATTGGCCAAGAAACGAGAAAAGCCACAGTTTATAAACCCTCAGAGAAGGTTCGAAATCATTCACGATTAATCAAGACACACCCTCTTAATGTTATTGGTAGGTTTAAAAAGTAACACTCAGAATCGTAGAAGCCGATGATAGGTGGAAAATTAATTAGAGAAATTAGTGATTGGTTGGATTCAAAACTGGCGGAAAGAAAAGGTAAATATTGCCAACCCAAAAATAAATGAACATCAATTAGTAAAAAAAAAAAAAAAAACTAGAAATACAAAACTTCTTTAAATTATAGGTTCTTTCACTTCGCACCAGGGTGCATGATCATACTTTTTAGTGGTGTCATCTGTGGAAGAATGTCCAAACTTCTTGATGAATGTCAAACAAAACAAGTAGAAATTCACTCATATTAGGAAACTGCATAATAACAAAATTACATAATATTTTAGTGGTGACATCTTCTGTTTAAATTTCTAAGTTGGTGTAGTTTCAGTTTCACTGTTTTACCAACAGAGGAGTTCATTTAGGCGCAGAATTCGAATGCGCGGCGTTGGGGTGTACCTCCCGGTACAATAATAATAATAATAATAATAATAATAATAATAATAATAATAATAATAATAATAATAATAATAATATTAGTATTATAATTTCGTGTGCAGCCCTTGTAAGGCAGACCCTCCGATGAGGGTGGGCTGCATCTGCCATGTGTAAGTAAATGCGTGTTATTGTGGTGCAGGATAGTTTTCTGTGTGGTGTGTGAGTTGCAATGATGTTGGGGACAGCACAGACACCCAGCCCCCGGGTCATTCAAATTAACCAATGAAGTTTAAAATCCCCGACCAGGCCGGGAATCGAACCCGGGACCATCCGAACCGAAGGCCAGTACGCTGACCATTCAGCCAACGAGTCGGACGGTGCAAAGATTAATACACATAAATATTTTGAGCTACAAAATACAAAGATTTTAAACTATTTTACAAATGTAAAAAAAAATTTAAGTACATTTAAAAAACACTACTTTTAAAATTGAAATCATTATTTAAATAACAGTTTAATCCTTTAAAAATTCATATTCTAAATTTATTCATGTTAGTGTGCATAGCTACTGTTTCGAGTACGTATATAACAGAAATCACCGAATACTAACAAACGAAAAACTTCAGACAGAACATGATGCAATTTTTATGCATTAATAGCAATTTGTTTTACGTCGCACTGACACAGATAGGTCTTATGGCGACGATGAGATAGGAAAGGACTAGGAGTGTGAAGGAAGCGACTGTGGCCTTAATTAAGGTACAGCCCCAGCATCTGCTTGGTGTGAAAATGGGAAACCATGGAAAACCATCTTCAGGACTGCTGACAGTGAGGTTCGAACCCACTCTCTCCCGTATGCAAGCTCACAGCTGCGTGGCCCTAACAGCACGGCCAGCTCGCCCGGTGGCATGGCTCTTAAGCCGTTCGTAAGTCACATGCAGATTTAGCAACACCGCAGCACAAAGCCCATTTGAATTCGTCTGCGAAGCGATCTGATTGGCTAACTTCAGCAGGTGATAAAATGACAACGGCGCGAGGTATCAATTTTTTTAAAAAATTATTTATCAGAATGACCCTCTAACGCTCATATATCCGGCTGTTTCGTACCACTCTGTATACAGCGACATTTTACGGGTAAAAATTCGTGTCCTCATCCCGAGGTGGTGCAGCTCTTTTCAGGCACACCCCCATTGGAGGTGAGCTGCGTGTACCATTTCAACCACATACCAGCCCTCCTGCCATTCTTAAATTTCTGGCAGTACCAGGAATCGAACCCGGGCCCCCGAGGACGGCAGCTAATAACACTAACCGTTACGCTACGGAGGCGGACATTTTACTGGTAAGATAGGCAAACAAATCGAAGAGCAGTATCCAGGATGAAGCGAAATTCACGCACTCGGGCGTCGCAGCGCGACTCCTCACATGCCAGCAATAAAAAAATGCCTTACAAAAGATCGTCCTGCGAGTATATCCGGCAATAAAAGAACGTTGAAGAGTGGCAATCTGGCGACACTGTGTCCGGCTCCATGGCTAAATGGTTAGCGTGCTGGCCTTTGGTCACAGGGGTCCCGGGTTCTATTCTCGGCAGGGTTGGGAATTTTAACCTTAATTTGGTTAATTTCGCTGGCACGGGGGCTGGGGTTATGTGTCGTCTTCATCATCATTTCATCCTCATCACGACGCGCAGGTCACCTCCGGGTGTCAAATCAAAAGACCTGCATCTGGCGAGCCGAACATGTCCTCGGACACTCCCGGCACTAAAAGCCATACGCCTTTTCATTTCAACACTGTAACCACATGTAGGGTAACTACCTCTGTCAGCACGTATTAGTCGTGCTGTAGAGTTAGAGCAGAGGATAGAGTTTTGGGTTAGCATGCAGGAGGTCGAGGGCTCGATCCCGGGTTGAGGCGCTTTTTTATTTGCTAATTTCCATCGGACATAACATTCTGTAATACACCGTTTCTTAGGTCACATGTATCCTACATTTACAAAATTTAGTAACGCTGAACACGTTGTAACGCATCTAGTAGATGAAGTGGTGCGAATAAATTCACGCCTACGACGTGGAAAGGGCGTCTTTTAAAGCTGACCAATGAAAACGAATATTTGTCCATTCCTAGGGTCGTAGTATGTAAGTGCAAATGATTTCTAGAGGTGGTGGTGGTGATTATTGTTTTAAGAGGAAGTAAACTAGAAAACCATCCTCTATATAACACTAATCAGAGAGAACAAAAAAGGAAGAGGTCGGATCCGCTGCAATCGCTGTTGACGATAAAGATGCCAGATACCATACCACCTGGACTATATTTAAAAAAAAAAAACCATAGGCCTCAACCCCATGATCGACCCCTCGACCTCCTGCATGCTAACCCAAAACTCTATCCTCTGCTCTAACTGTACAGCACGACTAACGTGTGCTGACAGAGGTAATCTTATGTGGTTGCAGTGTTGCCAGATTGCCACCTTTCAACGACCCTTTTCTCCCGGATATATTCGCAGGACGAACTTTTGTGAGACTTCTTTATTGCTGACGTGTGAGGAGTCGCGCTGCGACGCCCGAGTGCGCGAATTTCGCTTCATCCTGTAGACTTGAACGTCGGTTCTAAGGTTAACATAAATATATTTCATGGGAGCCTATAAAACATTCTCTGGTGTGCTGAAGGACATTCACTTTGCACGGTAGTAAACTAAACTTTGAAGGAGCTGGTGAACATGAATGACGGAAAAGTGGTCCTGGCCAGGGGCAGTGCGCAAATTGCAGTCAGCACTGACAGACCTCGTACATCTCCAGCAATTAGAGGGGGCTGCCTCGGACGACTGCATTAACCTGTAATTTGTGCGCTAGTTACAGCACAACCAGTACGGGTGACAAATTTAACACTATGGCTAGCCAGACCAGTCCACTTTTTCTACAACTCAATCACGAAGATCATTAAAACCCAGAGAGATGCATTTAAATTACTTTTAAGTTATAGGCCAAAGAACTGGGTCCGTAAACAAGAAGACGGGAGTGGAGTCTACGATGTGAATGGAGTGAACTTATCTCCACCAGCCATAAACTTCGGCTGGAACAACTTCCGTTAACTTTACTCGCATCAAAGTAGGTGGCCATGGAAAAGAAAAAAAAAAAGACAATGAGGATTTCAAGACACTTCAACTTCTGGGTAAAGTACTGACTTCGTGATGATTAAGTACATGTATGTATGTTCAGTCTTCAGCCCTAAGGCTGGTTGGATCCTCAACAGCTCTGCCATCAGCTGTCATAGATGGCCTAGGCATCGCTGAAGAGGCGTACTAGGGAAATGAGGAGTGAGGTAGTTTCCCGTTGCTTTCCTCACCGAGCCAGAATTTGCTATTACATATCAGTCTGCCAAGCCCACTGAAATGCATGCACCAACCGACCCTATGAGCAACATTTTCACGCCATGCATAGCAGGGACTGGCTGCAGAAAGAATGGCATTACTAGCATCGCTCATACCTCAGTCACTTTCATATTGTCAAAGCCAAGTATAAGACAGAGACAGAACAATGAAAGTAACAAAATTACTCTAGCCCATACCACAAGACATAGTGCACTATAAACACTAGGTCCTGCCGGCAAAGGCGAGATTAAGTACATACGAATGAAAAGTGAAAAAATTCTAAGTAGGCCGGCAGTAGCGTGCAGTGACTTTTCTGGACTTATCCTCTAGAGGGATAAATTGGTGATGGTGGTGGTGGTGGTGGTGATTTTCATTTTAAGAGGAAGTACAACTACAGTACGTAACCATCCCCTCTGAGAAAATTAAGTGGAATTAAAAATGAAATAAAACTATTTACTTAACGGGGAATTTGAAAATAAATTAATAAGTAAAACAACAATTAGTTTATTAAGCCGAAAAGGACACAAAAACATCAAGCGTGAACGTAGTAGCAGTAGTAGTAGTAGTAAATTTCTCCATAAATGGAAGTCGAAATGCAGCGATGTATAAAGGAAGGTACATGGGTGCCCATAGGATAGTTTGTAGGAGGAGAGGGGCTAGCCCTGGGGGTATGTAGTATTTTTAATATTTTGGAAGATGAATGGCCACTTTTATTCCACGGTAGAATACACACATGACATCCCCTATCACATCTACGTAATCTTCTATCTTAATCTGTTTAACCTCCAGAGTTGGCTTTTCCCGCGGACTCAGCGAGGGATCCCACCTCTACCGCCTCAAGGGCAGTGTCCTGGAGGACTGGGGGAGTTTCCTGAGGGATTGTGTGGGCAAATATACGGGTTGTATGGTTGATTCACCCATATAATATGAAAGATAATCATAAGGGCAGTGATAATGTGAATGTCATTACTAGATGGCTAGAACTTGTGAAAATGTAAGGGAATAAACCTAGAAAATTATTAAATAAAATAAGTGATAATAATGAAATAAAGATGAAGGTTCTTCCATTATGACTAGTTGGTCCAATTAAAGTTGTAAATTCATTATGAAGGGTGTTTGTAATTGAAAACCAAATAATCGTGGGACGTGAGGGAATTAATCAGTAAATGAAGGGTAATATTAAAAGTCCAAGAAATGTTCTTAATCAATTGAGAGATAAGTTTATAATACTAGATGTAGGATCAAAAACTGAGAAGAGGTTATTTATCATTTTCAATTTATGGAACTTGAAGTTAATGAAGTTTTATTTGTTGGTGAGGGAATATTTATAAAAAATGTAATAATTTATAATGGCGAATAAGATAAGGGTGGATGAAAATATAAAGAATAAAATTAATCAATTTATAGGTATTATTTGAGGAATAAAGAAATATTAAAGTATTTAATTATTTTAGTATGACATACTAATGTTATGAATTAACTAATTTCTTCATCAGAAGTAGGTGTTAATTACTATAAAATGGTTTAAGAGACCAGTACTTACTTTCAGTCATCTGATGATGAATTTATTATGTTACTGATTCAGACTTTGGGTCGGAGGATACAACTGGAGAGAATGACCAGTACCTCGTCCAGGCGGCCTCGCCTGCTATGCTGAACAGGGGCCTTGTGGAGGGATAGGAAGATTGGATGGGACAGGCAAGGAAGAGGGAAGGAAGCGGCCGTGGCCTTAAGTGAGGTACCATCCCGGCATTTTCCTGAAGAAGAAGTGGGAAACCACGCAAAACCACTTCGAGGATGGCTGAGGTGGGAATCGAACCCACCTCTACTCAGTTGACCTCCCGAGGCTGAGTGGACCCCGTTCCAGCCCTCGTACCACTTTTCAAATTTCGTGGCAGAACCGGGAATCGAACCCCGACCTCCGGAGGTGGCAGCTAATCACGCTAACCACTACACCACAGAGGCGGACACTCCTACGAATACCGATTTTAAATCATTTTCTTGAAAGAAAAATAGCTGAATATATTAGATTTTTTCATCTCCCTGAGAGCTAGGGGTGGGGGGCTTCCCACCTTGCCCCGGGGCATGGGCGCCCATGGGAAGGTATAGAGATGAATTACACAATAACAAACTCGAGGTGTAGCAGCCCTTCAGAACTCTGGTCTGCGCGTACGCGACTCTTGCGCAGCCAAATGATCCTCAGGTGATCACAGTGACATTCTGGTATTGCTTGGCTTTTTAGACTGCGTCCGTTGCCTCTCGTAACAAGAAGCTCATAGGGTGATCTCCGATCCGTCTCTCAAGCCAGAATAAAAATCTCTGAACTGACCATGAATAAAACAAGGTACTTCCAGGAATCCCAGAACAAAGCTTCATACCAGAGAACTCGATGCCACCAAGATCCCTATTTAAATAAAATTTTAAGAAACTAGAAATTCGAAAGTGGGAAGAGTTGGCAGGCACAAGAGTTCGAAACTGAGGCTAACAAGCAAAATCCACGGACTGGTCGGGTATCGAACCCGCGGCCTTCACGTAAGAGCCACCCACACCACATTTACATAATAGGATCGGTGACTCTAATCTGCCGTGAATCGGATCACTGTATCGATTCAGTAAAGTGGACAAAGTCAGATGAATCGATTCAGTAAACTGAATGGAATATCTCATCACTACCGTGAGCCAATACCGGCGTTCCTGTTGCACTGACATCTATCGGTGGAAGCGGGATTCTTGTCGACTGGGGTCTAAGTCGATAACTTTATCGGCAGAATGTTGAGTGCGCCACTAGAGAAGGCCCTTGGAGGAGTGGAAGATAAAAGATTTCACAATTCGTAACCTGCACTCAGTAGGACAAAGTCGTTAACTCTAAGCCTTCGTACCCACCAATCAACCAGGTACTCATTTTTGGAGCAGGACGGTGAATCATATAGAAGTCCTTCCGAGTGAACTAAAAAGGTCCATATTGGCTAGACAGCCCCCAGTTGTCATATATATAATTTTTATGCAATTTTAAGGACGAGAAAACTGATGAACGAGATTATTTTGCATCAAAATTTGCAAGCTATCCGATAGCCCTGTAGCTCTAACCTTTCTACGTGCCGGTGTCCCTTGAGAACAACCGAATGATGAATAATTCTATCCCATTCTTACAGGACATTAGCTCAATGTTTCTCTTGAACATGTCGGCAAACTTAACCTGCCGGGGACATACTGGAAAAGCATGCGGATGCCTTCTGGCAGCACAGACGAGGTTTTATTAATGTGCTTCAAACACTTGTTGGCGGAGTTACGTCGGCAAGTAAACAACTCGAAATCTACATTAACATAAAGAAGCTGGCCACAGCGGGACACGAGAAACCACTTCATGACCTACATCTTGTTCGAATATTGTCAAGGAACCGGAAAAACCACTCGAGTGTCCCAAAGCACCCAACACTGGTCAGAGTGGAGGGGAATGGTCCAGTGAATGAGGAAATGCATCGCATAATAACGATTGTGGCAAATACGCCTGTTGATATTATTGTTTTTACTAATTCATCGGATACCGTTAAGAAATGGGAAGAAAATGGTTCACAACTAAAATCATCATCTTCTATATATAAATGAAAGTTTGTTTGTATGTCTCGAATGGACTCAAAAACTACTGGACCGATTTCATTGAAAATTTCACAATTTGTCCTTATTACTCCTGGGAGGGTTTAGAAAGTGGTTTGAATGAAATCCGATGGGTAGGTTTTTATGATGAGTACTTTTATGTAATTAATTATTTAATTGCAAAGCCGTACCAAGATTGGATCGACTTGATGGACAGATTGTCGCTAGGCGACAGCAGCTTACGCTATATCATGGTAGTCCGGTAAGAAATGCTGTATATAGGAGGATGGGAACACGCCGCATTGTTTTATAAAATACTTTTCTTGCTAACAGGTTCATGGCCGTGCCTGTTATTTGGAAATAGCAATCCAAGATGCCGTGATCAAGATGTACTTTTATGTCATAGGACCAACTTTGATAGGTCTGCCCAGTTTGCGGAATGTAGCTGTGTAATAGAATATCAACAGTGGAATGACACGAGTTATCATCCACTCCTAACGAAGAGCAAATGGGGATTCCCCTGACTGACAGACTCATTATCGCCGAGCCAAAACTACTGGACATAAAGAAATGAAATTTTGGGGATACATTTATATAATGGTGTAGGTAGGTGTTCACTAAGGGAGGATTTTTGGATATTCCTTCGCTAAGGGCTGAAAAGGGGGTGAATTGTTTAAGGTAAGACATAACTCAACCGGGGGTCAAAAAATTTGTTTATTTTAATTTTTCAGTCATATTTAAAGTTTTGGAGGTTTTTCTCCGGGTACTCCGGTTTTTCCTGTCATCTTTCATTCCAGCAACACTCTCCATTCTCATTTCATAGCATCTATCATTCATCAATAAATCACTTTGGGAGTGGCGGATCCCATCGTACTAACAGCCTATATGATTCATTCATTATATCCTTGACCCGGTCAATGACTGGAAAACAGGTTGTAGGTTTTCATTTACAATTAAAGTTTTGGGTCTGTACAACACGGATATGAAGTTTAAAATCAATTTGAAGCATAAATATACCGAGCTCGATAGCTGCAATCGCTGAATTGCGGCCAGTATCCAGTATTCGGGAGATAGTGGGTTCGAACCACACTGTCAGCAGCCCTGAAGATGGTTTTCCGTGGTTTCCCATTTTCACACTAAGCAAATGCTGGGGCTGTACCTAATTAAGGCCACGGCCGCTTCCTTCCCACTCCTAGCTCCTTCCTTTCCCAACGTCGCCATAAGACCTGTCTGTGTCGGTGCGACGTAAAGCAAGTTGCAATTTGCGAAAAATGAAGCATAAATAGGGTGCTATTTCGCTTATAAAGTACAACCATGTGCAAGAATATGTCACGCCTCTTTGTGCAGGGCTGCTTTACTGCGTTTCTAAACCGCAAACTGCTAAATATACATTTCTAATCAAACCCATTTACTATACTGCACCATTAACACTACCTGTTGGTACCATTATTAACTTCCAGATCTTCTGTTGTTCCTCAAAAGCGCGGTAAATAGTTTTGTTTACTCTGTACCTCATAAACGTGCTAAGGAGTTTTCTTTACTTTGTTTGTTGATAGTCATATTCTAGTAATATGGGCAGATACAAGGTGTTTGGCAAAAGAAAGTCTACTGGAAATATCCATACGCACAGGAAAAGACAAGCGGGTAATAATGAAATGTCGGTAGAGGAAAAGTGCTACACATGTTAGGCGCAAAACCTGGATGGACCTCGACCACCATCCTGAAGGGTTTGGACAATTTACGTATCTACAATGCTGACCTGGTGGTTGGAAAAATGGCAAACAAAGCCGGAAATTTGAAGAGAAATAAGGGGAAGCAGAAGGAAGATGAAGATTATGGAGCTGGAGTGTTTTAAGGTTAAAAAACATAAGTAAAACAAATTTTCTCTCTTCCACCTTTTTTTATTTCGGTGCACATTAGTCAAATACTATCAAACCTAAAGCTATGAAACTTTAAACTGCTGTTACTCGCGTCTCTATGAGTAATAATAGGAAGGATTATTTTTCCATTGTTAGTAGTTTGTATTTTGTTGTGAATTATTTGTTGTTGGTTTTCATGTTTTTTGATGTTTACAAAAATCTATATAAAATAAAAACAAAGAGCATTTTTTTTAAAAAATGCTTGCTATTACTAAACATATACATATATAGAACAACCTCAGAGAACTGAGTCTGTAACTACAGTATATTTTATGTAATGTGCACCAAAAGTTGGCAATTGTAACATGGGCGGTATAGGGAGTTATGCCTTACCTTAAATAAACACATCTATATCTCAAAACCTTAAAAGTTCACAGACGTAAAAAATGACATTTAGAATCTCTTTTAAAAATAAATAAACAAGTATTTTTGTTTTCGGAAAATCCTGTTATGGGGGTGAAAAGAGATGAACAAGGGGTTGAATACCTTTTATGAGGATACTTATATCTCAAAAACTGAATGTTTACAGACATGAAAATTGGTATTTGGAATCTCCTTTAAAAATGAACACATGTATTTTTTTTCTGGAAAATCTAATTAATTGGGGCGGGGGGTGAACAGAAGTGACAAGGGGGGTGAATTTTTTAAAAAGTAATATCTACAGTATATCTCAGAAACGTAAATGGTTACAGACGTGAAAATTGGTATTTTTGATCTCTTTTAAAAAGAAAGAAACACTTATATTTTTCTTTCGGAGAAACCACTTAAGTGGGGGGGGGGGGGGGTGAAAGGACTGAAACAAGGGTTGAATAATTTTTGTTAGGATAGTGATATCTCAAAAACTGAAGATGTTACAAAATTGGTATTTGGAGTCTCCTCTAAAACAAAGAAATACAGCATTTCTTTGACTTCGGAAAATCCACTGAAGGGGTTGAAAGAATTGAAAAACGTGTTGAATTCTTCTTATTAGGATACTTATATATCAAAAACTGAAGATGTTACAGACGTGCAAATTGGTTGTGAAGATATTTCGTTCATTCACAGAAGGTTGCAGGCAAAACGCTGAAGAGCATACCAGTCTATAATGGAGGTGTGCATGAAAGTGAGTCAAACAAGCACCTGCACGTGGATTTTCACGTTTAGAATGCTGTTTGCTATCTATACAACTAAAATGATAGTTCTATCTGCATATTTCAAATCTTTGGCCCATACTCCGTTTTTATCTGGGGTTAGGTACACAAAATCCAAAAATGGGTTCAGTTCAATTTTTATCTTTCTTTTTGTTTCTTTATTTGTTATATCAGTGGAGAACGGCTCAACAGGGTCCCGAGTTCGATTCCTGGTCGGGTCATAGATTTTAAGCTCATTTGGTTAAGGCATTCGGACGCATAACTGGACCACATCCACATGAGCGACTCAGATAGCACCCGTTACCTCATTAGATAGTGGCAAGAAAAGTGATTAAAAATAAGAATTTTTAGTGACGTGTCGGTAGCCTAATGATATTAACAGGGGTAAAACATGAAAAGTCAAATTTCTCCTTAAGTATTAGCTATATCGAAAAACTGTACATCACATACTTTGTACAGAATATAATTTCTGATACTGTATACTGCATTTCAGGGGTTTATATCGCACGTGAAGTAATAACAGAGATTCGTGATCAAACTTCCGTTACCTAGCGATGGTAATCGACAATAGCTCTACAGTTTGTCCATTGTTAGTTAAGATATTCTCTATCTAATCCTGGTGTTACTGCTGAAAGACAAACATGGGTATGTACATAAACCACTCCGTCGACGACGAGTACAACAGCAAATAGTTTAATAATAGTTAAACCACTGCGAACATGTGCATAACCACATATCCAGTGCAAAATGACTGAATCCTAAAACACTGTTCTTTGGACCCTTACATAGGATTCTGAGTTCGTTATCGTTTCATAACATACTCAGTATATATCCCCGGGTTATATAATATACAATGCTGTGGAACGTCTGAACTCTTCAGTCCGGCCCCGCGGTGTAGGGGGCAACGCGTCCGCCTGTCATCCGGAAGCCCCAGGGTCGATTTCCGACCGGGTCAGGGGCTTTTAATTGTAAATGATTGATATCCCTGGCCTGGGGACTGGGTATTTGTGTCGTTAATGTTCCTTTCCTCACATTCAACACTTTACACTTCCGCAATTTCCCCTACACGCAGGTTCATAACGAGTTCATAACACGGTGCAAGTACGGGCAAAAGATCTCTCTAGGTCGACGCCCCGAACAAATAGCATTAAAAAAAAAGGACTCTTCATGTTTCTATCTTGAAATCAACAATACAAGTTTCAAGCCAAAAAAACAACATCTGAAATAAACAGTATGTTCTTTCTAACTGTGAAGCATACCACTCCTTCGTATCAATGGAAGAACTAGTTTCTCACTAAAATACTTATTCTGCTCAGATGAAACTGATTACCAAAACATACATAACGCAGATAAAAACCATCAAAGATTGATTTTATTATTTCATTTTCAATTTAAGGGGAGTTGGTAGCCCCAATCTATGGTAATTGTACCTAATTTAGATAGGCCTACATATTTTGAGAAGACTACTAATAATATCACTATTGAGTGCTTTTGCATCGACGGTACATTTTAGGCTTGAAATAAAAAAACAGGTTAGAAAACTATGAAATGTGTAAAACAACCAACAGTACAAGAATGAAATTTAATGCTCATATACCTAGTAGTTCCTGAAGTACTGGTACCTTTTACTAACAAAACAAAAAAAATAATGGTGAAAAAACTGAGATTACCTCAATGCATATCAGCACCATTTTCTCAATCACCGATGTCATAAACATCTTCCCTAGAACTATTCCGATTTCGCAGCACAGTTCTTGATGCTTTACAGATAACAGAAGCGTCCAAGTCAGACATTTTTCCTCCTATCATCAATTGTTCACTCCTGGCTCAAACCGCTGCATTACTTCCATCCTACCGGTACACCCCTAATTGGAAGTGATTTCGGCATCATAGACACCAATGCAAAATTAATAATACTGTAAAACACTGTTTATTGGACCCCTATTCCGTGCGACATAGTTGAATGATTCATTGGGGTGCTGAGTTCGACCATACAATCATTTACGGAGTAATTCTAGATCAGCAAGTCTCCTGAATACAGGCCTTACAATATAAGCAGCCACAACAGAAACTGTCACAACAAGAATACATTCCCTAAGGTTCAACAATATTCCTTTCACCACAGGAACTAAAATATAAATGTATACTTAAGCAATTGAACTCATTACTGAAAACGGGCGCCGGGATGATTGGCTCAGACGGTTGGGGCGCTGGCCTTCTGACTCCAACTTGGCAGGTTCGATCCTTACTCAGTCCGGTGATACTTCAAGGTGCTCAAATACGACAGCCTCGTGTCGGTAGATTTACTGTCACATAAAAACTCCTACGGGACTAAATTCCGGAACTTCGGTGTCTCCGAAAACTGTAAAAGTAGTTTGTGAGACGTAAAGCCAATGACATTATTATTATTATTATTATTATTATTATTATTATTATTATTATTATTATTATTATTATTATTATTACTGAAAAGGGGGCATAACCTAAAGTGTAAACTCGTTATTTAAACTGATTCGGAAAGCGTTAAGAATGGCAATCCTTTTACTCATACACAATAAAATGGTTCAAAGTTGTAAAATTCACAGAAACACAATATTTACAATTTGCTTCACATCGCATCGACACCGAAAGGTCTTTCGGCGACGATGAGGTACGAATAGGCTACTATTGGGAAGGAAGTGGCCATAGCCATAATTAATTTGCCTGATGTGAAAATGGGAAACCATGAAAAATTATCTTCCGACCTGTCGTCAGTGGAGTTCGAACCCACTCTCTCCCGATTTCAAGCTCAGAGCTGGATGCCCCTAACCGCACGGCCAATTCGCTCAGGAGGAGGGGTGGGGACCGGTCTAGAAAGCCAAGAATAACGGCCGAGAGGATTCGTCGTGCTGACCACACGACACCTCGTAATATGCAGGCCTTCGGGCTGAGCAGCGGTCGCTTGGTAGGCCAAGGCCCTTCAAGGGCCGTAGTGCCATGGGGTTTGGTTTGGTTTAGTTTGGTTTGGAGGGGTGGGGAAGGGTGGTACAATCTCCCCAATCTCCCCTTAATCAATATACAAATACCTGATATTGGCTGAATACAAAGAAGAGACCGTGAAAGTTCCGACGGCAGATAAATGGATCAGCCGAACGACCGCCTTCTCCAAGGTAACTCCCGCTGAGAAAACTAGAAGAACATTAGCAATGCTAATGGTCTATGTTCTTTAGCTAAGAACAGAGCTCAAATGTTAACAAGAGGAGACATGCGATTTAGTTCCTTTCTGCAAAAATTAGCTCAGGGTTTGGTTATTAACAAATGTCAGAATGTTATATTAGTTCCATTTGTTCAAGTCTGAGAGATCTATAGAACAGGATACGTTCAGCCTTTTCTTTGAGATATTCTCATTGCAGTCGTCTATAAATCTTACCATGAATGTATTGTGTTTAGAGATTTTTTATGATCGATTGTGAACCTGAAAATCGAATATAAAATAATTTCAAGAATAAACGTGACGTGGAAGCCTCAGAATAAAATAATCCTATTGGTGGTGTTCTGAGGAGATATGCAGATATGATGTGATAATATATAGCGTTGAATATATTATATTGTTACTAGCTGTATTACCCGACGCTGCCCAGGCAGTTTATTGATTGTTTACTTTTAGGTTTTTTTTTGTTGTTTTTTTTGCTTTACGTCGCACCGATACAGGTAAGTCTTGTGGCGACGATGGGACAGGAAGGGCGCAGGAGTTGGAAGGAAGCGGCCGTGGCCTTCATTAAGGTACAGCTCCAGCATTTGCCTGTTGTGAAAATGGGAAACCAAGGAAAACCATCTTCAGGGCTGCCGACAGAGGGATTCGAACCCACTATTTCCCGGATGCAAGCTCACAGTCGCACGCCCCTAACCGCACGGCCAACTCGCCCGGTAGGTATTTTATTAGCTGTTATGTGTGAAGCGAATTTTTGTAGATTTCGTTATTGAGACGTTGACCTATACTTCAACCCCTTTCCACCCCCACCCAGAGGGGTGCACAAGCATACATCCATAATCTGGGCCATTTTGGACTTGTTTTACCCCTTCTCACCCCCTCCCCGCCCCCATGCGATGGGGGCTGAGCTTGGGCTTAAACGACATCCGGAGTGTCACTGTTCATCTCAGCGAGCCCAAAACCCATGGATTCGACAACATTTTCCATTTTTTTTATATGCCACCCCTTCCCCACCTCCACCCATAGGAGTGACTTACCCTCACATTGCTTTCTTTCAGACAGTCGTATGTGTAGCAGAATCGCTCCTTGGTCTAGCCTACATTTACGCACACGCCTACTTCGAACCACAGGCCGGTATTCTACTGTAGAATCCTTGAGCTCATGTTGTCATGGTTACGGATGGTCATTTCTCATTCTTAGAGCGCGATAGTGTGATGGCAGTATCTCTTGAACGGTTAATTCCCTTACTTCGGGGACTAGGTATTTGTGCTGTCCCCAACATTTCCGCAACTCACACACAGCGCACGATACTATCCTCTGCTACAGCAAGACGCCATTTTCCACACACGGTAGATGTCGCCCATACTAGCCATAGGACCGAGCGAGTTGGCCGTGCGGTTAGCGTCACGCATCTTTGAACTTGAACTAACTGCACGGCCCTATCTATGTAAACAAGCATGGAACTAACATGTGATTGAATTCATTTTCCTCTGATGTTACTTCTTGGTCCAGCTGAGTGGTTGCATACACGCTATAGCATATTTCTGAGAAGATTCCTTGTTGTAGCCGTGTGCTTGGTGAGTGAAACAGTTTCTCGATGCTTTCCTCATTGAGCCACAAGGGATTTAAGTTCGGATTCTCAACGTATGAAGTTAACTACGTCGCGTGTTATACAAACATGTTGTTCACATCAACTCAGGGTGCTATGCTTGATGAAGATGGTGATGTTTGTTGTTTCAAGGGGCCCAACAGCTATGTCATCGGCCCCTAATGGTAAGAGGTGGAAGAAATGAAAATTGAAACTTCAAAATTTAACCACTGACTAGAACCTAAAACGAATGATGATGAAAGGATGACAGTGAACTAAAAACAATTAGTGGATCCAATTCACAAAGTCTGAATTTGTAGGCAGATGCATGATTTGGTGTCCGGACTTCGTTCCCTAGTTATTACAAATTAGTCTGCCAAACCCACTCAAAAGTACTAACAACTGATCCTAGAATTCATACACCATCCAATACAAGGAATGGCGTTACTATTATTGCTCATGGGAACAGCTAAGTTGCGTCCTACTTTGGGTCTTCGCGGTTGTTTACGATTTTAAGGAAGAAATGTTGAGATACGTTTGCAACTCACGACGGGCAAACACAGGATTTTTAAAATGCTGATTAAAAACCTTTATCAGCTAAATTTTCTCTAATAGATGTGAATCGTATCACAAAAGTGAACGACCTTACTACCAATCACCGCAACATATTTAAATTGATTTAGATACCGTACTACAGTGCTTTCACTTTACAAGGAAACTTCGCATCATTCTGCCGCCGACCGACAACCCAGCAGTTAGCCGAGAATTGTACCAAAGTTTGTGCGACTGTTGCTTGTGTTTTATTATGTGCATCGTTTTTGTATTAAGTAATCGATTAGAAAATGAAGTAGGATTCGGTTAAGCAGCAAATTTATTTAGTGCAATGTTACCTTAGAAAATATAACTATAAATGCATTGAGAGATTTGCTCGTAGGTATCCTGACTCTAGCATTCCTACAAAATATTGCGTTTCGAAGTTGATAAAACGTGGCATACAACAGATCAGTTAATGATGAAGATGAACTTAAAAATACTCGGACGAGGTTAGAAATAAGTCCCAGCCGAAATCCAACTGTAATCTAGTTTCCTAGTTGTACACACCTGGCTTCCCACGCTGCAGTCGGAACGGGAAGTCATGCGGCAAAGTTTCGTCGTAAAATGAGAGAACTGTACAACCCAGCCAGTTAGGTACATAAATATTATTAAGAAGTTTAGGAAAACGGAGAAGAGATATTAATAACGAAAATGTTTGCTTTCAACAATAAAATACTGTATTTCAAGACTTCATTTCGTAAAGACTTCTGAATTTCAACACCTTCAAATTCAAGTTAAATCAAATGTAACGTAATCATTTTTGAAGACAGGGCTAATGGGTTGTATATTGTATTTTAATACAAAATGAATAAAACAATCTTAACCATGAACGCAGAAAAAACGTCTCGGTGTTAATACTAGTCCTCAGTCTGCAAATAGGAGGAAGAATGTTTGCTTATAATTCGGTATCTTCGGTGAGGAAAGCAATGGGAAACTACCTCACTCCTCATTTCCCTAGTATGCCTCTTCAGTGATGCCTAAGCTGTCTATGATAGTTTTTTGTGGAGCTGTGGAGAATCAGCCTTCGGGCTGAATATCCAACATACATTTCCTGACAGACTTAATTTAGATTATGTCCAATATGCCCATGAAAATATTTCTCTTAAGTAATGCAGTCTGTTGTTATAAATAGTAAATAAGTACAATTCGTTAATGTGTATGGTCACTCCTTAATTCTAGAGAATTACGGGACGCAACTTACGCACTCACATACTGGCGGGACTCAACTTACGGGATACTTTCACTCGGGGACGCAGTATACCTTATGAAAATGAGAAGGTAAGGAACATGTTGTAGACGATACCAGGCGATTGCATTGTATACACTATCCCACGAGAAACAGAGTTGAGGGTTAATTTTCTAAACTAACACACAGTAATTTCCCGCTTGCAGCCACCAGGCGGAACCCATTATCTAATACTCTGTTAATTAAGAACAGAGTGTGATTACTGGGACAATTGCACCGCCTTGACTCGTAATTCGGCTGTCAAGGGAGCCAAGTGGATCCGAGTGACGTGGATGACACACTAATTATACTGGGTGATGCGGTGTCAACAGTTTGAAATCTGCAAGTCTGAAAGCGGTCATGTTATGCTTGACTGACACCACGACCAGAGTCTAAAGAAAATGAACGCGCAGAGGTCGTCGGAATTGAGGCTGGGCCCGTCTGTCTCCGAGAGACATAAAGCAAGACATTCTCTGCTAATGACAACAGTTAAATGCCACGTGGATGACGGCGCCAGAATTAAGCATTACGCACTCCTTTTACGCAGCTACGAAAGAGTAATTCTTGATTCTTTTAGTTCGGATCCCAATATCCGGCTTTATCTCAGATCCCACAGGGGCTGTCAAGGGAATGCCAAGATATATACCCCATCGCCCCAAAAACATTTCTGCAGCCCCTATGAAGTCCTTACACTTGCAGCATTACTGTAATTATCCCCCTCCCACCACAATAGTGCTCCAGCCATGGTGGGCCTTGGCCTACCAAACGACCGCTGCTCAGCCAGAAAGCCTGCAGGTTACGAGGTGACGCATAGGACGAATTCTCTCAGTCGTTATCCTTAGACCAGGGTCTAACATTGAATCAATAGTACTGACTGTGAATTGTACTTTTGAACACTATCAATATTACTTACAATAGGCTATTATATAAATCCACTTCTTTAGCGTAACAGTGCTAGAAGCTGCCGTCCTCGGAGGCCAAGGTTTGAGTTCCAGTACTGCCAGAAATTTAAAATTGTCAACAAGGCTGATAAGTGATTAAAAGCATACATGCAGCTCAGCTCCATTTTGGCCGTGCCAGAAAAGAGGTCCTCCACCTCCGAACGAGGACGTTAATTTACATTTATTTTGCAGTATTTTAGAGCAGTAAGTAACTATGTAAGTAAGTAAGTAAGTAAGTAAGTAAGTAAGTAAGTAAGTAATGAGTGATAGATGCTATGAAATGAGAATGGAGAGTGTTGCTGGAATGAAAGATGACAGGGAAAAGTAAAATTGTTACGTTCTAGTAGTGGGATAGGAATTAAAATGAAAAAAGCTGGTTTGGCTTTAATGAAAACCTAAAACCTGTTTTCCAGTCTTTGACCGGGTCAGGGATGTAATGAATCGTACTAACGATGAAGGCAAGATGAAAGTGAGAGCCTAGCACAAGTAAGTGAATGATATCAATCTTATCCTCCGGCTGAACATTCATATTCTGAACTACCTATATTAACTAATTTCTAATATGGCAGAATAGTGCGGTAGATTTAAGCTCTACATATAAAGTTCACCCTTTTATTAGAATATTATATGGCAACCTGATCGAATTTAAATCTACAAAATAGTTAGTACGATGGGGTCGCCACTCCCAAAGTGATATATTAATGAGTGATAGATGCTATGAAATGAGAATGGAGAGTGTTGCTGGAATGAAAGATGACAGGGAAAACCGGAGTACCCGGAGAAAAACCTGACCCGGCTCCGCTTTGTCCAGCACAAACCTCACATGGAGTGACCGGGATTTGAACCACGGTATCCAGCGGTGAGAGGCCGACGCGCTGCCGTCTGAGCCACGGAGGCTCTTTGGCTTTAATCTCAGGCTTTAATGTCAGTCCCTCCTCCCCCCCTCCCCTACAAACCTCCATATCAGGACGATACTGACTGATGGTTCTACTTCAGGAAATCTAGATATTCGTCAGTACCGATCATCATTTGGTTACCGTTTGCTAAGAAACGGACTGTAATACGTAAACGGTGTATGGAAAATTGGTATAGAAAGCGCGAAAAATATTCCCACGTGAATTAACAACATGAAATTGAATTTATCGATGCCAGTGATTACCGGAATTACTTTCGTATTAGTACAAGCAACTTCAAAATGCTTGTGGATATGATAAAGTCAGTTCTAACTACAGTAAAAGCAACACAAGGCAGAGAGGTAGTATTTCAGTTGAAAAAAAGGCCTGGCGCCGACGTTGACCAATCTCGCGTCCGGGAAACGTTTGGAAGGCTTGAAACACATGGGAATAATGTTGTCTGCAATGTTTAGCTCCGTAATATTGGAAATGTGAGAAGAGTTGAAAACTGTTTTCTTTAGGTCGTAAATAGCACAGTTCAAGCAGGGTTTCGTACCTTTCGATAAAGCTTTTAAAAGCTTACGTTCTTTCTCACCTTTCACGCTACTTTCTTCCAAAACTACAACTTCCTCCACGCTAAGCTTTTCCGGCTTACTAACCTGTAAATTGTTTTTCAAAGCAGTTGGATGTATTGTTAAGGTGAATAGGAGGGTCTACCGGGCGAGTTGGCCGTGCGGTAAGGGGCGCGCAGCAGTAATCTTGCATCCGCGAGATAGTAGGTTCGAACCCCACTGTCGGCAGCTCTGAACATGGTTTTCCGTGGTTTCCCCATTTTCACACCAGGCAAATGCTGGGGCTGTACCTTAATTAAGTCCACGGCCGCTTCCTTCCCATTCCTAAGCTATTCCTATCCCATCGTCGCCATAAGGTCTATCTATGTCGGAGCGACGTAAAACAAATAGTAAATTTCTGGTTTTAAAATTGCAGGACTATCCCCTTCTCTTAACCAAGAAGACTGTCCCTTAATAGAGAGGATGTCTGACAAACCAGAATCGGGAGATACTAAAGTAAACGAAAACAAGGAGATAAACAGTTCCTTACTCACATATCTTTACTTGAAGGTCGCTCTGGTATCAGTTTACACATCAACTTACCGGAAGCACCTCCTTGGTCACAATGCTGGCGGCTTATGAATGTCAGCCATGAACGCACTGGCCCCGCACAACAAAGTAGTATCCTCACAACTGGAGGATAGTGTTGCCCCTAATGACCCTCCCTGGCTGGCTCCAAGACCCACACCACGTTTAGGTCGGCGCGACATGGCCGGCACTGCTCCAAGAATTCCTCTGTCCAGGCACGTTCCTGATGACTTCAACTCCTCGTGTCAATTGAATTATAACTAACGAGTCTGTCAGTGCAGAATAATTGTGCAATTAGCGCGATAATGGCTCGTGAATCACCTATCTCACGGTTACTCATCATAAAAAAACATTCATCTCGACAAATGCCATTTAAGTACAGCGGTCATTTGTCACCATGGCCACCCACTGGACACATCCATCAACAAAAACACGGATAACTTACTTTCCCTGCTACTTCCGCAAACCAAGTGGTCACAAACAGATGGGTCCAAGGAAGGTCACTTCTTTAACTGTATGGCACCATTCATAATGAAACTTAAACATAAACATAACGTAAACATAAAAACTAGATTCTATGTACTGTAATATACTGAAGCCATTCGCAATGGGATGACGTAAACCTAAAAATCTGTGGCTTGGTTCCAAAAGTGCCAATGCCATGTTTTGAATCGAAATTGTTTTAGCTTAAAACATATTAAAGGGGCCAATGTTTCTGAAAAATATTAAATGAACTGTTTAAGTTTAATTCAATAAGCCCTTGTCAATTATGTTAGATCACCGACAAAGATTACAGAACTGGGTGTTTTTAAAGAATATGATACAAAAATGTTGTATTTAGTTGATTTCCACAAAGAAAGTGCACACTTATTTTAGTCGTGGAAAGAAGAAGTTGGAAAACTACAAGCAAATCTTTGAATGGTTATAGCTCGAGAACACTTTTTTTTTTTTTTTACATTGGCTCTTTTAGAACTAAGGCACAGAAATAAATGTTCGATAAGCATTGACATAGAAGCTTGCAAGATCTAAGTTTCTGCGCTTGAATTTGCGCGGACCACGAAATCAGCCAATCAGAACGCACTACGTTTCAGATGTTCGTAGTTGCACAATGGAGTCATTAGATGACAGGCTGGTTGTAATTTATCACACTCATCCTTGCTTGAATGACAAGAAAACCAGATCTTACAAAAATGCAATGTTGACAGTTACTGCAGCGGCATCAATTTCACGTGAATTGAATTGTGAAGGAAAGTAAAGAGATAAGATATGGTTAATGTTATTGTTCGAACATAACCTCTTTCGCTATCTGGTCACAATTAAACCATTTTGAATCAGTTGTCAGAAGAGTATAAAACCTCACTTTTCTTTACTAATTGGCTAATAGGTTTTTTTACAAGTTGCTTTACGTCGCACCGACACAGATAGGTCTAATGGCGACGATGGAATAGGAAAGGGCTAGGAGCGAGAAGGAAGCGACCGTGTCCGTAATTAAGGTGCAGCTCCATTTAACTGGTGTTAAAATGGGAAACCACGGATAGCCATCTTCAGGGCTGCCGACAGGGGGGTTCGAACCCATCATCTCCCGAATGTAAGCTCACAGCTGCGCGCCCCTAACCTCACGGCCAACTCGCTCGGTGCTAATAGGTTTGCGTCGTTCATTGTGAATTTTCTAATCTCAATATTTTTATGCTCTGAAGTTGTATGTCATTATTTTAACTTTTAATTTTCACTGTGAATGAAATTTAATATGCGTGGAACGTTAAAACTGTTTTTATAAAATGGTGGTAATTAGCGCTCATTAAGGTGATGTACTACTAAGTAACCATTCTCTTTTAGCACTGATCAGAAGGGGGAAAATTAGTGGTGGTAGTAGTAGTAGCAGCAGCGTCGTTTCCCACTTTCACACCTGCTGAAGCTGTACCGTAACCAAAACCACTTACTTTCAAATTCTAGCCCCCACTTTTTAAATTCCATCATCGCCTAAAACTTACCTGAGTAAGTGTACGGAAGTGCTAAAAATAATGCCAAGGCTTCAGAAACCTAATCCCGTCGGGATCGGAAGAGAACAAGGGTTGACCAAGGAGATCATGTAGGCAAGATGAAAGTGAGAGCCTAGCACAAGTAAGTGAAAACTCGGCCAGTCACAGCTAAGAGCTCTGATAATAATGTTATTTGTTTTACGTCCCACTAACTACTCTTTTACAGTTTTCGGAGACGCCGAGATGCCGGAATGTAGTACCGCAGGAGTTCTTTTACGTGCCAATAAAACGCTAAGTGCTTTATGATGGCCAATTCTTGCTGGCAAGTTGAAAGTTCCCGGGAGCTCCTTTTAGTCACCTCTTTCGACAGATAGGAGATACTCTGGATGTTTTCTGCGCCCACATCTCCCGCACCTGCATGCGGTATAAAAAGGTACCTTTCACGCAGCAACGAGCAGCTTAAATAAAATGATACTTTATCATTCAGATATTAATAACATTTATTCCGATACTTGTCAAATATTTCTCTATAAAAAGTACCAATATTTAACTTGGAGGGGGCGGTGTTGTTTTAAAACTCACGTGGCGTCTTAAAGACCAATCGAAACCTAAAAGGGCCAGAGAAAAGCAATGTTTAAGAAGAAGAAAAGAGGCTGAAACATGTATTGTCAGCAGTTGACAAAAATGATTAAGTATGCGATTTAAAACGATATTTCACACGATGTGTCTCATATACTGTATATAGAAAGAATAAAGCAATGGAGAAGATAAATCTGAGTGACTACATTGCTGGAGTCAGGTGCACTGTATTTAATACCGTTTCAACAACCTTGATTTTAACATCTAGTCTAACAGAAAGCAGGGATTTCACCATAAAAGGGCATTCTTAAACATGTCAGTATATCTAATACAGCAGGCCTTCCTCATTTAAGCACACTTAAACACCGATTGACTGCTCTGGGATTCGTTTCCATAAACTTGAACAAAGAAGAGGAGTTTCTAGTAAGTTGTAAACGTCCCTTAAACTTCTGAAGGCTGTAGGAAACATCGTACTGTAGAAAGCAGGCCATGAGAACGTACGTCAAATCAACGGACACAGGTCTATAGACACCACTGGGATTCGATCCTGTAACCGTGAGCACGGGAAGCAAACCCTAACCCAATTGTCTACTCAGCCGGTAGAAATTAAATTGTGCCTGTATGTGGGTGTGTACCTAGATTTTCAGTGACACTTAGACAGAAAGGAGAGGCACTGACCGGTATTATTTAAGGTTCACTCCCAGCATTTGTATGGTGTTAAAATGAGAAACCACGGAAAACTATCTCCAGGGTTGTCAAAGGTATGGTTTGAATCCATCATATACTTCCGCTCGGCCCGTAAAGGCTAATTTACGACCGAGCCATTAGCTGTATTATTCGGCCTAGTCCTGACGGAGCAATGTTTACACGCATAGCATATTTTGAGCAAGCTGTATCACTTCTGACTTGAAGCAAATAAGAGCGTTTGAAAACTGAGCGGTGGTGATTAAAGTACGAAAATGAAGAACACTTTCAAGAATTACGCCGAAATTATTATTATTCATACGTTATAAGAGCTGCTGGTAGCGAGTTGGAGATTGACTTCGAACTCGAAAGTGGAAAGGTTGTGGTAGTGGTGGTGATACTTGTTTTATGAGGAAGTACAACTGGAATCCTGACACCAACGAGGGGAACACTGGAGAAGTACCCATATTTCGAAGAATGACTGGCAGATAAAAGTGAAGGGCTGCGAAAGGATTTAAAAGGAAACACTCCATACAGATCGTAAACCTGATAACATCAAGGAAGGAAGAGAGTAAGATGTTACCAAGAGATGTCAGATGGGAAATAATAATGTAAGAAACGGGGTTAAAAGTCAGGTTGCGAGTTTCACTAATAGGAATAGTCCTCTGCTTTAATTACTGCGATGATGGGGTGAAAGTTCCTTTTGGGGATCACTGTAAGTACCTAGGTGTTAATATAAGGAAATATCTTCATTGGGGTAATCACATAAATGGGATTGTAAATAAAGGGTAAAGATCTCTGCACTTGGTTATGAGGGTGTTTAGGGGTTGTAGTAGGGATGAAAAGGAGAGGGCATGTAAGTCTCTGGTAAGACCCCAACTAGACCCCAGTGTATGGGACCCTCGCCAGGATTACTTGATTCATGAACTGGAAAAATCCGAAGAAAAGCAACTCGATTTGTTCTGAGTGATTTCCAACAAAAGAATAGCGTTTCAGAAATGTTGCAAATTTTGGGCTGGGAAGACTTGGGAGAAAGGAGACGAGCTGCTCGACTAAGTGGTATGTTCCGAGCTGTCAGTGGAGAGATGGCCTGGAACGACATTAGTAGACGAATAAGTTTGAGTGGTGTCTTTAAAAGTAGGAAACATCACAATGTGAAGGTAAAGTTAGAATTCAAGAGAACAAATTGGGGCAAATATTCGTTTATAGGAAGGGGGGTTAGGACTTGAGTAGTATAATTGGATGGTTCTGGCGCCGCCACCGCCACCGGGCTCCCAGAGGCCACCTCCACCACCACCACAGCCAGAGGCCTCCCAGATGCCTCCTCCACCACCACCACAGCCAGAGGCCTCCCAGAGGCCTCCTCCACCACCCGCGGGAAATTTGAATTTGTAAACAAAGCCACGTGCTTTTTGACAGCTGTCATCGACAACAACGCATCGCTAACCTCAGTACTGCCATCTTGACGGGCCTAAACCTCAGTAGTGCCAACTTAACCTAACTAGCGCGAGATAAACAAAGCCACGTGTTTTTTGACAGCCACGTGCTTTTTGACAGACAACAACGCATCGCTAACCTCAGTACTGCCATCTTGACAGGCCTAAATCTCAGTAGTACCAACTTAACCTAACTAGAGCGTGGTAAACAAAGCCACGTGCTTTTTGACAACCACATGCTTTTTTGACAGCTGTCATCCGCCATCTTTAAACTACAGAGCACTGTGCTGCCCTCTTTATCGTAGTAGATGTAAATTCGTCACCTGTCATCGGCAGTGCTGCCATCTTGGCGGGCCTAAACCTTAGTGCTACCAACTTAACCTCACTAGCGCGAGATAAACAAATCCACGTGCTTTTTTGACAGCTGTCATCCGCCATCTTTAATCTATAGAGCACAGTGCTGCCCTCTTTAGCTACTTACCTTTGAAATGTGGTGGCGGATAATTTGAAAAATGCTTTTGACAGCAGCCATCTTTAATCTAGAGAGCACCGTGCTGGCCTCTTTAGCTAGATACCTTTGAAATGTGGTGGCAGGCAATTCCACATGACAGCAGCCATCTTTAATCAAGAGAGCACCGTGCTGCCCTCTATGTGGTGGCGGCAAATTCTACATGCTCTTGTTTGGAATCAAAGCCACGTGCTTTTTTGACAGCCGTCATCCGCCATCTTTAATAGAGCACTGTGCTGCTATCATGCGGACAATTTCGTCAGCTGTCATCCGCCATCTTTAATCCACAGAACACCGTGCTGCCCTCTTTATGACATGTAGTAGCGGGCAATTTGAAAAGTTCTGTTAGCTGTCATCCGCCATCTTTAATCAAGAGTGCACCGTGCTGCCATATTTAGCTAGATACCTTTGAAATGTGGTGGCGGCAAATTGAAAAATTCCACGTGCTCCTGTTTAGTAAACAAACTCACGCGCTTTTTTGTCAGCTGTCATCCGCCATCTTACATCGCAAACCTCAGTGCTACACTCTTTAGTTGAAATATGGTGGCGGATAATTTAAAAAAGAAAAATTCTACAGCAGCCATCTCTCGACGCTACTTGCACAAGATGGTGGCTATACATGACTCCTTAAAGGTGCTTATGCAAGATGGCCGCTATACATAGGTTCTTATGAGACGCCCTTGGAATGCTTGCGCAAGATGGCGGTTATACATGGCTCCTTATGAGATGCCCTAGGGATGCTTGCGCAAGATGGCGGTTGCTCTTATGAGGCGGCTTAAGGGTCCTTGCACAAGATGGCTAGAGACGCCCCAAGGATGCTTGCGCAAGATGGCGGACACAAGATGGCGGCTATACACGTCTCCTTATGAGACGCCTTAAGGGTGCTTGCGCAAGATGGCTGCTGCTCTTATGAAGAAAGCTAGCTTAGAGGCTAACGTGTCGTGCTAGTTCGATTCATTAAATTTGGGGCTTAAATGCAAAATGTTAAATATCTCGAAACCGGTGCATCGTAGAGCAAAACGGACAAAAAATTTTCTGCCCAGTACCTCGGTTCGCAGTACGAGGAACAAGAAAAACATAGTCTAATGATGAGATCAACGGTTCGGTTCCTACTTAGGCCCTTTGGCATTCGCTCTGTTTTAGCTTGTATTGAAGCAAGTCTTCGTAACATGATCAGGTTTAGCTATGGTAGAGAGTATAACGTGCCGTGCAGGTTCGATTCATTAAATTTGGGGCTTAAATGCAAAATGTTAAATATCTCGAAAACGGTGCATCGTAGAGCAAAACCTGATACCTAGGTTTGCAGTATCAGGAACAAGAAAAAAAACATAGTCTAATGATGAGATCGACGGTTCGATCCCTACTTAGGCCCTTTGGCATTGACAGCTATCTAATTCTACAAGATGGGGGGGCTATACATAGCTTCTTATGAGGCAGCTTAAGAGCGCTTGCACAAGATGGCTGCTGCTCTTATGAGTCTCCCTAGGGGTGCTTGCGCAAGGTAGCAGCGACAAGACGGTGACTATACACAGCTCCTTATGATACGGTCTAGAGGTGCTCACACAAGATGGTGGCTGCTCTGATGAAGAAAGCTAGGTTTGCATCGTGCAGGTATCTTTACAGCACTAAACCTCATACCTTTGAAATGTGGTGGCGGGTAATTTGAAAAAATCTACGTGCTTTTTCTTAACAGCAGCTATCTTTAAACAATAGCGGCTATACATAAGCTGTTAAGGCCTCCTCTTATGTCAAGGCATAGCTCTATCGAACAAGTTTAAACCTGCATCGGGATAGCTAGAGTAAGCACGTGCTGCAGTGATGACGTCATTATGCATGTTTAGACTTGCAAATCACTAAAGAAACATAAGACTAGAATCGAACACTGCACTCTATGCCGTTAACTTTATCATGTGATCGGAACATTGATTGAAGTGTTTAGAACACTAAATAAGTAGAACCGAACACTGTACTCGATACAACATGTGTTTAGAACATGTCAGGGGATACCTTTGTTCTAAGAAGATTAGATTACCGCACATTCCTTGTAGGGCTAATAGGCTAAAGGGCTAGGGTGCCTCTCCTCTCTTTATCCGGGCTTGAGACCGGCTCTACAACTAGAGGCGGAGTTAACACCCTAAGGAAGGGAGAATGTTGGGAAATAATCTATACGAATATAGCTACTCGATCGACTATATACTACAGATGGATGACAGGTGAGGGTAAGCGCTTACTTAATAATACCTACACGACGTAATTCATACTCTATTTCAAAAATATCTTCTTTGTACTGTGTGTAACCAGCATCATGATAGGCTCTTAGCAGTTGTAAACGTTTTACGAGTACGTTGGGGTCTTTACAGTAGCTTATATCTACATACGGTAACAGAGGCTTGTTGTGAACTTTGAGTCTATATGCAGACAGTTGATGTGCAGGGACTTGTTTTGATGTAATACGTGCTTCAGCAGTAGCGTTTCTAGGTACAAACTTAACTTGTTTCGATAGCGATGAAGCGTTAAAATTTCCTTCTTTACCTTGCATCTCTTGTTGAGATGTTTGCGCTGCGACAGAACGTGTAGTAGGCTTAGGAAATGAAGTAAAATCATCAAGCTGTAATGGCAATGAAACATTAAGATTGTTTGGTAAACATAGCCACGTGCTTTTTTGACAGCTGTCTTCTTGACGAACCCTAACCTCACTTTGAAGGACAATAGAGCGTCGCTAACCTCACTGCTACCATCTTTACGGCGGTAAACCTCAAGGCTGCCACCTTATGCATGTTATAGCGCGGAATTTAAAATCCAACAGCAGAACGTCGCTAACCTCACTCTTGCCATCTTGATGGGCTTAAACCTTACTGTTGCTACCTTGGTTATACGCTTTTGTGTTAGTTTACTGTTAATCGCTAAGCTGTTCGCATCATCGAAGTAGAGAGTAACAAATGTCGTGTAGATTTAAAGAAGAATCTGTTAGCAGAAGATAAAAGTCCGTCATGGAAAAACCTATGTCTAGGTATATTTGCGAAGAGTGTGGAAAAGCATTTTCCCGAAGCTATCACAGGAGACGTCATGAGATATCATGGAGGACAATTTTTCAATGCAAACATTGTAGAAGAGAGTTCAAGAACGCATACAACGCTCAACGTCATGAAGCCGCGTGTAATGTAGCTTCATCGGGAACAAAATACAAAGAGCTCAACCATATTCCAGCGAACACTGATTTATGTTTGAAAAGTACACATCTGCGAGAGATTTTTAATTCTCCCTTGTTGTCTAGGCCTGCTGCAAGTTCTGTTACTAAGCACAAACTTCAAGATAAAGAGAGGCAAGATCATGATTATGATAATAAGGATAATGATGTTGATCAAAACAGTAGTAAATGGAAAGTAGAAGAAGAAGAAAATCTGAATGTTTCATTGCCATTACAGCTTGATGATTTTACTTCATTTCCTAAGCCTACTACACGTTCTGTCGCAGTGCAAACATCTCGACAAGAGATGCAAGGTAAAGAAGAAGGAAATTTTAACGCTTCATCGCTATCGAAACAAGTTAAGTTTGTACCTAGAAACGCTACTGCTGAAGCACGTATTACATCAAAACAAGTCCCTGCACATCAACTGTCTGCATATAGACTCAAAGTTCACAACAAGCCTCTGTTACCGTATGTAGATATAAGCTACTGTAAAGACCCCAACGTACTCGTAAAACGTTTACAACTGCTAAGAGCCTATCATGATGCTGGTTACACACAGTACAAAGAAGATATTTTTGAAATAGAGTATGAATTACGTCGTGTAGGTATTATTAAGTAAGCGCTTACCCTCACCTGTCATCCATCTGTAGTATATAGTCGATCGAGTAGCTATATTCGTATAGATTATTTCCCAACATTCTCCCTTCCTTAGGGTGTTAACTCCGCCTCTAGTTGTAGAGCCGGTCTCAAGCCCGGATAAAGAGAGGAGAGGCACCCTAGCCCTTTAGCCTATTAGCCCTACAAGGAATGTGCGGTAATCTAATCTTCTTAGAACAAAGGTATCCCCTGACATGTTCTAAACACATGTTGTATCGAGTACAGTGTTCGGTTCTACTTATTTAGTGTTCTAAACACTTCAATCAATGTTCCGATCACATGATAAAGTTAACGGCATAGAGTGCAGTGTTCGATTCTAGTCTTATGTTTCTTTAGTGATTTGCAAGTCTAAACATGCATAATGACGTCATCACTGCAGCACGTGCTTACTCTAGCTATCCCGATGCAGGTTTAAACTTGTTCGATAGAGCTATGCCTTGACATAAGAGGAGGCCTTAACAGCTTATGTATAGCCGCTATTGTTTAAAGATAGCTGCTGTTAAGAAAAAGCACGTAGATTTTTTCAAATTACCCGCCACCACATTTCAAAGGATGAGGTTTAGTGCTGTAAAGATACCTGCACGATGCAAACCTAGCTTTCTTCATCAGAGCAGCCACCATCTTGTGTGAGCACCTCTAGACCGTATCATAAGGAGCGGTGTATAGTCACCGTCTTGTCACTGCTACCTTGCGCAAGCACCCCTAGGGCGTCTCATAAGAGCAGCAGCCATCTTGTGCAAGCGCTCTTAAGCTGCCTCATAAGAAGCTATGTATAGCCCCCCATCTTGTAGAATTAGATAGCTGCCAATGCCAAAGAGCCTAAGTAGGGATCGAACCGTCGATCTCATCATTAGACTATGTTTTTTTTCTTGTTCCTGATACTGCAAACCTAGGTATCAGGTTTTGCTCTACGATGCACCGTTTTCGAGATATTTAACATTTTGCATTTAAGCCCCAAATTTAATGAATCGAACCTGCACGGCACGTTATACTCTCTACCATAGCTAAACCTGATCATGTTACGAAGACTTGCTTCAATACAAGCTAAAACAGAGCGAATGCCAAAGGGCCTAAGTAGGAACCGAACCGTTGATCTCATCATTAGACTATGTTTTTCTTGTTCCTCGTACTGCGAACCGAGGTACTGGGCAGAAATTTTTTGTCCGTTTTGCTCTACGATGCACCGGTTTCGAGATATTTAACTTTTTGCATTTAAGCCCCAAATTTAATGAATCGAACTAGCACGACACGTTAGCCTCTAAGCTAGCTTTCTTCATAAGAGCAGCAGCCATCTTGCGCAAGCACCCTTAAGGCGTCTCATAAGGAGACGTGTATAGCCGCCATCTTGTGTCCGCCATCTTGCGCAAGCATCCTTAGGGCGTCTCTAGCCATCTTGTGCAAGGACCCTTAAGCCGCCTCATAAGAGCAACCGCCATCTTGCGCAAGCATCCCTAGGGCATCTCATAAGGAGCCATGTATAACCGCCATCTTGCGCAAGCATTCCAAGGGCGTCTCATAAGAACCTATGTATAGCGGCCATCTTGCATAAGCACCTTTAAGGAGTCATGTATAGCCACCATCTTGTGCAAGTAGCGTCGAGAGATGGCTGCTGTAGAATTTTTCTTTTTTAAATTATCCGTCACCATATTTCAAATAAAGAGTGTAGCACTGAGGTTTGCGACGTAAGATGGCGGATGACAGCTGACAAAAAAGCGCGTGAGTTTGTTTACTAAACAGGAGCACGTGGAATTTTTCAATTTGCCGCCACCACATTTCAAAGGTATCTAGCTAAATATGGCAGCACGGTGCACTCTTGATTAAAGATGGCGGATGACAGCTAACAGAACTTTTCAAATTGCCCACTACTACATGTCATAAAGAGGGCAGCACGGTGTTCCGTGGATTAAAGATGGCGGATGACAGCTGACGAAATTGTCCGCATGATAGCAGCACAGTGCTCTATTGATTAAAGATGGCGGATGACAGCTGTCAAAAAAGCACGTGGCTTTGTTTCCAAACAAGAGCACATAGAATTTTTCAAATTGCCGCCACCACATTTCAAAGGTATCTAGCTAAAGAGTGCAGCACTGTGCTCTGTTGATTAAAGATGGCGGATGACGGCTGTCAAAAAAGCGCGTGAGTTTGTTTCCAAACAAGAGCATGTAGAATTTGCCGCCACCACATAGAGGGCAGCACGGTGCTCTCTTGATTAAAGATGGCTGCTGTCATGTGGAATTGCCTGCCACCACATTTCAAAGGTATCTAGCTAAAGGGGGCAGCACGGTGCTCTCTAGATTAAAGATGGCTGCTGTCAAAAGCATTTTTCAAATTATCCGCCACCACATTTCAAAAGTAAGTAGCTAAAGAGGGCAGCACTGTGCTCTATAGATTAAAGATGGCGGATGACAGCTGTCAAAAAAGCACGTGGATTTGTTTATCTCACGCTAGTGAGGTTAAGTTGGTAGCACTAAGGTTTAGGCCCGCCAAGATCGCAGCACTGCCGATGACAGGTGACGAATTTACATCTACTACGATAAAGAGGGCAGCACAGTGCTCTGTAGTTTAAAGATGGCGGATGACAGCTGTCAAAAAAGCATGTGGCTGTCAAAAAGCACGTGGCTTTGTTTACCACGCGCTAGTTAGATTAGGTTGGTACTACTGAGGTTTAGGCCCGTCAAGATGGCAGTACTGAGGTAAGCGATGCGTTGTTGTCGATGACAGCTGTCAAAAAGCACGTGGCTTTGTTTACAAATTCAAATTTCCCGCGGGTGGTGGAGGAGGCCTCTGGTAGGCCTCTGGCTGTAGTGGTGGTGGAGGAGGCATCTGGGAGGCCTCTGGCTGTGGTGGTGGTGGAGGTGGCCTCTGGGAGCCCGGTGGCGGTGGCGGCGCCAGAACAATTATACTACTGACTTGGAATAACTTACCAAGGAAAATGTTCAATAATTTTCCATTTTCTTTGAAATCAATAATAAAAAGCTAGGTAAATAACAGATAGGGAATCTGCCACCTGGGCGACTGCCCTAAATCCAGATCAGCATTGATTGATTGATTGATTGATTGATTGATTGATTGATTGATTTATCCTGCCACCAGTAAAAGCAAGCAATCTTAGGCTTAGCTCGGGGTCCCGTGGTTACCAACCCACACTCCAAAGTTGACTGCCCGTGCAGATTCCTCTTTTAGTCGTCTCTTATGATAGGCAGAAGATACCGTGGATATCTACCGACCTGCGCATAGGGTGAAAAGTGAAAATAAAACAAGAGTATAAAATGTTCATGAGAATGAATACAGTAAAATTAGAAAAACGTTATTGCGTCTATGGGTGATAATATTCAACGAGCTGACAATGTTAACAAGGAAGCTGTAACGGCAAGGGTGAAGTTGCAAATAAATATATACAATTAACTTTACGTTGCATCGACACAGATAGGTCTTATGGCGACGATGGGAAAGGAAAGGACTAGGAGTGGGAAGGAAGCGTTCGTGGCCTTAATTAAGGTAATTAATTAATTTGCTTGGTGTGAAGGTGAGAAACCACGGAAAACCATCTCCAGGACTGCCGAGAGTGGGGTTCGAAGCCACTATCTCCCGAATGCAAGCTCACAGAAGTGCGCCCCTAACCGCACGGCCAACTCGCTCGGTACTCTTTCCCTTTTAGCAACAAGGGAATCCATTGTGGTTGGGCAGTCCAACTCCAATACCATTTTACATGAATGTCTTAAACTTTACACGAAACCTTTTGCATGCGCAGTCAGCACTCGACAACAAGCACCAGTTTAGACAGACCGGATTTGCTATGTTACAGATAGATTCCTGCAATGTTACTGATTTTCATTCTTTCTTTCGGACAGCACTCGTCACTCCACAGGGCTAAAAGATGTACTTTGTGTTCAGATTGTGGAAGTATTCGGCTCACTTCCATGTCTCAGCCGAATCGTCAGGTATGAATTGGCCGGGAGTGTCCGAGGACATGTTCGGCTCGCCAGGTGCAGGTCTTTTGATTTAACACCCGTAGGCGACTTGCGCGTCGTGATGAGGATGAAATTATGATGAAGAGACACATACACCCAGCCCCGTGCCAGCGAAATTAACCAATTATGGTTCAAATTCCTGACCCTGGCGGGAATCGAACCCAGGACGCCTGTGACCAAAGGCCAGAAAATCGTCAAGTATAAACTGAGTTTAATCGTCAGGTATAAACTAGGATTAATGTTTAGCGAAAACGCGCAGTAGGGATTGAAAGAAATGGCAGTCGTATTACCCTTTTAGGTCTCATCACCCCCGAAATTAAACGCTTAATGCTGATAGATTAGGTCAAATATCCAACGTAGCTAAAGTTATACTTCTCTAAGAAAGATTCTTCAACCTGGCGACTTGGCCGAGCGGTTAGAGGCGCGCGGCTGTGAGCTTGCATCCGGGAGATAGTGGGTTCGAATCCCACTGTCGGCAGCCCTGAAGATGGTTTTCCGTGGTTTCCCATTTTCACACCAGGCAAATGCTCGGCTATACCTTGATTAAGGCCACGGCTATGTCCTTCCTACTCCTAGCCATCGTCGCCATAAGACATCTGTGTCGGTGAGACGTAAAGCCACTAGCAAAAAAATAAAATAAAATAAAATACAATTAACACGTACTCAACCACAGACATAGAGTGAGTCTTTCATTAACCACGTGATAACATTACATACAATGAACTCTACCTACATATTGTGAATTTAATCAATATAATAACCATATTTCTACATTCATGAAGGAAAATTATGGCATTATCTGTTCATATTATAGAGACAGTGATTTCCGATCAACATTTTTGAATTCTCGTCTATAGCAGATTGGTTCTCCCGGAGGTCTCTAGCGCATGCGAATTCGGCTAACACGCACAAGAAATTGCGCTACTTGGCGCTCCATTAATTTCATAACGAGCAGTTAGCGGGCTATAATGCTTTACAATGAGCGAGATTACGGTTAACTGCTTATTACAATGAACCTTATTTAGAATATATATTTATAACTCCATTTACTAGCCTTATGAAAATAACTACTTCACTTACCGGATCCTAACGACATCCATTCTAATTGCAAATAAGGAAGATATGCCATAACAGGTTGTGACATTTAAAAAATAATTCCCTCCATTCATAGTTTCAGATGACCTGACACTGGAAGAGATTATTTTACTACTCCATTCATTTCAAATTCCTGCTGGACCGAGCTCGATAGCTGCAGTCGCTTAAGTGCGGCCAGTATCTAGTATTCGGGAGATAGTAGGTTCGAACCCCACTGTCGGCAGCCCTGAAAATGGTTTTCCGTGGTTTTCCATTTTCACACCTGGCAAATGCTGGGGCTGTACCTTAATTAAGGCCAAGGCCGATTCCTTCTCACTCCTAGCCCTTTCGTGTCCTATCGTCGCCGTAAGACCTATCTGTGTCGGTGCGACGTAAAACAACTAGAAAAAAAATTCCTGCTGGAACATGCATTATTTTGACATGTAATACGCTTATTGCGAGAATCATTCCATAAAGTCGAGCATCGTACGGATAAGTTAAACGCTGGTGTCTGGAAACCAGTAATAACCAGACGAATCAGTTGGTTACTATCAACCGAACGTGTTGGCTGAGCGGTTTGTGTCGCATAGCTGTGAGCTTGCATTCGGCAGATGGTGGTTTCAAATTCCACCATCGGAAGCCCAGAAGATGGTTTTCTGTAGTTTCCTATTTTCATACCAAGAAAATGCTGGGGCTGTACTTTAATTGAGGCCATGGCCGCTACCATTCCAATCTTGCGTCGCCGGAAACCTTCGACGTACTGTATTAGTGCAACGTTAAACCACTATTTAAAAACAATACTGTTAGACGCAAGAAAGATCAAAGATTTGGAAACATGCAGTTTCCGTCCTCACTATCGGACCTCGTCTGCACACCGCGGGGGTAAAGATCGGGCACGAAACTGAGCGCTTAGTCAACGCTTAACTCACAAAAGCGTAGAACGATTGAAATAAAATTTCTATTTTGGCAAATTCTTAATTCAGCTGAAACAATGAAGCAGCACAGATCACCCAAGAAAGCAGAGTGTCAAGAGTTATAATAGAGACGTGTAAGGATGGAATGGTCTCGATGACGCCTTTACTCCCCCAACAAGTGAAGGTATAGTATAGTGCTTATCCTGGGTTTGCAAGCAGGTTTTAGAGTTTGACATTTTCACACTAACCTATGTGATTTTTTCCGCTCTATTCACTGGTGATGTCCGGCTCAATGGCTAAATGGTTAGCGTGCTGGCCGTTGGTCACAGGGGTCCCGGGTTCGATTCCCGGCAGGGTCGGGAATTTTAACCACCATTGGTTAATTTCACTGACACTGGGGCTGGGTGTATGTGCCGTCTTCATGATCATTTCATCCTCATCACGACACGCAGGTCGCCTACTGGTGTCAAATCAGAAGACCTGCACTTGGCGAGCCGAACATGTCCTCGGGCACTACCGGCACTAAAAGCCATACGCCATTACATTTCACTGGTGATATCCAAGTCGTACAGAGGCATCTTGGTTAATGAATATTTTTTCTCAAGAGGGGAATTTCATATTCAGGTATAAAACTTTAGTACAATTTCTGATACACAGTGCTATTATGGATTCTCTAAAAACCCATTGCATAATTATAAAGAGAAATATTCTTGCAGAAAATAGAGAAGTGAGAGATGGTGAACATGTTTTTCTCAAAACGTTTTTGACTTAATATGCACTGCTTGTAAATCCGCGATGTTTCGAATGTGAATACATCTAGACAACAGAAACGAGCTGGTTACTCACGGTGAAGGACTAATAAGGTCCTGACAAAAATACAGTAGAATTCCATTAGTCCGGCATCCAACAGTCCGGAACACCCGATGGTCCGGCACCATTCCAGATTTTTTTTTTTTTTTCACGACAGTTAAAGCGCACGGCGTGCTTCGAAACCACCCGGAAGTGTCCACTACGCGTCTGCTACTGTTAGACACAACCGGCATTGTTGGCCGTCACCACACACTCAGTTCCTTGTTTTGATTGCGAGCATTTTTCGCTACAGTTTGCGATCTAGCCGCAGAGTCCCTAAATAAATTCATCACTTTTGCTGAGTGTAATACTAATTATAATGCCACTGTACTTATTGATTTACATATAATCAGAAATAACTTTTATGCCAAACCACAACGATCTCGAAAACTAAAAGATATTCGAGATTGTTTAAAGTCACACTAAAATATTGTAAACTGAATGTGTTGAATGAAAATTTGGTGCTGCCCTAATTTTGAGCTAAAGTTATTAAACTCATGATTCTGCTGATCAAAATTTTACTGCAAAACGCTGAGTTACAGCTGTTTTCGCTGTACGCCTTAACCTATATAGTAGTAAGAGGTACCGCCTCATAGTCCGGCATTTTCGGTTATCCGGCACCGGGCCGGTCCCGAGCGTGCCGGACTATCGGACGTCTACTGTACACTCATTGCAGTTTGAAAGTTTGCCACTGGACGATGTGCGTAAATAAAGGCTAATTCAATGACTTCCCTATAAAGTTGTTGTCCATGGCCATACAGCCCACTTCAGTGCAGTGCTAAAATTCCATAGTATTTTCCATTGCAAACAGTAGGGTATGTTTCCATTTCCGTTTTGGACAGGTTTGGTTAAGTTTATGCTTTTAATTTAGCATAAACTTACCATAACCGTATGTTTCCGTAAAATTAACGTCTTCACTGACATCAGGTTCTATTACGCGCAGGTTTCCATGTACAAGAAAAACGAACACCTAGATATTTACTACTCTAATGCATTTTTGTAGAGGTATTCGATTCAGAAGACCCCGAGTTCAATTCCGACCGAGCCAGGGATTTTAACCAATTAATTCCTCTGGCTCGGGAGCTGGGTGTTCATGTTCGTCTTAATACAAATCTTCATTTACATACAACATATCACACTACCAAACAACATATAAAAACGCGAAGTAAAAACATCCCTCAACAGAGGGCTGACGCCACAACATGCCGCACCCCACGTTACTAGGTAAAAGGCCAAGAAGAAGACTAATGCGGAGATGTGATCACTTGTACGTAATTAAATTATGATCAGCGATTTTAATATGCTCTGAATATGAGGTGTTGAAACCCCACGTAAAATTCCACTGCACTCACCCGACTGAGAAAGGATGAGGGTGAATGGCTGGTTATTGAGTCTCGGTGGAGGCACCGATACAGAGTACCTGTCTCTGAAATGATCTACTTTGTAGGCTTGCCCACTTAGAACTCATGTTACCAGCAAATACCAGACAAAGAAAGGGAGGGATGAGGACAGTTTCTGGCGTCTTAAATTGAATGAACTCGGCTAAGGAGGAACAACCCTTACAGAAAATCCAACAGGCACCGAGGCTGTGTGGAAGACCACGCAAGATCACGCAGGCGTAATTTCCTACATTGGATGCATTATGTTCTGAGAATAAAGGGAAGAGCCGGATAGGTAAACATGTCGTATAGAAAATTGCTGGTACACCCATCGTCGAGACGCAGAAGGGATAGATGACGAAGAAAATATCATCCCGAATCATCAATAGATTAGTATTTGAGTAAAAAAGGCAATAAAAATAATTATTCCAGACACGCTTACAAATTACGGAGTATATTTTGGGAATTTAAAACAATTTCAGTTCGTATTCCAGACTAAGGTTAGAAGATCAGAATATGCAGAACATCTCGTCTTCCTGGTCCTTAGTAAATGACACGTCTCTCTCGGCCCTCATATCGCCAACGAGAATGCTTATATTCCGTGTGCGTGCTGCATACGACATGCAATTCTTGGCGCGAAAAATTTATGATAGCATTATTCATTATTCATAGCATTATGTCTGGGACATAAAAGCAATGACAAGACATTAATAATAATAATAACGAAGACCTTAAGATAAATAACATTACAGAAACAAGCACTTACATCATGAGAGGAAGAAGTGGCAGTAAATTTGAAAACATTACGTCAGTCTCCCTCGTCTCAAAGTAGGGAAACATTACACGGCCTTTTACGAGATACGAGTACATGTGGCTGCAGAGTCAAATACAGAGTTAGTAAATACTTCACGTAAACTTCATTTATGATGTTACGTTTTCTTATTACGCGATAGGACTGTCATGCCTGTTGTTCTATCGTCTGTTAAACATATCGCTGAACATAACATAGACAAAATACACGAGGATACAAATCTAAAAATGTATACAAATTATATCTCTTTTCCCAAACGACATCACTTCTAAATCGTGGGACAGAATTTTATGAAATTTTGCACAAACATTCTTAGAGGCAACCATATAATGATTAACCACTTTTATTTCAAAATATTGAAACCAAAATACATTTTCGAAATTATTTGCAAAAATATCGCGTACAGATTAAATAAAGATGCTCTTTGTTTTTCTTGCTCCCTAGGTTAACTACTGGTCCACTCGAGATACGTCTCAAAAATAAGTCTACTCTGATTTTTAATAATTAACCTTTTCAAAATAGTGGCAATAAGTTCTCCAGAATGATACCAATGCTACCCTCCAGCTGAACACTCTTACTCTGAGTTACCTATATTAAATAACTTATAATATTGGAGAATAGTGCGATAGAGTTAAGCTTTACATATAAAGTTCGCAAAGTTAGCAAATTGATCAAATATAAATTTACAGAATAGAGCCTCGCCGCTAATAGAACAACTAATCTTTCACAACCACACAATATCTTGCTAATTACTGCTATTTTACTGGCTTATATTATAGAAAGCCTCATATTTATTACATTCCTTACAGTGAGATACCTACTAACGGATTCCGTCTTCTAGATGTTGACAACCGCACTATCCTCCCTATAACTACACCAATCCGAATACTAGTGACTACTGCTGACGTTCTTCACTCTAAGAGCTGACGCTACCCCTCGGCCACTTACGCAAGCTTCTTCATGATTCGCATTATTTATCCACCAAAAACAAATATGATGGCCAAGTGATTAACCCTATCCCAAAATAAGGCCCAACCAACATGCACACAATATTTCAGTTTTCTACAAGAAATATATGCATTTTCTTGGTTCTCCAAGAAATGGCACTTTTAAGTGCTAAAGCACGCGTTCCACAGCCCCGAAAACCAATCAACTATTATTAACATTACCCCCCCCCCCATGACACTACAGCCCTTGAAGGGCCTTGGCCTACCAAGCGACCGCTGCTCAGCCCGAGGGCCTGCAGATTACGAGGTGTCCTGTGGTCAGCACGACGATCCTCTCGGCCGTTATTCTTCGCTTCCGAGACGGGGGCCGCTATCTCACCGTCAGATAGCTCCTCAATTCTTATCATGTAGGTTGAGTGGAACTCGAACCAGTCCTCACGTCCAGGTAAAATTTCCTGACCTGGCCGGGAATCGAACCCGGGGCCTCCGGGTAAGAGGCAGGCACGCTACCCCTACACCACGGGGCCGGCCTATTAACATTACATTGACTAGTTATTGTTAGTTGACATATACTTATGAGCCATTACTAGAGCCCCGATGTTTAGGCATTATTAGGTTGGAATACAAACTTAATGAAGGGAGTAACTAGCCTGCACAACCGTTCTGCTGTGATATTTGTATAAACATTAGGGGTACTCCCCATTAGAACGCCTAGAAATTGTCGCTACATTACGAACGAGTGGGCTAGTCGACACTTCTTACTAGCCAAATTCGTTCGCATTCCGTCCTAACAACCGGCCTCTAGCCATTACAAAGACTACCCCGACCTGGAGCGCGCAGAGGTACATGTGATACGCCGGCAGCATGGTATATACACTGGGGCGTTTAAACATGATATTTTTCCTTCAAATTAGCCATTTATTGAAGAAAAATAAAAACAGTTTACATTGGAAGTATTGTTTGCCATTGTCTATGCACCTCTGCCATTGTTCCAGCAGTCTGTAAATGCGCGCAGTGAGCCAATTTTCAGGAGTATCCCGGCATCACTGCTGGACAACTGCCGGACGTTCGTCGTCGGTTAACTTCTTAATCATAATAGACCGGCCGTGCTTTCCCTCCATGAACTGGCGTTTCTTTTCTAGAGACTCGAGCCAGAGCCATGACTCGTCGACAGTGACTAGACGATTAAAGAACTCCATCCAAGCCGTGTTGTACAGCCACAGTAACTTCCAGCATGTCTTCACATGCTTCTGCTTCTTCACAATGGTGAGAGAATGGACCACTCGTTCAGCACAGACTATTCTCATCTTCATGTAAGGATGGATAATAGTGTGCTGTGTTCCACGCGACAAATCTGGCGCGTTGTCTAGTTCATCGAAAGTGGTTCGCCTGTTCTCCAGTATCAAGGCGAACACGCGCTGCGTATTGCCTCATTTGTGTGCAGTTGTTGGATGCCCCTTATTTTTTAAATGGCTTTTGCATTTTTCAGCATAGCCGTATCTGTATTCGAACTCTGTTATCCCCCGACACACACATACGGCTGCTAACCTCGTGCGAATGTGCGAAACACACATTCCTTCCCTCAAGGGAAACCGCACAGTTCACCACTGCACTGTATGCCTCAATGTTATCTAAGCGTTGTCCAGGAATGCACTTACACACCTTTACGAAATACGAAACTTCATCTGTTTTCATAGGTAGTACTATAGTATGTCATGCTGCATACACAAGGCACACATTTAAAGCTGTCGCTTTTCCGGAGTTATAATAGAGAGTATGTCAATCATTTACAGGCTCTCTGTTATCTCTTTCCGGTATCAGAATGGGAACAGTGGGCAATCACTCCAAATCTCAAATGTTGTGATGGCACAGTACCTTGGCATCAGCATCTCTGAAGCGGCGTAGCTTGTTGCCTGTTGTCATGTCGCTGTTGTGTGCACGTATCGACAATAGTGCAAAGGTGATCAAACAACAAGACGTCCAGCCGTGCGTCGACAGGGGATCATTAATACCAGAGGCCAGCAAAAGCTATCTCGTATTTTTCGGAGCGACTGCAGGACCACAGTTCGAGAGTCGCTGAGAAGTACAACAGTAATGACCAGAGCAATGTTTCACACAATACGATTAAGCTAACACCGCTGCGCATGGAAGTGCGGAGTCGAAGATACAGTTGTTCCTCAATTATGACCGCACTCCACCGATGGTAGCGATTAAGGAAGGCACGAAAACATCGATACTGGACTGTTGATGCTCGGAAAAGTAAAAGGATCATCAAATCGATAGCGAACCGCGTGTACGCTGATTACTATAGGAGGCTAGTCTATAGCAACTGGTTGAACTGTTGAGGGGAGTCATGTCCCAGTGGAGGAAGTGTGAGGGTTTGGGCGATGTTTGTATGGGACATTCTGCAGCCCATTATTCCGGTACACCAATCTGACAGTTGTCCGGTATCTTAACGATATTAGGGAAACAAGTTCGACCGTTCATATCAACAGTGTCTCACTGTGACGCCGGCTTCCAAAAGGATACTGTACCATGCTACTGTCTCAAAATTGTGAAGGACTGGTTTGAGAAACATGACAGTGAATTTACTTCAATACTGTGGCCCTCAGTTAACATAGATATCAACCCAAATTAACATTTTTGGTTTGACTTGAAGAAGCAGGATCGTGCTACATCAACACCGCCCCGCAGTGTACACCAACTGGAAGGTCACGCTAGTGGTATGAGATAGTCCAGGATAACTTCCGGCTTCTCGGTGAATCGATGTCTCACCCAGTGGTCACGGTTTTGCAGGCTAGACGCAATCTCTCACCGTATTAGACAGAGGGTCGTTCGGTGTATGCCATTCATTTCCGCTAGACGACAGTTAGTTACTTCTAAAACAGTACAAAACTAACGGATCATTGACGGGTATAGCAATTTATTATTATTATTATTATTATTATTATTATTATTATTATTATTATTATTCATCGCCCCGCAGTAGTGCGAAAGGCTTGGGCAGCCGGCACAATTACTATCCTCGCCGCAAGATGGGGGCTCCATTCATTCCATCCCTGACCCCGTCATTCAATGGAAAACAGGTTGTAGGTTTTCATTATTATTATTATTATTATTATTATTATTATTATTATTATTATTATTATTATTATTAATCATTATTATTGGTGAGGCTATTGCTAACCTGGAGCAACCCTTGTAAGGTAGGTCCTCCGACGAAGATTGGTCTGCCGTGAAACAGAAACTGCGTGTTAATATCGTGGAACCATTTTTAAGATTAAAATGCGTCTACTATCTGGTCAATGATACTTGGATATAATGTTATAATTATGTCATTAGAAAGGTAAGCTGAGTAAAAAGATAATGGGTTCATATAAGGGGCGATCAAAAAGTTTCCGTTCGACGGCCGTACAATCCTGAATCGGGATGCCAATCAGGCAAAACTGCCGTGAGCATTGTGTCACTCATTCCACCGACACACCAGGTTGAAGGTCCTCGTGTGGTAAAACACCGTACCTGCTGCGTGAAGTCCGTAATCGCCTGCTGCACATCCTCGTCCGAAAGAAAGCGTCGACCCTTCAAGGCCTTTTTGAGGGGACCGAAGGCGTGATAATCGCATGGGGAGAGATCAGGATTACAAGTTATGCGCCGGTCCGCCCTAATCGCCTCATCCACCGCCCGCTTGTTGTTGTTGTTGTTGTTCGTAATGGATGAGGCTGGTCTCCCAGATCGACTGGCGTCTTGTGTCGAAACGGGAACCTCACGGAACTTCGTGCATCATTCCATAACGGTGGTTGTTGACAGACGTGCTGCCCCATACACAAACTTCATTCTCCGACGGATGTCTACCAGTCTTTGTGCTTCGGCAGCCAAGAGCAGAATAACAACACGTTGGTCCTGTTTGGACGCATCTGGTAATAACGTCGTCATAGTTCACGCGGCCGCACTTAACGCACGCACCTCGGCACGACACGACTGCCACACTAGCCCCTTTGCCTACATGTCCGTGCTTATATACCTGCATCGGAGTTGCGCTACGTTGCATGTCCGCTGCTGCAGTAACGCCCTCAAACGGAAAATTTTGATTACGCCTTATACTTTCTTTACTGGACTATCCTACTTAATTCGTGCGAATCCTGATATTTCACATCTACCGCATGAGATTATTTATTAATTTTTTTATTTCGTTCCTTTACAAAACCAGATATGAAACATGATATTTCCTGAACCGAGACAAAATATGAACATAAAAGTCTGATGTCGTAAAACACCATGCACCCAAAATTCTTGGAAATAATGGTAATGTAATAACTCAGTATATCCCAATAGATACTTCAGGAAGAAAATCAAATGCTCGGTACATTCCTATAACATATTTACCACGCAATTGGTGCTTCACGAACCTTCATCGGTTCTCGCTTATCTTAAATCTGTAAGGCCTATATTAAGTACGACATTACTGAGGTTTGTTCGCCAGTTAGTAGAACACAGTGCAAGAAGGAAAGTGAGAATCCGTGGTCTAGAAGTTCAAGAAACTGTTCAGTAATAGTTAAGAGATGCCATTTTCTCTCTTTGTTTGTTGTCGTTTTACGTCGCATCGATACAGAGGTCTTATGGTCTAGGGCTAGGATTGGGAAGGCAGTGACCGTGACCTTGATTAAGGTACAGCCTGCTGTAAAACTGGGAAATCATGGAAAAACATATTCAGATCTGCCGACAGTGTGGGTCGAACCCACCGCCTCCCAATTACAAGCTTACAGCTACAGGACTCAAACTGCGTGGGCAGATAAAATCCTCGAACGATATGTTATAATTTGCAGAGGTACAATAACTGCACTGTGGATTTGACAACACCCATCAAAACAAACAGTTCAATGACAAATTCCAAATGTTTTAATTAGTTGCCTATTTCCCTTATCTAATTCCTGGTTCCTCTATAAACCAACTTCGAATACCTTTAACGCACGCCCAGCACTCCATGACGTAAGTGCTGTTGGTCAATATTGTTCTCACTATGGGACCCCAATGCACGGCATGTATCGCCACCCGGGATGACAATATATTATCACGGCGTAAATTTTACTTTAATAACATTGTTGTTGAAGATGTTGAATTTATGAAAAGTACATCTTCTCAACTGAACTGTCCGCGAAGCATATTTCGGTTCAGAGGGTTCGATTCCCGGTCAGGCTCAGGATTTTAGTCGAATGTAGTCAATTTCTCTAACTTGTGCCTTTTTTTTAAATATACACTTCCTCATCTACATTCAACATACTGCAAACCAACTACCACAGAAACAAAATGGTTGTATACATTACTCCACATAGAAGTGGGGTCAGAAATGACATCCACCGGGCGAGTTGGCCGTGCGCGTAGAGGCGCGCGGCTGTGAGCTTGCATCCGGGAGATAGTAGGTTCGAATCCCACTATCGGCAGCCCTGAAAATGGTTTTCCGTGGTTTCCCATTTTCACACCAGGCAAATGCTGGGGCTGTACCTTAATTAAGGCCACGGCCGCTTCCTTCCAACTCCTAGGCCTTTCCTATCCCATCGTCGCCATAAGACCTATCTGTGTCGGCGCGACGTAAAGCCCCTAGCAAAAAAAAAAAAATGACATCCAAACGTGAAAACGGGCCAACTTTACTTGTATGACAGATTGCACCAATGACCCCCACTAGGGCTGGGAAAAAACGTAGAGAAGAAGATAATGAAGAAGGTTGTACTACTGCAGACGGAGCTTACACTGATTTTTAAACCCACATGATCACGTCTGCAAACATCTTGTTCAATAATGAACAGATGTTCATACAGGAAATCGATGCTGTGCTTAACAGTGTCAGATCCGATCCAAACTATCTCTGATAGGATAGATATTGGAAATGCCATTTGGTCCTTGTTTCAATGACGGTGAAATCCTGACATTCACCTCCCTGCGGTAGCGAGGGGGCAACGACTGCATATAAAAATAATACTTTATATGCAGGCGGCTAACGAATGAAGGGACCGATTATCTCCCGGTATAAGGAGATCCCCTATACCAAGTGCCAACAGTCCCTTTGAGAGTGGATGGGTGGTTATGGGTAAGGGCACTCTATTGTCCTGGGGACAAGAAATTGTTCCCAAAGGCGGAGGAACCAGTTTGGTCAAAGGCATTAGGATGCAGAAGGCAACAGGAAACCACTGCATTAAAGATCCTGAGAGAGATTCCAATAAATCCACGTGGCATGGTTGCAACGTCAAGATCGGAGCTGGCCGTGTCGTCTACCTCCGTTTGGAGACGATGGCTTAAGAAGAAAATGACTTACATGAATTGTTAATTCAAGTAATAGCAAAATCACTTCCGAGAACAAGCTGAAACTAACTATATTTCAAGTAACTAGGACCACCATATACCCGCTACTAACTACAGGGTGACTATTCCTTAGATAACACAAGTGTTTACAAATTCTATTTGCGAGAAAATAGAAGACAGAAGAAAATCGTTCTCGTCAGTTAATGTGGTTGACTCAACTAAACATCTAACCGCTTACATTACACGAGATTATAGCAGACTATTACATTATCTTTGCATAATTGTATGGCGGTAGCTAAAAATCAACCATGTTCTTTTGATTGCCATGCAATTACGAGCTATCAGAGAACATTTTTAGAATAATAATATCGGTGGTCTCCTATTTATTACATGTATTTTGAAGCATGAAACAAGGAAATGGCTAATTTGTTAAAATACTAACGCGAAAGGTGCAAAAAATATCTCGTTCGCTACATCTAGTAAATTTCGCCTTAGAAAGGTGTACATATGTTCTTTTGTAACACTTTTCACAATACCAAGTAACTACACAGATAGTTTCATAACAAGTGATACTCACTTCAACGGTGGACAGGAGATACTGTAACTATGAAAAAAGTCATAAAACATGTAGTATATTTTACCTGATTTCTAAGATAGCATTACACCGGTAGTTGGCGACAGATCGATATAATCATATCGAACACATTTTCCATTTATTTTAACTGATTCCAATTTTGTTCTGCCCATCATGTTAAAGCATACCAAACAAGTCCTTGTGTCCGTAATTTTATACATACATTTCACTATTAAAATGATAATAAATTGCATTCACATCGAGATTTGTCAGCAAAAAATTTAGATTAGTAGGATGCAATAAGACAACCTCCTGACCTGTTTCATCAGGCGGAAACTTGCGCAATAGTCTGAGAACAATTTGTAATGGTGCTTCAACATCCTACCAGCAACTCTATAACCGTGAAATCTTAACATATTTTGCGGTTGGCGCATAAATAACCTTCTCTCAATCGACTGTCTTTGGATGATTTTTGTCAGATTGACCCCGTAGGGTGGGATAAATCATTTTCTAATTTTCCTGCCGATCGCTACGATATCATTTTTCAGTGTACTCTGATTTTTTGCAACACAGTGCACTTGCTCATACACTTCGTAGGTCTGAAGCTGTCTTGCTCTTGATCAGGAAGTGTCGTATATTCCACAATTCATCATGTTGGCAGAAGCCTTAGTAGGGATGAGTAAAAATTCCTGATCCAGTCCAGAAATACTTAATCTTTTTAAATAAATGTCGGCAGGCATCGGGAAGATGGCAAAAGTTAAATAAGAATGGTTAAGAACATTTTCCGCCGTAGATTGGTTACAATTCTGTGACAAATATACCAGAATGGATAATAAAGAGAAGTACTTATAATGACCGATTGTAACTAATAATTAATGTACGCGACATATCTAACGCAGGGTATTACAGGCATAATTTCCCTCATACAGCTCACTTTTCGCATCAACTTTGGAGCGATAGCCGGGAGGGTCCAAGATACGTGAGGAGGTAAGAGACAAGAAAGCAGGAGTATTATGGATGGCAAAAACGATGGGACTAGTGGTAGGAAAGAATACAAAGAATTTTAATGTATTCAGCCAATAAGGATATGGTATATAATGAACATTTTCAAGGATAAAAGAATAAATTAACAAATTCTGAAGAATGTAAGCTACTCTATCCAGAATCCAGCGCTTTACCCCCAGTGAACCAGTGAATTATTCAGTTCGAAAATGCGATTTTCTTGCGAGTACCTAAGTTTGGAAAACATTTAGAAACATATATAGGCTTACGGCATTACAAAAAATGTCAATAAATAATAAATTCATTATTTACAAAATATTCCAGAAATGAGAGTAAGTCAAGAATTAGGCATGCGTACATAAGATGTCACAGACTGTTGGAACTGGCTTAACCGTTGAGCGTTTTGACACATGTGGAGAGGGTAGAATATTTTGGAGGTTACTGGACTCGACTGTACTTACAAAGAGAGAGAGGGGCTCAAGAAATCCCAGAAACTTTGAATAGACTCAATAATTAACGATCTCAAGCAACAGGATATGAAAACAATCTGGCCAAAACGTGAATGTGGGTTTACATTATTTATTTCCTTTTGCTAGCTGTTTTAACGTCGCATTAACACATACAGGTGTTTGGTGATTATGCGATAGAAAAGCATTGGGATTAGGGAAGAAAATCGATGGTGGCATTTGCCAGCAGAGAAAATCGGAAACATGGAAAACTATTTTCAGGGCTACTGAGTATTTAACTTCATTGGGTGACACTGAATACGCACCAGATATCTTTAAAAACACCAACGACAATGAAGCCGGGCTGAGTGGCTCAGACGGTTGAGGCGCTGCCCTTCTGACCCCAACTTGGCAGGTTCGATCCTGGCTCAGTCCAATGGCATTTGAAGGTGGTCAAATACGTCAGCCTCGTGTCAGTAGATTTACTAGCACGTAAAAAATCCTGCGGGACAAAATTTCGGCACCTCGGCGTCTCCGAAAATCGTAATAGTAGTTAGTGGGACGTGAAGCAAATAACATTATTTATTAACGACAATGACATGCAGCGCCTAGATATTTGACCCTTAAAAACCGACAACTAAGCTCGGATCTAACCCGCCAGCTTGGGATTAAGACAGTCTATCACTGCTACACCGAGGTAACAATACAGGGTTGTCGGCAACAACGTAAACCAGGTATATGAGCGTTGAAGTGTTGGTCATACTGACAACTAATTTTAAAAATCGATATCTCGCGACGTTATATTATCAGCTGCTCAAGTTAGACAATCAGATCGCTTCGCGGGCGAATTCCAATGGGCTCTGCGAGGCGGTGTTGCTAAACCAGTACGTAGCTTAAGACCACCAATCGAAGATAAACTTCTCCAGGGGAAGGATTTGAACATGGATCTCCAAGCTAATAGGATCGCGCCACAGCATTACGCTATGGTGAAACCCGCCGCTGAAACCCACGGTGTGCTTGTGTTTGATGCTGATTTCTCGACATGGCTCTAAAATCTGGTATTGTACCACGTGCAGATTTAGCACCACCGCCTCGTAAAGCTCGTCTGAACTCACCTGCGAAGCGATCTGATTGGCTGACGGCAGCAGCTGATAACATGACAACGGCGAGGGATATCGAATTATTTTTTCAATCCTGTATGTATGTGTGTATGTATGTATGTATGTATGTATGTATGTATGTATGTATGTATGTATGTATGTATGTAACGTGAACACCTATATGCATTTCCTCAAAGTGCGACAGGCTTCGGCAACCGGCACAATTCCTATCCTCGCCGCTAGATGGGGGCTTCATTCATTCCATTCCTGACCCGGGCGAATGACTGGAAACAGGCTATGGATTTTCGTTTTCATTTCTTCCAAGATACGTATTAGCGGATAATAGTTGCCGAAGACAAAGAACAAAAGGTAATTTCATAAAGCTCAATGTGGAAGCACATAAAACAGACGTGATGGATAAAGATCTGCAGGAACATTTGGCAAAAGCTCTTCCGATAGTGAGTATTATTCAACGAGGCAGACACTGGAAACCGTTTTCGATCCACGAGTGTGCCTCTAAATCCTCCTTATCCTCACATTAACATCTGTACAAATAAAAAAATAAAGAAGCTATTACGGAGAAACAAAAGCTGGCGGCAATTAAACAAAAGAGAAATATGAGGGGCAAGCAGAGAATTGGAATGACGTTTATGATACCAGTATATAAAACAATAGGTGGTCGAAAGTTGTGCGAGCTCAAGAAGTATCCCTTTATGAGTCAATAAAAGTATATTTATTGTTTACATGTAGAGATGCTGCAATATGTGATGTTGGTTAACTCCCACGAGACTGAGTAAAGGTCTAGATCATTACTAGCAAATGTGGTAATATATTACCATTTGCAGTGGAGCCTCGTCCAAAAAATCAAATGTGAGCTGGACTATCTCTGAATAGCCAGTCTAACGGAAGAAAAGCAATGAAAGAAATATTCAGAAGATAAATATAATTTATTGCTATTAATATAATACAACAAAACGTATAACAATATATAGTACACTCACTCTGGGGATATCCTACGAAACCTCTTTTATTTACACATTTTCCTCCGGTGCGCTAAGAGAAAAAGTTATCTTTTACTAACATCCGCAATGTTCCGTGTTGTAAACAGCAAAATGCAAGAAAAGTAAAACCATGCACATAAACTTCATGCCTCTTACGTTACAACTCAATTTTCTACTGAAGAAGGACGAGCACCTCAGCTCTTACAGTGGCAGACTAGTTATAACGACACGGTTTCCTCGCACATGCGTAGGCCTACACGTATTTTACCCCCACCACTTCCACCAGCCTGCATCTTTTCAGCTCTTATATGGTATACGTAAGCCTGCTATAGTCAACACGGCGAGAATGCTTCAAATATTTGCCCCATTTCGTTCACAAGACCACACTTTGAAATGAACAATGTTATTGATTTAAATAAAAGTAATCAACGTTATTGAGTTAAATAAAAATAATCAGTGAGCTACAGCTCATTACTTACCTCGTGAGGAGTGGCCGCCCTGATCACAGATTATTTTCTGTGTTTGCCTTAGATTCGCTCACCTTTTCTAATAACTAATGCCGTCTTCTCAGCCAGAGCTGAAGCTATCTTGCTCCTGATCAGGTGGTGCCTTGTGTTCCGCAGTAGTGTTGGCTACTGATTCGAAGCAGTGTATCGATTCACTGAACTATCCGAGTGAATTGAAACGCAGCAACAGCGAGCTCACGGCACACGATTCAGCTGACCCGAAGCTGACAGTGCTGAGTGGCACACTCACGGATCAGTGCGAGACAACACACACAGGCTCATTAAAGGTTTTACCCTGGACATAGGCGGGGAGTCAAACTTCCGCTGCGGCTCACTGAAAGAATCGTATGCTATAACGGACTCTCGCTCTCCGCTCATTTGAAAATAATACCCACTTGCATTCATTGTCCTCTTCTTACAGGGAGACTTAAATAATAGTTGAATTTATTTGCAGTGTTAAAAGGTAGTCAAAACACAACTCCAAAGTAGCTAGCAAGTAGGTAGTCTACTACTAAAAAAAAAGGTTATAATATTTATTAGTTTAAATAAGCTTAGTATTACAATTTAATTGTCATTCAACAATGAATACAACTCGGCTCTCTAGCCTACTCTATGACTATGGTCGTGCTCATGGTCACTCAAAATCATCTGTTTTATATTGGAAGGAACCATGTCAGATCGTAAGCCGCATCATCGCACAATATTTCAATAATCGCATCACGAGATCACTGGTGTACGTGGACAGCGAGTAAATTAGCCGACTAACGCAATAACTTAACTAAAAGCATCAGAAAACCATGAATACAGTTCTTTGAAATTATTTTAAGACGTAAATGCAGATCATTGATGAATGTGTGTACAGATATTTTTCATTTAATTCTATATGCCTATTTAATGGAGTTGTCACTGCGGGATAAAGGCTTTGTAACATCGGAACTTGATGCGAAGAGGTGGCTGCAGAAGAAACCTGAATGTTAATGCTGGATGACGCATAGAAAAGCAGTTCATAGAATGAAGACTAGATGGCAGCAGCGAGCATTGAGGAACGGTGCCGTGAATCGGATCAGTGTATCGATTCAGTAACGTGAATGGAATCAAATGAATCGAACATCCGATCACTCTTCCGCTGTTCATCATGCTGGCAGGAGCCTTAGTAGAGATGAGAAAATCAACGGTCGGAAATAAACATGGAATTCTTTGAACTGAAAGCGGCTAACCTGAAAAATCAGCACAAAACTTTAAGTAGGCCTATACAATATATCTACCCGTACTTGGTTCGTTTGCTCCGGCGGTTGCTCAAATCGTAGAATCATCACACTCCCACGTCGTAGTGTGGTCGAAAGGATAGAGAATAGATTGCGAAGGTCCTCTTCTTCTCTTTTCTTGAAATCGCTACCAAAATATACTATCGTCGCCTGAATGAACGAGCTAACTGAATGATAAAACTGATATACGAAATACCTGGAATTGTATTCCACATTTAATCATCTGTTGAAAACAAAAGTAGTTCATTTAACTGTAGGAAGATTAAGCATAGTTGTCTTTCATCGTGACTGATGCTGAAAAGGATCAGAACAAATGGTAGATATGCTGAGCTATTGTACAAGTTGGGGGAAAATCCTAAGTCTCCAACAAACGATCAAACAACTTATCGAGGGATGTCCTCCTGTCTTCCTACTCCGCAAGTTCTCTCGATATCCTGGAGGCTACTCCAGGTGCTTTACAATTTATGAATAATTTTGAAATTAATTCGTAACATTTTTTGTTGTATGGTAGTGCTCTTCGTAATGCCGTATGCTAAATAAATAAATAAATAAATAAATAAATAAATAAATAAATAAATAAATAAATAAATAGCTGTAAATAACTTTCTTTATTTCTTAATTTGTTTACACTCCTGGGTTGGTTTTTCCTTCGAACTCAGCGAGGGATCGCACCTCTACCGCCTCAAGTGCAGTGTCCTGGATAATGAGACTTTGGGTCGGGGGATACACCTGGGGAGGATGACCAGTACCTCGCCCAGGCGGCCTCACCTGCTATGCTGAATAGGGGCCTTGTGGTGGGGATGGGAAGATTAGAGAGGATAGACAAGGAAGAGGGAAGGAATCGGCCGTGGCCTTAAGTTAGGTACCATCCCGGCATTTGCCTGGAGGAGAAGTGGGAAACCACGGAAAAGCACTTCGAGGATGGCTGACGTGGGAATCGAACCCATTTCTACTCAGTTGACCTCCTGAAGCTGAGTGGATCCCGTTGCAGCCCTCGTACCACTTTTCAAATTTCGTGGCAAAGTCGAGAATCGAACCCGGTCCTCTGAGGATGGCAGCAAATCACACCACAAAGGCGGACTGTAAACAACTATTAGCACAAAATTACACTTGTGGGCACATTGTAGAGCTTGTCGAAAGCCTGTTTCAGTATTCTGTATTCCTTCTCCAGACATACCTTAGGCATGGAAAGGAAAATTTGGACTGGGGAGACGTTGAAGTAAGGGGATGAGCTGCTCGACTAAGGAGTATGTTCCGAACTGCCAGTGGAGAGATGGCGTGGAATGAATTTAATAAACGAAGAAGTTTGAGTAGATCTTTTAAAAGTAGGACAATAATATGTAGATAAAGTTGGAATTCAAGAGGACAAATTGGGGCAAATATTAATTTATAGGGTGGCGAATAAGGGATTGGAATAATTTATAAATGTAACTGTTTTATAAATTTCTTTGATAACATCTAAGAAAATGATAGATAAAGAAGTGCTAGGGAATTTGCCACCTGGATGTCAGCTCTAAATGCAGATCATTGATTGACTGACAGGTAGAGGTGAAAAACATCATCGTATGGACAAAGTTCCACACATCCATCTGATAGTGCTGTTGTGCGATCTATGGTTGAATTTTAACTAATTTTGAGGGTAAACATCAAATATGTCGCCAGACATCCTTTAAATGCCAACATCGCACTGAATATCTGAATATCTGGGGCACATTTGGGCGTTTTTTTCCCCATATGCTTTCTTTTACGTCGCACCGACGTACATAGGTCTTTTGGAGATGATGGGGTAGGAAAGGGCTAGGAGTGGGAAGGAAGTGACCGTGGCCCTAGCTGAGGTGCCTAATGTGAAAATGGGAAACCACGGAAAACAATCTTCAGAACTGCCGACAGCGGGGTTCAAACCTGTTATCTCCCGAACGCAAGATCACAGCTGCGCGCCAGTAAACGCACGTCCAACTCAATCGGTGACATTTAGACTCCTTCAATTAATACATAATGGGAAAGCAGCTGGAAGTCGTGGGCGTCGAAGACATCTGATGACCTGACTAAAAAAATTGGAAATTTGATTTAATACTCCATCGACAAACTTCTTCAAACTGCAGTCAACACAAGTAAAATTGCTATGTCGATCGCCAACGTCCGGTAACGTCGATACACTGAAAGGAAGAAAAACATAATATTGACGCCGGACTGTAATATTTTAAGTTACTTCTCATAATAGAAACTCACTGTACATCGACTTTGTCTTGAAGATATTTAAATTTGTTTAGTATTGAGAAGTAACACGTCAAAATTTCAAACCATTATCGTCTAGATACTTTATTTCGAAAATACCCATCGGTCACTAACTATTCTATGTCAAAATTTAGGCCCTGACCCCAACATAGTCCTAACCCTTCCTGTGAACAACCATTGTCATTACTAGCCGAGTCAGACAACCTTGCCAGGCATCGAACCCGCGTTCTGAGGAGCACCTGGCTATATCTATACTCCATTATTTACGAGATAGCTTCTCAATAATTCAGTCCCATTACAAGCTCAGGCACAAGAAACACGTGCATGCTACTTAAGCGACACTGCTGGATGTCTCCAAGATGAAATCAGACTTTATTCATCAAGTCTGTAACGAGAGTTGCTTGCGAGTGCCACAGGGGTCCAGCATATGAGAGTAGGCCTCACTTCTGCAAGGCAGAGATCACGGTATCTCAACACACGATTAACATTGCTTATCGCCTCTGGGAAGACGCATGACGAATACTGAACTTCTGCCTGGACAACGGCCAATATTTGGATTAGACATGAAATTATCCCGAGCAATTAGAGGTGACTCGTATCGCAGAAGAGAGGCGGCAAGAACGATTTGTTCCAGCAGCATAATAATTGCAAGAGACAGTAAGAATGAAGTGTGGAATAGCCTCACATTTGTCAAGCGAACAAATGATTACGAAATAGATTACTTGGATAAATTTAATAATAATTATAATAATTACGCGCGTTGGAAAAAAATATGTCGAAAGAGACTGTTGAAAATTACAAAAAGAATATAGGAGCCAGAAAATAAGAGCAGGTGAGTTCACTTTCCACAGGAGTCCAAACAAAGAACTGTACGAAAAGTCTCGAAGATCTCAACTACAACGAAAAGATGGAGACTAGCTTTCGATGTGACAACGTCTCACTTGGTAGGCCTGCATTCACGGAAAGTTCACGTTAGGTAAGTAATAATGTTATTGTTTTTAAATTTACCGGCACGAGGCTGACATATTTGAGCACCTTCAAATGATCGAACCTGCCAAGTTGGGGTCAGAAATCCAGCGACTTAACCGTCTGAGCCACTCATCCCGATCAAACTATAAGTGATACAGTTGATATGCTAATATCCCCACGTAAGTCAAGGCCTCAGTTGAATGCCTGTGATAAATTTAGCGCGATGATTAAACATCCCCCGCGGTGACCTCGTGCTTCGAGTGTTCGATTACAGACACTCGAGTACATTTCAGAGCGACGTAGCGAGAGAATGCGTCGACCAGTTTAAAAGTTTGTTGACAAATAGATAGAGTAATTGACATAAGCAACATTATAGTGAATATAAGTGTAGTCTGTGAATAAGTGACCCAAAAAATAGAAAAAATGCAACAGACGTTTCTGAAAATCTGTTATTTGACCGTCCAAATATCGATTCTGAGCCTTCATTTGAGGTCTCTAAGAGTCATATGGTCCCCATCGTGGTACCACCAGCTTTCTAATGGTACCGCACAAGAGGGATCGGAATAAATATTTAGACTATCAAATCCTTATTTTTTCTAATAATTTTCCGAAGTTCAAGTTATGGCCCCCTCTTCTTTCATGTTGTTATTTTGTGATGCAGGCAATTTACTTATACGAATATAAGATGTCAAATGGCCTATCTTTACACATCGTATGCCTCTTGGTTTAGGAATTGTTCATCACAAACCAAATCATATATCTTAAAGTTGTATTTTTAAAGCAACACTGTCCTCCCTCCCTCACCACACAAGTATTTAACTGAGACCCGCCGAGTATCGTATTTTCTCTCACATCCCACATTTCTAATCAAAGGTACCTTAACTACTCGGGTCGATTTTTTTTTTTTTTTTTTTTTTTTTTTTGTGGAGCTGTAAGCCCGAATGTGAGCACATTGTTTCGTTACACTAGGTTCGAAAGTATGTGGCCTGATTTTATAGACGTCACGTCAAGTGGACAGAAATGTGATGATGGACAAAAATTTAACAAATCCCATGGAATATACGACTGAGAAGTGACGAGGTTCTTAGAAGAACTGGTAAAGAAGATAGCTGGTGAAATGAAACTCTCAGTTAATACGACATAGCAGGAGGCATAGCTGCCCCATTTTCCCCAAACATATGCAACCTGTTAGGAATTAAGTGTCTCTTAGTCCTATCTTGCGCAATATCTTACACTAGTTTTATGTGCAGTTATAGATTTCCCAGCATAATGCAAAAACGGTACAAGAGGCAGTAAGTGAGGCCCATCTCAAAAACACTGCACCATTTTATGTAGAGCGGAGTCCAATACTCCAGACATTTTTAAGAAATGTAATTATACTGTACAAACCATAGCCACTCCTGCATCAGACCGACTCTATGGCTGAATGGTTAGCATGCTGGCCTTTGGTCCAGAGGGTCCCGGGTTCGATTCCTGGTCGGATAGGAGATTTTAACCTTAAATGGTTAATTCCCCTGGCTCGAGGACTGGGTGTTTGTGCTGTTCCCAACATCCTTGAAACTCAAACACCACACATAACACTACCCTCCACCACAATAACACACAGTTATACTACATATGGCAGATGCCGCCCACCCTCATCGGAGGGTCTGCCTTACCTGGGTAGAAATAGCCACACTAAATTATACTCCTACATCTGTCCAAGAGGCCATTTTCTTTTGATAGAAAAGGGCGGTCACGGTATCATAGAAAACTCGATAGGTTAGGAACAATTACAGACATGTCAATTCACCGCCATTTTGTAAAGTCTCATCACATCGAAATTGATAAAATCGTGTATTTCACAGTAGTTTATAACCTAAGGCACGCAAATGCTGTACAGCAGATGTAATAGCTTACCGTTCAATACAGGCATAAAACCGGCCCATAAGGCGTAACACATCAGTAACTTTTCGAAGCGAGAACTTTCACTCTGCTCGTGTGTACAGAGTTATGAGGGTTGAACACTCACGCTAGAAGTAGGTGCTCGGAATTATGCATGGTAGGTTCCTGAGTAGGCTACTTGGAGCAGTGCGGATTCGAAGTCTTATTGAGTACTGCCTTTTTTTAAATTTTCATTTCGTACTCGCCTAGCCATCCTTTACGAAGACTTGACTTTTCTGAGGTCTCAGATATTCTTCTAAGGAAGTTATAATAAACAGGCATAATAAATATCGCCACGTAAGCACCGACTAAGGGCAAATGCACATGAAACATTATGCTGGACTCTATGCGTACGGAATGGTTGCAACTATCTGGGCTTAAGAGAGACATGATTCTTTAGCACACTGCGGTGTTTGCAGCAGGGTAAACCCATCTGCAGATCTGAGTTCAGAACTTGTAATATACACGGTCAGTTTCGAAGCAATGGCCTAGATTATTCCATTAGTACAGAGTTACTAAACCTACTCTCTGTCGCTTAGAGTGGCTACGTTGTGATATTCGCAGTCAGCGTGACGTCTTTTCCAGAGATTCAGAGTTCGAATTTATTTACAAGCTTTTTAATTCTATATGATACTCGTAAAGGCATTCGTAATTAAGGTTAACTTCCTTAAATTTCAAAAGTCAATTTTCACCTTTACAAAGACAGCATACATAAGAAAGGAATAATACCATGGCAAACAGCTACAACGAATGAAACGCACTACACTTATTGTCAACATTATGGACACCAAATTAAATCAAACAACTGCTCACGTTCGACCCAAACAGGGGTCTGGACTTCATACGTAGGGCACATGAAGAAACACATCGTAATATTTGCAGCAAAGTGCAAAAACCTACTGTACGGTTAGCCCAAAAGCAAACATTATGCACTCACGGGATGATTATGTTAATATGGTACTACTTTATGGTGAAGTAAGGCAGAATTCACGGGAAGCCGGACGCTTGTATGGAGAACAGTTTCCTGGACGAAGGCTGCCAACTGCAGATACATTTAGAAGTGCTAAAAGACGGTTGTGTGCAACGGAGTCATTTTATACATTACCTCCCCCTCCCCCGCCCCCCCCAGTTCGGGATGCTCCAGTGGCCTCTGGAAATAACGAGGAAGCTGTTCGAAATGCAATTGCGTACAAAAATCCGCATACAGGCTCACGAACCATTGGAAATGAATTGAACATCAGTCACGTATCTGTAATGCATATATTGCACCGCCATAAATTGCACCCCTACCATTAACAACACCAGGAAATTCTCGGAGATGACTTTCAAAAACGGACAGAATTTTCGCAATGGATATTGCAAATAGTTGAAGCTGATGTGGATTTCTTAACGGACATTTTCTTTAGTGAAGAATCCAGATTTCACAACAACAGAACTGTTAATCGTCACAACATTCGTTACTGGAATGGTGAAAATCCTCAATGGGTAAGGGGAGCTCGACTTTAGATACAATGAGGCGTCAACGTGTGGTACGGGATAATAGGTGACAAGATAATTGGACCACATTCCTTCGAAGGAAACCTTACGGGACGACTATCTACAATTTCTTCGTGAATATTTCCCGCTCTTATGGAGGGATGTGCCCCTTATGACACGGTTAAGGATGTGGTTCCAGCACGATGGAGCTCCTCCATACTGTTCGTTGGAAGTACGGAACCACTTGCCTAGGACATATCCTGGACGGGGTCCTGTCACATGGCCGGCTAGATCACCTGACCTTATTCCATTAGGTTCATTCCTCTGGGGTTATTTAAAGGAAAGAGTCTATGAACAGGAGCCAGAGAGCCCGAATCATTTATGACGGCTCATCACTGAAGCCTGCAGGCAGGTTCCAGCACATACGTTGCAGCAAGCAAGAATCTCTCTCCTCCAGCGTGCTCAGATTTGCATTAACGTGAGGTGGTCACTTTTAACATTTGCTTCATTAATCGAATGGCTATACACACGCCTATTGTACCTATGTGCTTACTTTATTGCAAATAGCTCTTTTAAGGGTTACATAAAAACAAACATAGCAGAGTACCTGCAATATGAGAACTGATCATGATTTAGATTTGTCTTCAACAGCACGGCTCACACGAGCATTAAAGAAACAAAAAATATTCGTCCTACAACGGACTCGGGCCTCCGACTAATGAGCACCGGTTTTCTCCTCTAACTTTCAGCACGCTTAGCTGTCACGAGTTGTCATTAACCGAAGTGTCCGACTCGTTGTCTGAATGGTCAGCGTACTGGCCTTTGGTTCAGAGTGTCCCGGGTTCGATTCCCGGCCGGGTCGGGGAACTTAATCTTCATTGGTTAATTTCATAGGCCCGGGGGCTGGGTGTTTGTGATGTCCCCAACATCCCTGCAACTCACACACACCACGCATAACACTATCCTCCACCACAATAACACGCAGTTATCTACACATGGCAGATGCCGCCCACCCTCATCGGAGGGTCTGCCTTACAAGGGCTGCACTCTACTAGAAATAGCCACAAAAAATTATTATTATTATTATTTATTATTAACCGAAGTAATGTCAATACTACTTCTAGTCAGTCAGCCATCATATTCTCTGTACACGGATATTTCTGTGATACAGAATATCCACGATTCTTTACCATCATTTGGTATTTTATCATTAATGCAGAATTAGTTGACACAAATAAACGAATTATAGAAAGCGTAGTGAGACCAGAAAACGCTTCTGTAGTATAGTGGCTAGTGTGATTAGCTGCCACCCTCGGAGGCCCGGGTTTGATTCCCGGCTCTGCCACGAGATTTGAAAAAGTGGTACGAGGGCTGGAACGGGCTCCACTCAGCTTCTGGAGGTCAACTGAGTAGAGGTGGGTTCGATTCCCAACTCAGCCATCCTCGAAGTGGTCTTCCATTGTTTCCTACTTCTCCTCCAGGCAAATGCCGGGATGGTACCTAACTTAAGGCCACGGCCGCTTCCTTCTATCTTCCCTGTCTATCCCTTCCAATTTTCTCATCCCCCACCAAGGCCGCTGTTTAGCGTAGCTGCCTGGGGGAGGTATTGGCCATCCTACCTAGTTGTATCCCTCGACCCGAAGTCTCACGCTCCAGGACACTGAACTTGAGGCGGCAGAGGTGGGATCCCTCGCAGAGTCCGAGGGAAAAGCCAACCCTGGAGGGTAAACAGATTAAGAAAGAAAGACCAGACATTACTGTGAGTAGTCAAGGTCAATGTGTTTTAGGTTAGACTATAATCTGCGCGTTGCATAAAACTGTGTGAATAGGGGCAGCTGTACGACGCGTCATACGGGTGTAATAGCATCATAGAAAAATTAATAGAGAAGACAACAAAGGGGAAGACTCAGACTAGGGTATATGGCAGAAATTAGAGAACGAGAGAAAGGATAAGTGAAGAAATGAACTAGCGAAAGAACAGAAAGGAGTGATGGAGAAGGATTGATGTCCACTAATCCTGCGATGGAGATTGATGATGTCATATGGTCTCCAAACAGGTCCGGTGTAGCTGTTTCTAGCCGCTTCCTATGGGAGACCTGCGCGTCTGAGTTTGTGTGGTGATGATGATCATGATGATGTATTAAACGCCTGTCTAATAACACCATGTGTTCTGCTCAAGGCTCAATGTCCACATCCACGGACGAATCACCATCAGCAGCATCATACACCGTCATTCCATATCAGTGTGGAAGATTTGGAAATGAACCCAGGTTTTTTATACACCAATGTGAGTGATTCGCAAATAAATAGTAACATTTTTACAATTTTTTGCTTTACGTCGCATCGACACAGATAGGTCTTAAGGCGACGATAGGATAGAAAAGCTCTAGGAGTGGAAAAGAAGCGGCCGTGGCCTTAATTAAGCTACAACCCCAGCATTTACCTGGTGAGAAAATAGGAAACCACGGAAAACCATCTTGAAGGCTGCCGACAGTGGGGTTCGAACCCACTTATTCCCGAATGCAAGTATCGTAAGACATCAGAATAATTGACACAACCATCTTTTATTTTAATTTTTTTTGCTATTTGCTTTACGTCGCATCGACACAGACAGGTCTTATGGCGACGATGGGACAGGAAATGGCTAGGAGTGGGAAGGGAGCAGCCGTGGCCTTAATTAAGGTACAGCCCCAGCATTTGCCTGGTGTGAAAATGGGAAACCACGGAAAACCATTTTCAGAGCTGCCGACAGTGGGGTACGAACCTACTATCTCCCGAATACTGGATACTGGCCGCACTTAAGCGACTGCAGCTATCGAGCTCGGTCACAACCATCTTGATGTATTCATCATCTCATATGCTCTTTACTCAAAACCCTCAATTATAAAGTAGTATTCTCTTGACTCGGATGCTTCAGTACACTTTTGCAAAACTCGATAACAAACAACCATTCTGTAGTCAATTGTTTTAAGTTGCTCTCAAGTATATTAGCGTACGTCGACTGCAGTATTATAATATTAGAGGTGACAACCAGCCCCTTAAAATATGCTTTATGCAACCATTAGTTCGAAGACAAAATCTAAAATTGTCTATTCTTCTTCCCGTACAGGACTAGCACAACGATATTTTCGGGTTTTTAAGCTGGAGAGTACAGACAGAATCGGTAATGCCAATGTTAATTAAATGACAGAAACTCTAAAGACGTCATTAAACGATGACAGCTGCAAATGCCACACGTTAGGACAGGAAGCGTACATTAAGCCTAAGAAGAGAGACTAGAGCAGGGCCTCCCAGGGTGCATGCGCCTGGTGCAAGGTGCAAAAGACGACTTCGCTTGGTTGCTCAGAGTGCAGACCCCCACTACTCGATTTGGAGCAATAGCGCTGTCTCTCTCTTTCCCCACGCCTGTCTCGCTCGCTCCCCCTGTCTCCCTCTTCATCACTTGCTCCGTAGCGCTCCAAATCCGAGCCGAGTGGAGCCGAGTTGAGCCGAGCTTTGCCGAGTAGCCCAGAGACGAAGCGTTGGTCCTAACAGAGCCGAGTGGAACCGATGCACAGTGCACGGAGCTCTTGCGCCTCGATTTGCACGCGTGAGATTTTGGGCGTTTGAGAGACCCTGGTGTAGAGTATGAACGTACCGTCAAGTGTCAGGCCTCGTACTATCTAAGGCGGTCAGGCGCATCGTTGAGATTACGCATCCAGGTCGTGCAGAAATACGTTCAAATTCCCTTTCGGGAAATCTATTACTGTGGATACCGTAAGGATCAATTATATACCCATTTCCAAAGAATGCATTTTTATTTGGCCCTGAAAAGTTCCGTCTGTATCGAATGTTATGCCGCAGTATAAAGAGGGCTGTTGATAAAAAATACAACATTGATTGGCCACTTTGGATAATGTCCATTGATAAAATGCTCCCAGAACGTCGAATTCAGGTCGTGGACCTTCTGATGTAACTACCGAAAGTACGGGTGAAATTTATTGTTGTGTAATATTCGCATAATAGATGTTTCACACGTGTTTGTGTATCATTATGACGGGCATTCCAGACAGTGTCCAAGACAACCTCTTCATTTTGCCAAACATCATAGAAAAATCTCTAATACTTGGTTTTCATTCACGTGTCCCAGTTGCACACAAATGTCGTCACGGCTCCGCAACGTAGGGCCTACTAGCTGTTGGTTTTCTTCTGTCAGAAAATTGTTTGTCATACGGACAATGTGACTGATGACTTCTGTCATGTTTCTCCAAAAATTAGTATTGTATCGACGCACTCATCCCAGGAATACATCGCGAGCCTTGATTAGTAGTAACAATTATGTTCACCTCCTCTGTACGAATCAATGAACAAGCTTGGTGTCGTCACAGATCCGAAGTTCAGGCAGGCATATATGCTTAATAAAATAATGTGTTATCGTTTAAAAGGAGACTCTCTGCTGTTGTATTATTCTTATTCTTCTGTGAATCTGTCTTGAGACAGGTATCAACTGGACATCCTCCATGATTCTCTGTCTTGAGAATCTTGTTTCACTTGATTATAGCTTCTCCCTTGTTTGGCACCTGTTCACATTCAAAACCTTCTTCTCCCTCTTCCTCATCTTCCATTTATTTTTCCTTCATCACCCTCTTTTGAAGACAATTTCTACGTAGTATGTGACCCAACCGCGATAATTTCCTCTTCCTTATAGTTTTCATCAGGTGTACACAGGTAAAATTAAGTTGTTAATAACTTTTAAAATTATTGAAAAATATAGGATTCAAATTACGCACACATTTTCAATTCTTAAAGATGACGGGACTTTACCGATTAATCCACAATGACGACGTACTTCCTGTTTCAAGGGAAGACCCTCCTAATGCATGTCCCTTCTTCCACGGCATTTAATTTCCATGTCTTATCTCTGATCTATGTTTTACAGCATTCCACCACAGCAGATTACCTCACACAACCTATTGAATAATTCGTATTAATGGTGCATGTATTATGAAAGCACGCAAAAAGAAAAGCATGTTTGTGGAATGGTCCTTTCATCTTGGCGGGAAGATAGCATATGAATATTCTTCTTGTCCACGATTGCTGACATCAGATAGCTAGCAGAGCAATATCGACCTTAAGGATCAAGAGTGTTCGATGGGTTGCGTATCTTCATGAAAGCTGGCGGATCATTCTAAATAAGGAAGCTGCCTAGCTGAATTAGTAAAGTGCACTCGGTTAATAGGGAATAGTGTATGTGCGATTCCTTCAGGAAATCAAGAAATGTATAAACGATGCTTCCATTTCCGGAGAGGTATATAGGGCGAGGGTATTTATTATTTTTATTATTATTATTATTATTATTATTATTATTATTATTATTATTATTATTATTATTATTATTCATAACGGTAACGGATCAATAAGTTTATTAGTCACTAGTCTTCGAATTGTCACACAATCTTACAATGAACATGCATGTATTGAAAGCATCCTGCAACATAAGAGGACAACGGCGGTGGAAGATACAATCATAAAGTTATTTCCGGGATTTGTATAACAGAGCACTGTAATTGAAGCTGACAGTATGCGAAATGCTTCAACACGTTACAACACTTATCTGATCTCTTGTCATGGTGTGTGCAGTATTGAACAAATGAAGCGTGCAATTAACTGTAACAGCCATATGGGTCAGCTTCTTTACTTCGTGCAGATGTGCACAGTAACTGCTTAAAATCACTCCGCGATAAAGTATCTCACTTTCGCAGTGATTTCTAACATTTCTAGCCAACCTGAGTGGTGCTGTCGTACAGCCCTTGATCTTCTGGCTTCATGATGGGGGTTGTCTATCCCAATTGAGACGGTGACATTTGACGGTGTTTTAATGCAACCTATCGTTCGCTTCAAACGTGATAACGAATAGTAAGGTTTCAAGACTGGATGTGTACGCGCTGACTTTAGTGAAAATCAACAGGTTATAGTAGCCGAGTGGCAGCCTGTCTCCATGGTTAAATGCTTAGCGTGCTGGTCTTTGGTCACAGGGGTCTCGGGTTCGATTCCCGGCAGGATCAGGAATTTTAAACATAATTGGTTAATTTCGCTGGCACGGGGACTGGGTGTAAGTTATGCGTCATCTTCATCATCATTTCATCCTCATCACGACGCACAAGTCGCGTATGGGCGTCAAATAAGAAAGTGGCACACTCACTGGTTTTGCATCAAAGCAGCAGCGGTTCAAATCCCGACCAATGCTCGTGAGATTTATTAATAGAATATCACATCATAGTCTTTCAAATTCGGCATAAAACTAGAGGTCTCATGGCAATATTCACGATTTTATTATACATTTGAAATGACAAATTTGCTGTTTGGTTCTAGTTAAAAGCCTACTCGAAGTTGCCGGGATTCGAATCAGGAACTCCCAGATTGGGAGCAAAGTGACAAAACACCACTACGCCCGACGTAAAAACAGCACTAAACTACGAAGTTTCTGTCATAATTTTTTCTAGATGAAGGAATACACTAATCAAAACTAAAATTGTCAACAACGTGTAGCTGAGCTGAACTTGGGCATTATTAAAAGTCATTCGTGAAATAGAGCCTGTACACGATCGTAAGTATGGCACCAATTATTCCTAAATTGTGAGGGATGTCCACCACTATGGTACCTAAAATAAATGACCTCGAAATTCTTTCCAATGTGATGACAGGTATTCTTCCCAGATTCGATTAAGATGTAGTCAGGTGTACTAGGATTCAAATGAAATATCTGCTGATAAATGTCAGGCTTGGCGGTGTTATACAAGAGGTCGGTAAAGCGTGAGGTCGCAAAGAGACGCAGTTGGGGGTTATTTAACGCTGGTCAATGGTGAATGGGGAGGCCGATTAAGCACGGGTGCCACAGAGGCGCAGACCCAGTGGCCCACTGCTGACGAGGGTACAGGTGGAGGTGACGTCACACTCAATTAGTATGCGCGGTGGCTCGCTCGGAACAATAACTACTACTCCACTTTATACGGTCGGCCCGCCACTTGGGTGGCATGAGTACGACAGGCAGTTCGACAGTCCCGCCCTCTTCAGAACTTAGATGTCCAGAGAACAAGGGTTAATTTTATTAAGAAATTATATTATTTTTAAAACGGTACCGGGTTAAAACTTTACTGAACACCTAGCTGTAAGTCTGGTTCTAAAGAAGACAATTATGTTAGTGATTTAACGTCGCCCAATCAGACATGATTTTTTTAAGACGATGTGTCAAGAAAAGGCTAGAAAAAGGAAGAAAGCGATCGTGGTTTTGATTAACCTACAGCCCCTGCATTTGCCTGGTGTGAAAGTGGTAAACCACGGAAAGCTCTTCAGGACTGTCGATAGTGAGAATGCACAATCTCGCGAATGCAAGCCAACAGCTGTGTGGACAAAACCGCGCAACCAACTAGCTCAATAGTACAGAAAGAAAACTGGTATGCCACGTTTCTCTTCCATACATCGCTAAAGTACTGTTCGAAATACAACACCTAATTACAGAGGTGTAGCCAACGGGGGTGTTATTGGGGATTAGAGGCCCCTCCCCCACATCGTCGGTCGATCCTGGCTACCTACTGCCTAATTAGTACAACATAGTTATGACGGAAGTCACTTGATGTGGTGTGATTCTCTTTCATAGATCGGTGAAGGTTATATTCGTAATACTTCACCTATCACAACATAGTAAGTTAGTCAATGAAGGTAGATACTTCATTCCTTCATAATTGGTAAAGGTTATGTTCGGAGTATGTCACCCAATCAGCACAATAGGAGGTCAATGAACTCGATATGTTAACCTTTGAGATGTCTGGAAAAGACAAGTTCGGAAAACGAAAGCCAGTCAGTAAAACCCAGTTAGAAAGGAGCTCAATGAGCAGCATCTATCCCACTCGGCTCGGCTCGGACCAACGCTTCGTATCTGGGCTACTCGGCTAAGCTCGGTTCAACTCGGCTCAACTCTGTTCGGATTTGGAGCTCAACGGAGCAAGTGATGAAGAGGGAGACAGGCTTGGGGAAAGAGAGAGACGGCGCTATTGCTCCAAATCGAGGAGTGGGGGTCTGCACTCTGGTCAACCAAGCGAAGTCGTCTTTGGCACAGTGCATGCACCAAGAGGCCTTGTTCTAGACATTCCCATCAGAAAAACGCATCTCCAGAGTCTGTATCTTACTCTTTTGCTTCTCAAATGTTGCCAAACTCTGAATTCGATATACGTACTAGGACGGGAATAAAAACAGTCTTAGAAACGGTTATCTTTGTTTTTTCCCTTTCTTTCTACTTCCCAATAATTGTATTGGAGTGGTGGTCATATATTACTCGTGCATTTTTTATTTGATGTAATTATTGTCCGTCTACTACTCTATATTTTTCTAACTCCTTACCTTTCCGGATGATCACAGCAGCCTCTACATTTTTTCCGTTGTCATAACAATAAATTTGCGTTCATCTTCATTCACTGGCATTCCTCAATCTCCTATTTACTTGTCCAATCAGTCACTGTCCGTTGTATCCCGCCAACGTAGGTCCAGTACTGGGAAGCCTGACTCGGCCTGACACAAGCCAGGACAAAGTTCTAGTAGCAAAAGAGTAACACTTAAGTAACCTTGGTCTAGGTAGCTCTGGCTGGTAGTACCTTGTGAGGGTCCCTTGCCAATGCCAAGGCTACAGTGAAGACCTCAATGATGTTTTCGGCGGGTATCCTTGGTACAGGGAACATAGAGGACGACGTAACTGATAGAAAATCTGACATGCCTCGAGGCTATAATAGGCTAGTCTGGCGCCAGTGTTGGACGTTTGGTATGATCCCACCTAAATGCGAACCGTTTCGGACGATTTCCGTAAGGAGTCTGGAACGGTGAATTTAGGACTATGGAACGATCCCACTTACCTGTACACCGTTTACACAGGACATTTAGGAAGGGTATAGAAACAATATTCTCCCTTTCATTTTATGCAGATTTGCAACTGGCAAGAACTCGTAACCAATGCACTGGTATGATAAAAATTTTGGTTTCTTAAATTTGAAAAAGTAATCAAGAGAATTCACTTTGTTTACACATTTCGCATATTTAAGACTAATTTGAACCATAATGGAATGAAACCTATTTTAAATATTCCATTACCGAGCTCGATAGCTGCAGTCGCTTAAGTGCGGCCAGTATCCAGTAATCGGGAGATAGTGGGTTCGAGCCCCACTGTTGGCAGCCCTGAAGATGGTTTTCCGTGGTTTCCCATTTTCATACCAGGCAAATGCCGGGGCTGTACCTTAATTAACGCCACGGCCGCTTCCTTCCAATTCCTAGGCCTTTCCTATCCCATCGGTGCGACGTAAAGCAAATAGCAAAAAAAAAAAAAAAAAAATCCATTACAGTTACTTCACCAGTCTTACAGGCTTCATGTTTGTTTAATAATTTCCCCTCTCTTCCTTTGGTGCCTTCACGAGGGGCGTGAAACAATTTTCTTCTCACTGAATTTCTTTTTAGTTTCCTTTCTTCTTGAACTGCCAACGGCCGTAGCCGTGTTGAAACACCGGATCCCGTGAGATCTCCGAAGTTAAGCAACATTGGACGTGGTCAGGAGTTGAATGGGTTGCCACGCGCTGTTGGTGGGGGGTAAGGGAATGAAGGAGCGGAAAGGAACTGGCCACCCTATAGCACGTAAATTCCGGCTCAGGAACACCTCTGCGGAGGTTCGGACCTGCCTTCCGGCAGAAAAACCCTTACCTACCTTCTTGAACTGAAAGAAGAACGTCAATTACTGTATGCACAATTGGGTGTGGGCCTAGGACTGCTCATTAAAATCTTTGTGAAAATATTTTGGTCCATTGTTTCTTCTAGGAAGAGTGGAAGGTTCACCAGCTAAAATGCTACTAGGAAATGTTAAATGCGGATCAATATGATTTTCGTATACTATATGTAGTCAACAAATGACAGATCACTAGTTCTCTGTTATTCAGATAAACCAACACACGATGCTTATAACGGATCGTCCCAAACGATTTCTGTTATTCATGCAAATAAACATACTTTGTATGATCATCCCAAAACTTCTCACGCTCCGTGGCAGTGGTATTGTGAAAATTTAATATTAAGAGAAGTCAAAGGATTGAACGCGGACAGATTAATAGGCTTAATAATAAACCAAAGCGACAAATATAATTTTACTGATAATAGTATTGTTATTGGTTTTACATTCCATTAACTACTTTTGACGATTTTCGGAGACGCCGAGGTGCCGGAATTTTGTCCCGCAGGAGTAAATCTACCGGAACGATGCTGACGTGTTTGAGTACCTTCAAATACCACCGGACTGAACTAGGATCGAACCTGCCAAGTTCGGGCCAGAAGGTCAGAACCTCAACCGTCTGAGCCACTCAGTCAGGCTAATTTTACTGATGACCGTGTATTGAGCATATCGGGACTCTCTTAATTCATTATGTCAACAGAAATGACATGTAATGTAAAGAAAATCTAATCGTTCGACGAGCACAGAAAAGAATTATGATGCGTGTCCGACGTAAAGCCAATAAAATTAATACTAGAACTAGGACAACGCCGGCTACTGGAAAATGAAATATATCTTTATCAAAGGTCAGGAGCCAAACTACTGAACTACAGTACAGCAGGCGCTAATACTGTCGGCATTACTGTCACAGAAACGGGTCTTCATGTCATTCACCCAAGAGACACGCGTGGAAACAGTTTGGATTACTGCTATTAATATCAATTACAACCACTGTACGCCAGTTCAACAATTTCACTGTACAATTTAACAGAATATCTCAGTTTATATGTCCACGACAGTGACGCACAGGGCTTCGGGTTTGTGGGTAGAATAACACTGTCGTCAACTAGTGTCAGACTAATCAGTTACATTATAAACTGTGACGTCAGGATGGTTTGGTCCACACCTCGACACTTTTATTCCAAGCTTGGTACTAAATAATTAGTTATACAGTACACACTACTGCAGGCATTATAACAACGCAAGTTGACAGCTAGGCTGATGAAATCTATTCTTAATCCTACAAGAAATTGTTCGTAATGAACTATTTCTTAACAAATCCCATTTTCCAAATACGGCCCGGTTTTTAAAATCTAAATCCATAAGAAATCTCGAAAATAATTTTGAACTCTGCAGTCGCTTTAGATCCTTTGAGTCTTGGTACCAGTTAAATTGTACTGCAGATGCAGGTATAGGTTCAGCCACTAGTTCGGAGAAATTGACCATCTGAATTTGAAACGTGGATATAGACTCAGAAATTACTACGGAAAAAATGATCATTGGAAACTGAGAAGTCCTTTGGTGGACTGGTAAATGGATTCAGTAACAAAATCTTTGTTTCTTAAATAAAGGCTGAAAAAAAATATTTTTGGAAATTTATAGCATGATACTAGCGTGATTCGGGAGAGGCACTGCTGAATACTAACCTCCAAAGAATCGAAGTAGTGTAACTATTTTTCTGAACATACAGAAATAAATAACATTTCCTTTTCACATTTCTCTGTGATTTCTGGATTATCTAAGTGGAAACGACAGACATTTCAAATCTTGAGACACTGGATCTTCTAATTACCATATTAGAAAGTAATTACCTCTAGTCTACTTAACTATAGGTGTTTGTGATAGATGTTTGAGAGGTCTTAAGCAGGCAAGGGTAAACCAGTACTTAAGAATACTTATTAAAAAACTTACGCTTCATGCACACGAACATGAAGGTGTGTCATAACTGTCCAGATTTTATGTTATCTAGTTACCAGAACGTCTGAAGGGTAACCCTCAAGTGGTATACATTAGGTATTCCCAGTGAAAGAGCGGTTCAATACAAGCGGGAAAGGTGAAAATTTCCAGGCACTACACTCAAGAATTTATCCTTGACATTTTATAGAGTGCGTGAATGGATAATCCTAATGCGATCAACTAAGCAGTTTTCTAATATGACACTCAGCGAACCTGGTCATGAAAATCTAAGCAGTAAGGCTGGAAAATCGTCTCGCTGACCACGTAACACACCGAGGAGCAGTTGCAATAATGTTAATTAAAGATATTGGTTCTAAGTCCGACTGAAGTACTTTTATGGTTTCAGGAGACGCCAAAATACCGAAATAGTGTCTTGCAGGAGTTCTCTTACGCGCCAGTAAATCTACCGAGCGGAAGCTGGCGTATAAGGGCCAAATACCAATGGAGAGAGCGGATCGAACTCTCCAACCTGGCCTCGGAAGGCCACCGCTTTTATCGTCCCAGCCACTCAGGCCAGCGGGAACATCTGTCTTGAAAGATTCAGGGTTTTAATTAGGCTATATGAGCTACCGATTAGTCTATTACTTTGCTTGCTTAGTTTTCTTTTCTTGTGTGAGAGAAACGGCCTGTCGGGAAAACTCTACATCCTGTAGTTGAAAGAATCGAAATACGATCCAGGACTCCCGCACAGAATTTAAACTATTCTAGCACGCGAGCTCTTTATCAACAGTGTTGCCGAGTTTTGAAATAGTTTAACTCTAGGCTATTCCTAGCTCTGGCGTGTAGTTCCTACCATGCTAGAAGATCAGGAATAGTTCGGTCAGAACAACAGGTGACTTGAAAATATTTTCACTAACTACCAGAGTGGGAAGTTGTCCTTAATATGCACATGTTATCGGTGAACGATCTCATCGCCACTGGAGGCGAAGTATTATACAAAGGTTTGGTTCATCGGCCATTTGTGGTCGCGCATCTCATTCCGTCCGGAAAGCGTTGTTTCTCAATGAAGCCTAGGGCCGGAAGAGAGCGCACGTGTTAGTTCATAGACACTGACCGAGTGCGCAATGTCTGAAAATAGACAATATAAAATGTCCTCGTGGTAATCAGAGATATGTAAAATTTCATACTCTCTGTTTAGAGCATTAGCAGTGTCTCGACGTCCTCAGCAGTATTACTGATCTCATGAGTCTGAGTGACAGCCGATCCAGCACTATCCACGATGAAGACCACTAGATGAGTCAGAGTCTACCTGTATTGTTAGTCTCACATGACCGAGTCCACTGCTTATCATATCAGAGACGCTGAGTGAACTACGTTCCAGCCTTCAGCCCAGGATTTTAATCCTTGGACGAGTCGAGGGTTGAACCGAAATAATCTGGAAAAGATGTGGACACACTTCTTCACGGAGATGGGCCTGAAATGGCTAACAGAGGCATACTCGACCTTTTTCTTCCATTTACAACACACACACACACGCACACAGCCTATACCGAGAAAACAATCACTCGAATAAGTGATCTTATGCAAATAAACATTATTCAGTTTTTTTGTAACTATCCACTACATACCTTAATAATTAATATCCCATGTAAATAGAGCACATTTATCATTTCCAAACTGGAACGGCTATTTTACTTGAAATGATACCGTATTAACCTTGGTTATCCGAAGAAGGAAAAATAATAAGAGTGAGCATTATGCAAAGTAGTATATCTACATATATATAGGATACTGTCAGAAAAACTGATTTAACACGAACGTTTACCGTAGAAGTAAATCGACGGTTATTTCGTGTTTGCAAGTTTGAAGGGCGAAGTGGTGATGACATCTGGGCATGTTTCAACAAGGGACCATAAATTACTACGCTTTATTAACAACGAAACTGCCCCTGTATCCTATAAATTAAGCAATATTATACGTTAAAATGTATCACTATCGTCTTGAAACTTTATATGGAATATATTCTCTAGAAATAATAATAATAATAATAATAATAATAATAATAATAATAATAATAATAATAATAATAATAATAATAATAATAATCTTATGACTATTGACAGAGTACAGTTCTAGCAATGATAAACGAGGGCCTCATGTTCTTGTCTAAGGAATTGGATTAATGAAGAAAATCACTTTCATCATGATAGGTACAGGCATAGCCACTAAACTATAGCGTAGTTGATTTTGTACAGTCAGACATTAGTGTTCAGAAATCCTTTCATTCCATACGTGTAACAATATGATATGCCATATATACAAAATTTGTACTGCGCCCATAGTTTGTGGAAGGCAGTGTAATAAATCCTCTCACAGTTAACAAGGATCGGTACAGAAACCACATTATCAGACCATTTCAGAGGAATCTCTGAATATGTTGTCATGTTCGAAACATCGTATCGACGGTTCCGGCAAACTGAAGCCAACTGCTACACTACCAGAAACTCATTTTTCCCCCCGCAAACATTTTGGTGAGGGCATATTTTCCCGTGGAACTTTCGTTATCTATTCGCCTGACATTACATCTTACATCACCGATGCGTACGTAAGGGGTACGTACCTATGTTAAAGGAATACAATTTTTTTGGGAGAACCTGTCGACTACAGTTGTGAAAATACAGGAAAATATCATAGCGCTTTTTCGCAACTTGTGGTGACCTTCGTTTGCAAGCACGTTTCAAAATCTACGTAAACGTAATAAGTTAATACTGAGACAGAATGGAAAGCATTTTGGACACGATTTTTAAAGAGAACGTGTGATAGTACATATATCACACTCGGACTGTATCCAGAAGTGAGGGATATTATTATTATTATTATTATTATTATTATTATTAAGTGTGTCATTTGTACATTTATTCTTAATATTGTAAGCTGGAAGCTCTCCATATGTGGTATGAGTAATTTGTTTTGTACAAACGGATGATAAAACGGTGTTATTTCTAAGTCGGAAAATTCCTACGGGTCATTCGAAACACCCCAGAGTCCGCTGATGTTGTTATTGTCATGGGATCCGGAAGAGGTTGGTGGTGACCTAATGAGGATTAAATGAGTGGCGAAGACCTGATAAACACCCAGTCCCCAAGCAAGGGAATTAAAGAGTGCGAGGGTGTTGATTCTGAGAATTGAAATAAGCCCATCGGACCAAAGTATGCTATCCATTTCGACACAAAGCCGGACTTTAATTTGCTAAACCTTAAGCTACCATCTTCACTGATCAGGTGTTGAGTATTGACAGACCAGGGCAGTAGCTTGTGAAACAGCACTGACAACAAAGCAGGCTACGCCGTTGACTATTGGCTACAACTCAGAACGCTTACGGCTTGAGATTCACTAAACCAAATATCGAAAAGCGGTAACCTAAGTCTAGTGGTAGCCCACGTCTTGATCCCAGCATACGCCACAGCATTCATGATTCACCAGAGAAAACTACGTTTTGCTCCTTCTCAAATTTCAATTTTACACACTGAATTGCATTTTCTCCTCTAATATTCTAATTCGTTTAATAAAGTTGTGGTACTATATGTTTCATAGTTATATTAGAAAACACGTGTATGAAATTTTTGATCATAGAATGTTTTCTAATAGTTGGATTGTGATAACCTAAAAGTTGTTACCAAAATTATTATTAAATACTCATTTTTTCATGGACTGTTTAAAGCGATGTCTCAAACAGGTCTTGGGAATAACTTTTAAATTAATTAAAAGACATTTCCTGAACATTCCATTAAAATCCATACCGCGAGTTGGCCGTGCGCGTAGAGGCGCGCGTTTGTGAGCTTGCATCCGGGAGATAGTAGGTTCGAATCCCACTATCGGCAGCCCTGAAAATGGTTTTCCGTGGTTTCCCATTTTCACACCAGGCAAATGCTGGGGCTGTACCTTAATTAAGGCCACGGCCGCTTCCTTCCAACTCCTAGGCCTTTCCTATCCCATCGTCGCCATAAGACCTATCTGTGTCGGTGCGACGTAAAGCCCCTAGCAAAAAAAAATCCATACCGGTACTTGACATAAAAGGATTTGTATGCTTATGTCCAGAATATCGCCTTAATACATATCTTCCTTTACATAATTATAACACCACAGACACCCGCAATAGTGAATACACCATTTCACATAACGTTAGCATCAGGAAGGACAAATGGGCGTCATTCTCATGTGGTGGCGAACCAATGTAACTGGAAGAGGAAGAAGAAAAATAATAAGGAAACAGATAAGTTGGATAAAGTAGAAACGTAAACAGAGGATGGGAAGAGGAGATGACACCTTTTAGTCCAACTTTTACGAGGACATAGACAAGACCCAGAGAGAAGGCTTCATCTTCTAGTTGGCCCGGCCCTCCCCTTCGGGGAGGAGAATGAAAACCTTTCCTAGGTTCTAGAAAAAGTAACAAGCATTTTATGTAAAGGAAGGTGTTGCGCGTGTGTTTTCGGCTTTTACCTACGGGGAAAAAGTATCTGAACAGATTGAGTGGGGAATTCAAGTATAGCCACTTCCGGGATGGCAGAGTGAGTTCTATATCGTGTTACCGAAACAGAGTGTATTAAATACTGACGAAGCCAAGAATCGAAAACATGCCAACTAGTCGGGATGTTGCCACCCTAACCTCGAGAGCACAGCGGCGGACTGAAGATGTGTGGTCCACTTTAGTGACATGCACGCTAGACATGCTTATTGGTATACAATAGGTCATTAGAACGCCGATATTCTGTATATTTTAAAGTCTTAGTCTCTCTTTCCTTCGTTTAGAACATCGGTAAGTTATTATAATATAGATATAAACACTGTAATCTGCCTTAACATTAAGAGAAGCTTCTTTTCTCTTGTAAAGTAATAAATTGTAGACATTTCAGCGTTTACAAGGCAGTCCTCTAAATCATTCACCTAAAACAGGCCATGATTGAGGGAATCAATACCAAACATGGAAATCCACTGTCAACAAAAAAGGTTGTGGTGGAAGTTATCTGTTTCTTTAAGACGTACATTATCATATTGGTCGTTTTAATAGCCTCCTACCTCATTATATATTCAGGCGAAGGTAAACGAGTGGCCATTTCCGGCCACTGCACAGACCTACTTCCTGGGGGTTATCTTTAGCACGGCCGTGAACTCAACCTCTGACGCCACAACCAACTCATTGCGTGCAATTCTATTAAAATGGTACCGCCGTTTATTTTGATTGTCGGTGCCAGTAGCGCCAACCAACTAGCCACTGAAACAGTGAGAAGAATGCTCCCTTCATACAGTCCCGGGCATGGGGAATCTTCAAGGGAACTGCCGCAGTGATACAAATTGTGTTAGAATCAGATATGTCTTTAATTGCGAACATGCGAATTCTTCACGAATAAACAAACTTGTATGTTCACTTATTCCACCATAAATTCGAATGATTATTTTGAGCTTATGAAAGAATATGTTTTGTGACTAATCACATAGGCTAACTAAGCATCACTAGACCATCAAGACCAGTATGAGAAAAGGACAACCTTTCAAATACATTTGGTAAACAATACAGTGAATTATTTAAAGAACGTCAAGTTTAAATTTAGTACAAGCTTTAATTTTCAGATCGGTATTATCTTAATCTTTAATAATGTAGGTAGCATTCACACTCGTGTCAAAAAACGAACTGGTTTTGGAGATTTGGTCGAAGGAGGAATTGAGGAACAATGGAAAGAAGAGAATTTGTTCTATTGTTCTATTTCATTTTTGTTTCTCCTAAATCCATTTCACACATTTTAGTAATCTGGTGCCGTGTAGTGAAAATAGAAGGGGAAGTAGGCAATTTGATAGGCATCTGGAAGAGAGTGGTTGGCTGTGATGTACATTAATTAATGCACGTTGGACGTAGCGTTGGAGATATTGCTATCCAGTTCAAAGAGAGAGAAAATATCGCAAAGGTCTGAGTTATGCACGTGGGAGGTTAAGTGGACAGCATGTCGTACCAGTCAAAGTTCAGGGTAGAGGAGAGGATGTTAATGAAAGACATTGCGAGCAAATATGCATAGCAGTACGAACCCATAGAAAAATGGTAATCTAACCACTATCGTTAGTGATAAAGTCAAATCAAACCAATAAACGCACTTATGTGAAAATATTATTCCGAAATGAGTGGGTTAAATAATGACAAACGTCAATAAAATGACGAAATATTCCTTCTAATTTTCTAGTTTCTTCCCCAGAGAAGGAATAACTAAACATGTTTTCAAACAGTTACAATGTCAAACAATTTCACGACTTTTTATGCCTTAAAGCCAACGGCCGTAGCCGTGTTGAAACACCGGATCCCGTGAGATCTTCGAAGTTAAGCAACATTGGGCGTGGTCAGGAGTTGGATGGGTTGCCACGCGCTGTTGGTGGGGGGTAGGGAATGCAGGAGCGGAAAGGAACTGGCCACCCTACCGCACGTAAACTCCGGCTCAGGAAAACCGCTGCGGAGGTTCGGACCTGCCTTCGGGCAAAATAACCCTTACCTTACCTTATGCCTTAAAAATAATCGCACTGAATAATAGATGCAAAGAAGTACTATATATAGATGTGTAAGCTTATTACTGCTTGGGAAAAGAAAATTAGTTTACGTAAATATTAAGGTACAATAATGTACAAGATTGTAAAAATAGCTTATTCTGTTGTCGTGTCCCAGCTAGCACAATAGTCCGGCTTCTTGGCTGAATGGTCAGAATAGTCGAAGATGAGTTCGATTCCCGGTCGGGTCGGAGATTTAAACTTTAAATTGTTATTTACCTTGGCTAAGGGACTGTGTGTTTGTACTGTCCCCAACATGACTGCAAGGAAACCCTCTCCCCCCCACTCTCTCGCTCTCTCGCTCTCTCTCTCTCTCTCTCTCTCTCTCTCTCTCTCTCTCTCGTTGGAATGTCTACCTTACAAGGCCTGCACCAGGCTAGGAATAGCCACACAGGTCTTATTTTTGTTAGCACAACTGTTCACAAAAATTATATTAAAAATCATTTATTTTTATTGCGTTTTAGAGAATCTGAACCAATTGATTGGACGAGACATTATTTTGCGTTTATGAAAGGGCGAGTTGCCGTGCGGTTAGGAGCGTATAGCTGTGAACTCGCATCCGGGAGATAGTGGGTTCTGACCCCACAGTCGGCAGCCCTGAAGATGGTTTTCCGTGGTTTCCCATTTTCACACCAGGCAAATGCTGGGGCTGTACCTTAATTAAGGCCACGGCTGCTTCCTTCCCACTCCTAGCCCTTTCCTGTCCCATCGTCGCCATCAGACCTATCTGTGTCGGTGCGACGTAAAGCAACTAGCAAAAAAAAAAAAAAAAAAAATCACAGGCAACGCAGACGAACAGTGTCGCTCATATAGTGGTACTAATTACAGGCAACGCTCAGACCCGTGGTGTTTCTCACATAATGGTACAAATCACAGACAACGTAAACCCGTGATGTTCCGCATATAGTTGTACTAATCACAGGTACTGGAAACCCACGGTGAACCGCTCTCTGCCGCTAATAATCACAAACCTATTGTTTTTTGTTTTGTTTTTTTGGTAGTTGTTTTACGTCGCACCGACACAGATAGGTCTTACGACGACGATGTGACAGGAAAGGGCTAGGAGTGGGGAGGAAGCGGCCGTGGCCTTAATTAAGGTACAGCCCCAGCATTTGCCTGGTGTGAAAATGGGAAACCACGGAAAACCATTTTCAGGGCTGCCGACAGTGGGGTTCGAACCTACTATCTTCCGAATACTGGATACTGGCCGCACTTAAGCGACTGCAGCTATCGAGCTCGGTAAACCTATTGTGTACCTAACATAGTGGTACTACTCGTAAGTAAAGGTGATCCATGGCTTTCACCGCGTGATGGTACTAATCACAAGTAGTTTCATGGTTATAATTCAATCATCCCTTGGTCTCCCCTTTTAGTCGTCTCTTACGACAGGCAGGGGATACCGTGGGTGTATTCTTCGCCTGCGTCCCCCACCCACATCTATAAGTCGTAGTGTAAAAAACATCGGTTTACAAGAATGGTGACGAACATGACTAGCTTGGTGTTGTATGAGCAGTTGCAGGAAGACCGTAGCAGATTCAGAGCTGAGCTGCGAAGGAGGCAGTCGCACGCGAAAGAGTTCAAGCTTCACGAAAAGCGTTAATTTCCTCCGTTATTTCAAGAGTAAGGAAAAGGTGTCCTGGACAAAAATGTTTAAAGTGAACAGACTTACAAAGAGTCTAGATTTTACAGAAAGTAATTATTTAGATATTATAGAAAATTAATAGTTACGGAAAATATTAGCTAACTGTTTTGATCTTCTTGTTGACACCTCAAGCTCCGTGAGATCTTCTGAAACCAAAAGTACTTTTAAACCTGATACTGGAGGGCTAGACTCTATATCTGTAGTTTCCAAACGCTTTCCCTGGCGACACCTTACCGAACTCTAAAATGTTGTGAGTCACCATACGCCTTAGACCGAACATAATAAAACATATGCATTTATATCAGTATAATTTACATTTTATATGAGTGAAAAGAAACACATTTACATACAATTATAACAGGAGGAATACAAACACACGTTATATTCACCCTTAGTCTTAGTAGTTTAGTGGCACACCTGTGCTTAGCGAATCTTACAAATTGCTATCATGTTTGGACGATTATGAGATAAATCTACCGTATTTCTTCAAATAGTATTTCTAAACTGCCACGTCCCTGATCGCTTTGATCACCACACATAATCCCGTTTCACATGAAAACTGTGGTCGAAAAACTTCCACAACAGTCAGTTTACCTAGAAGTGAAGTGAACACTAGAATTTGTCCAAGCCATCTGATATTTTATTTTCATATTCCTCTCATTTGTAAGCTCTGTCCATTCCTCTTCTTCCACCAGCTTCCGATGAAACAAATGGATCTCTTATCCAATCATAATATCTAGGAAGTAATTATAAAGTCCAGCTCTGAGTAATATCAGGTAGTTGTAAATTAAATATGTTATTCTTTCATCAAATCACAGTGGAATGTACTGTGTGTGAACAGTTTATAGCAGTGTTGCCAACTCAGTGGATTTTCCGCTACATTTGGCTGAATTTTAAATGGAACAGCGGATAAAACTACCTTTTAGCGGACAGCGGAATTTTTGACGGATTTTCAAACTTCTGTTAACGGTTTTCAGCGCTAACATTATCATATTTTATCGTAAAAAAAAACAGTAATATAGAACTCACTTTAAAATTTGCTATACTTGTTGAATGGAACTTAACCACCATTGTTTGCTGCTGCTGTAATGGTCACGGAAATCATAGTGAGCTGGGTGTGTTGTCTGATACCGTGTTCCTATGGCGAAAGGAAAGGTGCAGCAAGGTAATACAGGATGGCTGTCTCTAATCAAGTCGCAAGAAATCGTGTCCTTTCCAGATGGCTTGAGTAAATATAAATTGCCTTATATATCTCTTGGCTACGAAAACAATGAAACCTGTGACGAAAGTGAAAAACCTTTCGAAATAGTTCTGAAAATTTAAAATTTGCATTGCTGGTGAGCTGCAAAGTCGACGGAATGTTCCTTTGGCTGCTCTGAAAGAGTCAGGATATTGGTCTAATGGAGTTGTTGAGAGCTTTCAGTCAATTTCATTAGGTAAAAAAAAAAAAAAATCTATAATTCCAGCAGGATTGAAACGAGTGAACAAGTGTTGCAGGGATCATGAATTGGCATCAGATATTTCGAAAAGGAATGGCAACAAGGCTGCATATGAAACAACAGGAGAGAAGAAGATTATGAAACCCTGTTCTAAAACTCGCGGGCGTCGACTTAATTTCCTATATGCTATTTTGATTTAATTCGAAACTTATCGGAATTTAGCGGTTTTTCAACTAAAATTTATCGGATAAAATATTTCTCGGTTGGCAACACTGGTTTATAGCTGCTCTCTTACACTTTCCGAGTCCAGATACTTTGCGACACCCCCTAAATCTTCAGACGACACCCAGGTTTGCAAAGCACTGCTCTGTATACTGAGTCTGGTAAAAGTACATTCGGCTGTTTCCCCGTGATGATGAACGAACTACCAGACATGCACAAAAGCTAAAAGTCACCGATACAGACCCGAGTTGACCTGAAACGGATAACTTAAGAAAAAAGTTGCAACGAAAATGAATTTACAGATAATGGACTACCTAAATTTGATATTAGGTATGAAAAAATCATCTTCATATTCTTACACTTTTCGGTGCAATAGGCCTAATAGTTTGAAATAATCAAAAAACATCGTTGCCGGACACATGTAACTTTCTCTTTGTTTCCCTGTTAGATGCATTTTATAACGAAGAATCTGTCATATCAATAGTCCCGACTCCTTGGCTGAATGGTCAGCATTGTAGCTTTCGGTTCAGAGGCTCCCGGGTTCGATTCTCGGCCGGGTCGGGTCTAATTAATTCTTCTGGCTCGGGGTCTGGATGTTTGAGTTTGTTCCAACACTTTCCTCTTCATATTCAGACACTACCATCCACCTCAGAAACACGCAATAGTCATTTTATCCCTCCACATAGGGTTGTCGTCAGGAAGGGACCCCAGCCGTAAAACAGGGTCAAATCCACATGTGCGACACAGTTCCCACCCGTGACCCCATAGGTTTGGGAAAAGCTGTAGTAGTAGTAGTAGTAGTAGCAGAAGAAGACGAAGAAGGGGTGAGATTTGAACTAGGGGATGAACCAAATATTTGTCACAGGTTGACAAACTTCTCTTTTCCAGGGCTGAAATCACCTTCATTCTAATCAATGGGTCACTAAGCTAAATTCTACAAATCTGACACCACACGTAGTCAAGATGATAATTATAGAGTAACAGGAGCTGATAAAACCATTTACTTGTGCCATGCAGATATATATGCGTATTAACTTGAGCAGCCGTTAGCATCTGGTGAGCCCTCACAATGAAAGAGTGTTCGTTTGGCCGTACTTCCCTTTGGAGCCCGAGACCTCGTGAGACTATATAAGCTGGATAGACAAGGGAGATAAATATGAAATGGCATATGGCTTTTAGTGCCGGGAGTGTCCGAGGACATGTTCGGCTCGCCAGGTGCAGGTCTTGATTTGACTCCCATGGACGACCTGCAAGTCGAGATGAGATGAAATGGTTATGAAGACGACACATACACCCAGCCCCCGTGCCAGCGAAATTGACCAACGATGGTTAAAATTCCCGACCCTGCCGGGAATCGAACCCGAGACCCCTGCAACCAAAGGCCAGCACGCTAATCATTTAGCCATGCAGCCGGACAGGTAGACAAGTGAAGCGCCCTCCTATTGCATTTTGGACCACGGCAGTGAAGTATCGTGACCGCGAGCAGGTAAGACAATAACTTTGTGAACTTTATGTTAGACTTGAACTAAAATCGCTGTGACGGTCTGTATACATAAGTAATATACGGCGCGTACACGACGTGTGAGATTAACGTGTGCGATTCGTTAATATATAACCGCTGACGAGGACAGACAACAACCGGGCCCACTTCCCTCAATTTAGCGCCGCATAGATCGGACTTACATTTAAGCGGTGGCTATAGTAAAATTATTAGCCAATACTAATGTTGCGATCATGTATTCGAGCACACTAAGCGGAGAAGGAACAGCCCCAGAACTTGCCTGGTATGAAAATGGGAAACTACGGAAAACTACTACTTCTATTTGAGGCACGAATTAGAATGAAAATACGTGTGTGTGTGGGGGGGGGGGGGGAGGAGGCTGACAAGTGGTTTCTCTTGTCAGAGGCAAAGGGTCTACAAGAAAAGTTTTCAGAACAGCCATTGGCATACGCCGATATATGAAGGGGTTAAAGTCAAAGTGGTGTAAGTCAATTTTCGGTAGAAGTTGACTTAGGCACAGAAAGGCGATGTAGAAATAAAAAACTGTTCATAGAAAAAGTGGAGTAAGTCAGAGCTTCACTCATTTCGTCGTTAGATGGCAGCACAAGTTAGACTGGTAATGGATCATCTGTTTTGCTGATAACTGAAGTGGTGTGAGTCAGACTTACACCAGTGTGGTTGTAATTGTTCCGCGGTGTTCATCGAGTGTTGAATGCATGCGTGAATACTCAAAGAAACGATGGATTCTGAAATAAGTTTAAGTGATCCGTTGGATGAGCTGGAGTCCAGTGATGAATGGGAGCGTGAACAAGGAGAAAACACATCAGAAACAGATGATGGTAAGTACTATTCACCTTCTAACCTCTCAGTTACTCACCTACTAACCTATTTTGTTGCAACGTTTTTAGCAAGTACTTACATTAGATTATGCCTTAGGTCCTTTTGGTCTACTATTCCCTGAATAATACACCTTTGTAATCGGTTCGGAAAAAAAGAAAGGAAAAATTGAGAAAAATGCATGAAGAGTGATGTTTTTAGTGAATTTTCTGTGATTATTGAAAATGGTCGTGTTGAGTATCGTTTTTCACGTAATTTTGAATGCTGAATCGAAGCTTCCCCTGCAGTTTTTTATTTCGGTAGTAAGTGTAACAAGATGTTTGTTGTTTCAGAATCAGAAGGAGATGTAGAGGTAGACGGCGGACGCCAGCGCAACCATTCCAGCGAATTTCCTACTGCTGGAACTTCTGAGAATCGAGAAAACGCTCACCCGAGAACGAGGAGAAGACAAAAACACGAAAGTAAAGCTCAAAAGCGAAAGCGAGCACGAAATTCAGGGCTCCCGTACGTGTCCTCTAGAGGAAAAGAAGTGGCCGGTAAGCTGTATCAGAACTTTGATTGTAAATGTAAAAAAAAGTGTGTGGAGAACGTACCTGAAGTGGCGAGGCGAGAAATTTTCGACACCTTTTGGAAGCTAAGCAGTTTTTCTGAACAAAACGTATTTTTATGTGGTTTGATTGTGCAACAGAAACCTAATGTAAGACGCCCACGAAATTCAACGAGAAATGCAAAGTCTGTTTCAAACAGCTTCAGATTCCAAGTCAGAGGCAATAGCGTTACTGTGTGCAAGCGTTTTTTCTTACAAACACTCCAAGTTTCGGATGGGCGAATGACAAGGGCAATACAAAAAGTACGAGAGGGTCAACAACCAGGAAGTGATGGCCGAGGACGCCATCCCCCCAAAAATAAAACACCGGAGGCTGCCATGAATGGTGTGCGTGACCACATAGCATCTTTCCCATCGTATCAATCGCACTACAGTAGATCAGAGAACCCTAACAGGAAATACCTTCCTCCTGACATGAATGTACGTACAATGTATGAACTGTACAAAGAAAAGTGCACGGAAAAAGGTGATATTCCTGTTTCTGAAGCCATCTACCGTCGAACCTTTAGCAATGAGTTCAACTTGCATTTCCACCGGCCTCTTAAAGATACGTGCACCAGATGCGATGTGCTTGACAAGAAGATTGAAGTGTGTGAAGATGAAGACGAATCTACAAAGCTGAAGGCTGAAAAAGAATTACACCTCAGAAATGCCGAAAAGGTGAGAGAGGCTAGAGATCGGGACAAAGTGAAAGCACGGGAAGACGAATCTTTCTATGGTCTGACATTCGACCTCGAAAAGGCTTTGCCATTTCCTGTTTTGACGACGTCCGTGGCTTACTATAAGCGGAATATGTATTGTTATAACCTTGGCTGCCATGAACTTGGAACAGGTTTAGGCTTCATGTTCTGCTGGGATGAAACGATCGCTTCTCGTGGGTCTCAAGAGATTGGTTCCTGTATCGTCAAACATCTTGCAGCAAGAGCGTCATCTGCTAGGCACATAGTGTTGTACAGTGACGCATGCACGGGCCAAAACCGTAATATTAAGTTTTCCTTGTACCTCATGAAGTACATACAGGGCCCTCAAAGCAATGCAGAAATTATCGATCACAAATTTATGGTAAGTGGCCACTCTTTTCTACCCAACGACGCTGAATTTGGATCAATTGAATCGTACGCAAAGAACAAGTCCATTTATACTGCAGACGACTGGTACAGTATCATAATGAAGTGCCGAAGGAACAATCCATTCATGGTGACGAAAATGAGCCGAGAGGATTTCAAATCTGTTGCAAAGTTGGAAAGTTGTATCACGCGACGAAAGAAAAATGAGAACAACATTGCTGTTAATTGGTTGAAAATTCAATGGATACGAATTTTGAAAGATCAACCTTACACTCTCTTCTACAAAGAAACTGTGAATGAGGATATCCCATTTTCTAAACTAAATCTAAAGGCAGCAAAGCCCGGTAGGCGACATTCTCTGGCCAACGTTTCTCAAGATGTTTTGTACCCAAGGGGAAGGCCTGTTACCGAGGCTAAAAAGAAAGATATGCTTGATCTTCTGCCATACATTCCACCAGTGAAACATGAATTCTTCGTTTCCCTGCGAACCACTATTGAAGAAGGTGAGGAGCTTGTAGATGTTGGACCTCTGGAAATTGTGGAAACCACATATCCTGATGAAATAGACTGAATCCGTATTGCCATGTTAAAAACATTAAGACTCCATTCGTGATAAAAAATTAAATTGTTTGTATTATTCTTATACTTTGTGTAATGTTCAATAAAAATGTGTTTGAGAAGTGCAAGTCAACTTTACATCATTTTGTTGATGTCCATAGTGGTGTAAGTCTTTGGTTTTAGGTCATGCAGTGGTGTATGTCACAGGCTTTGGTAAGGCACAGTGGTGCAAGTGACTTTGGTTAGTGCGTGAGGTACAACTTTTGAGCAAAAAAAATTTCAAATCAAGCCTAATCCCTAAGTTTGGACCTACGTAGTACCTCTAAAACAATACCATCACAAAAACTTGTCTACTGAATTAACTACAATACCTTTCGCATTATGCTCATTTCCTAAAAACGATGATAAAGTGACTTACACCACTATACCTTTAACCCCTTCATATTTCGTACAGTATGATGAAAATAAAAAATCGACACACATATTACAGGCTTCATATTCAAAAGGTGGATTTCAGATTTTTTTTCATGGAAAATTATTTCATGTCGTTCTGAGAAACACGGCTGAGAATGTTGAAGTAAAATGAGTTATCTGGAATACGTATATTACTTAAGAGTATGACGGTCAGTGTGCAAGAGATTCAGTGATGTACCCGGAAAATCTTTGTAACTGAATCAAATATTCAACGTACACACCAAAATATCGTGAAGAGTTGTTATTATTGTCCGTCAATACGCAATCCTATTATAAAAATAACTGGGGCTTCTCTCGTTAGAGTCGTGATATTATTCCGTAAAACAAATCTCTCTTGGAGAAGAAGCAACAACCGAAGTCCTTGGTAAACAAGTTAACGAGAGGTCTGTCCGCTCCGCCCTGCGACACATAGCCCCCAGCTACTGCGTGCTACAAGGCGGAGTTCGTGTCTGCGTTTAACAAAGGGCAGATCTAAGAAAGATTTGCCGATTCATTGACAACTCCCATGCAAGGCGAGGACTTACACCTTGGGGGTCTGGCTGACACTGACGGGAGATACCCTCCAATTTAATTTCATTTTTACTTCACTGTCGTCAATAAACTAACACTATCGTGCGCTATATATTTTCCCTGTTATGACCAATCATTTAAATCAATTCCAAACTGTTCTAACGGCTCATTTTATGATTCTAGAGGAAAGAATGGGTGGACGTCCCAGGCGGGAATGATAAATCCTTCCAGCCTCCAAATATTGTCGATATTCCATTGTAACGGCATGGAAACTACGTCGAAATAAACCTTCTTTTGTAACACACGATGTGTGGAGGGTAAATTTACCGGCACGTAAAAGAACTACTGAGAGACAAATTTCCGGCACCTCGGTATCTCCGAATACCGTATAAAGCTAGTGGGATGTAAAACCAGTAACCTCCTCCTCCTTCTTCTTCTTCTTCTTATTATTATTATTATTATAAAATAGAGAGACCAAGCAATTTTACCATGGTCGATATATGCCTATTAAAATATTATTAAAAGTTAATTTACTGGACGAGTTGGCCGTGCGGTTAGGGGAGCGCAGCTGTGAGCTTGCATCCGGAAGATAGCGGGTTAGAACTCCACTGTCGGAAGTCCTCAAAACTGTTTTCCGTGGTTTTCCATTTTCAAATCAGGCCAATGCTGGGGCTGTACCTTAATTAAGGCAACGGTCGCTTCCTTTGCACTCCTAGCCCTTTCCTATCCCAATGTCACCGCAAGACCTATCTGTGTCGGTGTGACGTAAAGAAAAATTGTAACCAAAAAAGTTAATTTTCTAAAATGTCCGACTCTTTGGCTGAATGGTCAACGTGGTGGTCTTCGGTTCATAGGGCCATTGGTTCAATTCTCAGCCGATTGACGATTTTAATCATGTTTGGTTAATCCCTCTAGATCGGTGACTGTGTTTGTGTTCATCTTAACACATGTCTCCACTTGCATACAACATATCACACTATTGACCACCAGAGGAACACGCATTACTGAATACATAAGGAAGGGCATACGGACGTAAAATAGGGCTAAACCTACACTAGTGCCAGTCCCAGATAAGCGAGTAGAGGCCAGGAAAGAAGACTGTATTTTATAAAACACAGATTCAAACATTTTCAATTACTAAAACAAGAGTTTAAAACAGCATTGCCCAATCACATTCCACTACCTACAGTTTTTGGAGACACCCAGTCACCGGAATTTTGTCCAGCAGGAATTCTACGTGCCAATAAATCTGCCGACAGGAGCACCTTCAAACAGTGAGTCAGTGTCGAACCCACCAATCTGAGCTCAGAAAGCCGGAGCATTAACCGTTTGAGTCATTCAGATCGGCGCTCTAATTATCACAAAAACTGTGTATACAAATGTATTAGGAAATGACTGAAAAGGAGCTCCAAGGTTAATGATCCTCACACTAATGTTTCTCTTTCATTCGTGCCTGAAATACTGACAATCATTATTTCACTTCTTTTAGAAATATAAACCTCCCTACACAATCCTTAATTCGGCTTTCATGAAAACGTTGCAAACCCAAAGTACACTGTACTCACGCGACATGCTTGTGTGGACTGTTGAGTACCAGTAGTGACAAGGAAGCCACGCGCGCGCCAGCAAACCCGATACGGCGAGACCATCCACTAGAAATGCACCTTTAAATATTGTTTTGATATTTCAAAATGTAATTGTCGGATGTGTTCGCCTCTGTGGTGTAGTCATTAGTATGATTAGCTGCCACTCTCGGAGGTCGCGTTCGATTGCCGGCTCTGCCACGAAATTTGAAAAGTGGTACGAGGACTGGAACGGGGTCTACTCAACCTCGGGAGGTCAAATGAGTAGAACGGGAGTGTTAGATTCCCACCTCAGCCATCCTCAAAGTGGTTTTCCGTGGTTTCCCACTTCTCCAGGCAAATGCCGGGATGCAACAAGAGGCTGATGAACGACATTTTCCTGTCCTGGAGTAAATGACTGTCTTTTTGGCCAGTTCTTTTTTATATAGTGATTATTTCTATCTCGACTATCCCACTTGCATAATCATCATCATCATCTGTTTACCCTCCAGGTTCGGCTTTTCCCTCGGACACAGCGAGGGATCCCACCTCTACCGCCTCAATGGCAGTGTCCTGGAGCTTCAGACTTTTGGTCGGGGGATACAACTGGGGAGAATGACCAGTAACTCGCCCAGGCGGCCTCACCTGCTATGCTCAACAGGGGCCTTGTGGAGGGATGGGAAGATTGGAAGGGATAGACAAGGAAGAGGGAAGGAAGCGGCCGTGGCCTTAAGTTAGGTACCATCCCGGCATTCGCCTGGAGGAGAAGTGGGAAACCACGGAAAACCACTTCGAGGATGGCTGAGGTGGGAATCGAACCCACCTCTACTCAGTTGACCTCCCGAGGCTGAGTGGACCCCGTTCCAGCCCTCGTACCACTTTTCAAATTTTCGTGGCAGAGCCGAGAATCGAACCCGGACCTCCGGGGGTGGCAGCTAATCACGCTAACCACTACACCACAGAGGCGGACCCACTTGCATAAAAAGCAGCAAAATTTCGTATATCATAACTGCAAACCAAGTAAGAGAGCTACAACTTTCAAATCTGAACATATCTGCCAGGAATACTTTTCATACTGGATAGCGGATAGTACCATTTTCATGTTCTCATAGTTAGCTGCATGGGCTACAGGAACTGATGGAAATGTATTTCCATTGTTAAGCAGTACCGCTTTCAAACTTCTTTTTGAAGAATCAATGAATAAACTCGAAGAGACCTGTAACATCATTGCAGAAAACTAGTTCTTCCTTTTTAGAAAAAAGATGCTCAAATTCCTTTTGACGTTGGCGGAAGAAGCAGACTTTGGTATCTTTCTCTAGAAGGTTCCAGCCTTTTTTTTTTTGTAGCGAATAATTCTGATTTGGCTTTAGACAAATTAAGATCACGAACCAAATCATTTAGATCTGATTGTGTAAATAAATGAGGCTCGGAAGAAGCAGTAGAACTTTCTACATCCATTTTATCATCACATAACTCTTCACCAACATCAACTTCATCTTCATGCATCAACGATCTATCTGGTGGAGAAGGTACAGGAAGCCCTGGACCATGTAGAACCGGTCTGGTTGCTGATTGCAGAGACGGATATACAACTGTATGTTTTGACTTTGAAGATATACCAGAGATATTAGTCACACAAAAACAGCAATCGGTCAAATGATCCGTAGGTTCCCTCCACTGCATCGGAATTCCAAAAGGCATATGGCGAGTCCCCTTCATCCATCCAGTCAGTAGAGTTACACATGAAGCACAACATATGTTAGGGGCCCAGTTCTGATTCAGATCCATCTTGCAATCAAAATACAACTCATAAGCTTCCTTAATTAAAGTAGTAACACTTCACCTCTGTGCTTTAAGGGTTAACTCGCCACATATATTACAGAAACTATCTGGTTTATTTTTACAGTTGCGAGGCATTTTTCACACAATAAAATAAAACACTACTGTATATTGAACACAAACTATCTCCTTTCAATAGACTTTGGAAGCACAACTCTATGCAGACAGTCGCATGAAAGAAATCTCTAATTCAACTGACAACTGCAATGTTTTAAAGTTTCTAATTGTTGTGGCAATAACGAATAATATGGAATTCTGTACATTCTTAAAAGAATAAAAAGTAAAAAAATATAGTAAGAGTATGATAAACCAACAATTATAATAGTTTATTAATCTTTGTTAATGGTAGCATGCTAACCCGTAAATATGAAAACAAAGATTTGAAATTTAAAAAAAAAAACTGTGGGTGATGGGAAGTTTCCGGTTTCATATTCGTAATCAGCACACAAAAGTACATAAGAATAGCCATAAATTATACATTTAACAAAATCATTGTTGACTAGTGAAATCTGCAATTCCCTTTGTTCTAAAAGCACAGGTTGTATATCCACTTTCGCGTCAATAGACAGCGTGGTAACAGATTGCCCGCAATCCCTAGAGACTCCGACTACAGCTATCTGAAATACCGTACTCATATTCATAAAAACCGCAACACCTTGAAAGACTACAGATAGGAAGTTCATATTCACAAAACATGTGCATTAGTATGTTGTGAAGAAATGATTAGCATTTGAACGATGTCGGCCCTCAGGTTCAAGGTCCACATCGATATCTCGGCGCACCACCACCGACTGGTAAAATGTGCCTGCGGTTCTCGTTGTCACTATAAACCGAATGTAATGAAATGAAATGTCGTATGGCTTTTAGTGCCGGGATATCCCAGGACGGGTTCGGCTCGCCAGGTGCAGGTCTTTCTATTTGATACCCGTAGGTGACCTGCGCGTCGTGATGAGGATGAAATAATGATGAAGACAACACATACACCCAGCCCCCGTGCCATTGGAATTAACCAATTAAGGTTAAAATACCCGACCCGGCCGGGAATCGAACCCGGGACCCTCTGAACCGAAGGCCAGTACGCTGACCGTTCAGCCAACGAGTCGTACACCGAATGTAATGGATCAGTGTGACTTGAGCAGACCTGTAGGATGTCTCGAAGACGTATGCGAAAACCGTGCAGTCAAATGAGTGAGTTTGAAAGAGGGCTCATTATTGGTAAGAGAACGTGATGCATTCATCCGGAAAATTGCTGCTCGTGTGCGACGAAGTGTGTTGGCAGTGCAACGGGTGTGTACAGAATGGTTCACAGAAAACCGTAGAACACGATGAGATGGGTCTGGTCGCACCACAGAGACCACCCCTCTAGAAGATAGACACCTCATTCAAATGGCACTGCAGGATAGATCTGCGTCCACCTCGGCTCTGGCGCAACAGTAGAACAGTGTAACATATCGCACACTATCAGGAGTGACAGTCTGTCGCCGTTTATTACGGTCTGGGTTACCGGTGCGTCGCCCACTTCTCCGCCTACCTTTGACTAATGTGCATAAACATGCTAGGTTGCAATGGTGTAAATAACGACGTCACTGGAGAAAGAATAGCAGCAGATAGTGTTTTCGGACGAATCCAGGTTATGTTTATTTGAAAATGATGGCTGAATTTTGGTTCGCCGCAGACAGGGTAGAGGCATCACACGGACTGCATTCGCACAAGACATACAGCGCCAACTCAAGGCCTTATAGTGTGGGGTTCTGTTAGGTACAGTGAGTGTCCAGGGCACTGTGACCAGTTTGACCTACGTTAATGACCTCCTGCGACCCGTAGCCATACCCTTTCTGCACGAAACTCCAGAAGCCATGTTTCAGCAGGACACTGTGCGACCATATGTTGCTGCACGAACACGTGCCTTCTTGTCGTCACAGGATGTCCGACTGTTGCCCTGGCTCGCCCGATCATCGGACTTGTCGCCAGTCGAAAATGTGTGGGATATGGTGAAACGAATGGTGCGGCGCTGTGACCCAATGCCAACCACCAAAGATGAATTCTGGAACGGAGTGAATGCAGCATGGATGGCTATACCCCAGGACGCTCTTAGCGCCTTATACGCGTCGATGCCATCACTCATGGAACAAGTTATCAGTGCCCATGGAGGACAAAGTGCCTACTAGGCAACGGGACACATGCTGAACCTAGGTGATAGAAATGCTAATCGTTTCTGCAGAACATACTAAAGTACATGTCCTGTGAAAATGAACTTCCTATCTGTAGTCTTTCAGTGTTCTGTTTTTTATGAACATGAGTGTATTCACAATGAAATGAACACAGCCACAATCGAGGGCCGGTTTACGAGACACCCTGCCACACTGGAGCGGGACAGGCTCCTTCTCATTTGCTGATTGCCCCTCGCTTGATTAGTATTGTTAGAAGCTAATGGTGGTGATCGTTAAACCTGCATCGGCTTCTGAATTAGGCTGCTAATTTTAACAGGATTCCACAATCATCATCAGAACGAACCTAACTGTCAGCCTCCCTTGGAGGATGAGCCTGAGGGTCAAGTTGAGGCATTAACATATTCTTTGTCTGACATGTGATATCGTCCTTAAGCAAGTAGGAACAGCATCAAACAGAAGAATAGAAGCCATAATGTAACACAACAGACCAAGTGCTGAATATTCGTCACCGGACACTATAATTCTTTCAGACTGAGTACAGAATAAATCATGCATTTCAAATACTTCATGCATTTATGTCCTTTTTTTAAATTTCAATTGTATATCGAATTTCTTCCATGAAATACGTGTAGAATTAGCAGACAAGTCAAGAAAGTAGGGTCTACAATATAGTAACGTGGCCAGAGATAGGCCCTATAGGACCATCAATCTAAATTATATTGCAAATAATACCAATTTTCAGGCCAATGTATGCAGGCAGGGTGCAATAAAAGTACGGAAACATTTTCTAGAATGAATTCGTCATAGCCTATATAGAGAAAAATAATTTATATAATTGTCGGTCTGAAAATCGGTCGAACCCACTAACTTGGGAACAGAAAGACAAAGACGAATCTACTGCATCACTAAGGTCGGATTTTAGTCGGATTTTAAATATAGATGATAACCACGAGACTTTTATCTTCTAAATTAACAAGAACAACCACAACTTCAAGGACCTGAAGCGCATGTTTTTCAAGTCAGCAGGACATCCATAGTATGTTTTCATGGACGTAAACACACAGTATCACCTATATTTATGATGATTTTGCAATGGTTGTTTGAACTTCCGTCTCTATTTTCAATTGACAGTGAGTAACTCAACTATAAATGCGGAGTATATGATGATAATAGAGATTATTTGAAATGTGAAAGAGATCTTCTTCGGGTGGGTATAGTCTCAAGTAATAACAGGTCTACTGACAACTTGCCTGATTTGAATTCCAAGAACAGGTTCTGCTAAAGAGAAAATATAAATCGTGCATATAGTATTTATGTAGGGGATTCTTCATAATTCAGCATTCAGTTATTTATTAAACTCTGCGATCCTATACTGGAGCTATCATAGCCCGAAGATTTTAAGCACTATGTATGCGAAATATTTTGTCGAGTTTTAAGTCAGGTGTTTTGCTTCTTGCAAGCAACTGAAGAAGTTTATGACTCCAAAGAGCAACGTGATAACTTCCACACAATACGCGATGAAGAGGCAACACAAAACACATCGTAAGGGCTGGGTAAACCAACAATTGATTTAAAACAGTAAACTCATGACTATTGAGCATGTGCAACAGATAATTCATACATTACCCTCTTTCAAACAGATTTATTTTATTGTATTATTTTTGTTTGAGAGGATGTACTGGTCCTTGGTCACAGCAGTCCCGAGTTAGATTCCCCGCAAGGTCACGAATTTTAACCATAATTGGTTAATTCCCCTGGCATGGGGACTGGGTGTATGTGCCATCTTCATCATTTCATCCTCATGACGACGCGCAGGGCGCCTATGGGTATTAAATCATTGGACCTGCACCGACCTCTCCGGAGTCCACACGGCATTAAATAATTTGTTTGAAAGGATGGTGTTATGAGTTTTCTCCCAGCTTTGATATCATTAAGACCGCTTTTGATTAAAGTACAACATATATATAACGGATTAGTAAATAGTTGTGCTATGCGCCTTACGCCCCACTAACTACTTGTATACCTTTCAGCGACGCCGAGGTCCGGAATTTCGTCCTGCAGGAGTTTTTTAACGTGCCAGTAAATCTACCGACACGAAGCTGATGTATTGGAGCACCTTCAAATACCATCGGACTGAGCCAGGATCGAACCTGCCAAGTTGGGTCAGAAGGCCAGAGACTCAACCGTCTGAGCCACTCAGCCCGGCTATAAAGGATCAATCAATCAATCAATCAATCAATCAATCAATCAATCAATCAATCAATCAATCAATCAATCAATCAATCAATCAATCAATCAATCAATCAATCAATCAATCAATCAATCAATCAATCAATCAATCAGTCAATCAATCAATCAATCAATCAGTCAATCAATCAATCAATCAATCAATCACCACTGATCTGCATTTAAGGCAGTCACGCAGATGGCAGATTCCGTATCGACTCTGCACTAGTCTTTTCTTAGATGATTTAAAAAACTTGGAAATTGATTGAACATTTTACTTGATAAATTATTCCAATTCCTTATTAATTTTCCTATATTTGAACCAATTTGCCCTCTTGGAATTCCAACACCATCTTCCTATTATGATCTTCTCTATCTTTACAAGCTCCAATCAAGCTTATTCGTCTACTAATGTCATTCATTCCACACCATCTTTCCAATGACAGCTCGGAACATACCACTTAGTCGAGCAGCTCATCTCCCTACCCGCTAGTCTTCCCAAGCCAAGGTTTGCTTCCAATGCAGGCGTTTTGTTTCAGTGTCACTAATGCTTCCTATATGTCAAACTTCGACGTTCATTTTACTCTACCACCAAGCGAGTTGGCTGCGCTGTTCATGCCATGTAGTTGTCAACTTGTGTTCAGGAGGTTTGAACCCCAACGCTGGCAGCCCTGAAGATTGTTTTCTGTGGTTCCCATTTTCATACCTATAAAATGGTGAGACTATACCATAATTAAGGCTACGGCCACTTCCTTCCCATTCCTTTCCTGTCCTATCGTCGTCATATGACCTATCTGTGTCGGTGTGACTTAAAGCTAAAAAAAAAGTTAATGTTGTACACTCTTTGACGGTTCCTGTCAAAGCAAGTTCTGTTATTCAAGATCGCCCCTGCACAGAAGGAATCCATCCTCTATCATAGAATGGAACATCAACCTCATGACAAAATCTTCTAGAAAACAACTGAAGGAGAAAATGAACGAATGAACAAAAATAAACAACACAGCGTACGTAAAGGGGGCAATATAACTTAACAACATTGTCCATTTGTCAGTGAAGCTTTTCTTTGGTTCCATGCCTAACCAGACAGCGCGCTAGGGTTTTGCTCAGGGCGTCCCAGGTTCGATTGCAGGCCGGCTCGGGGATTTTCGTCTTAATTGGTCAATTCGTCTGGCTCCGAGGCTGGTGTTATGTGATGTCTTCATCATTGGAAATCATCTTATGTAGAGACCCATCCTCACAGACATGCAAGTCACCTATAGGCCATCTTATCATAAAAAGTCCTGCAGCAGGTCTCTCCGGAGGCCATATGCCATTATTATTAATAAAATGTCCGGCCCCATGGCTAAATGGTTAGCGTGCTGGCCTTAGGTCACAGGGGTCCCGGGTTCTATTCCCGGCAGGGTCGGGAATTTTAACCAAAATTGGTTAATTTCGCTGGCACTGGGGGTGGGTGTATGTGTCGTCTTCATCATCATTTCATCCTCATTCACGACGCTCAGGTCGCCCACGGGAGTCAATTCAAAAGACCTGCATCTGGGGAGCCGAACTTGTTCTCGGATACTCCCGGCACTAAAAGCCATACGCCATTTTATTTCAATAATAAAGTCTTTAAGCAATGCTTCTTCGGACTGACACAGAATATATAATCTTATAGAATAATACTAAGCGCAAGAAAACTATTGATTTTCAACAGGCCCTATACCATTTGACGATTCGTGTCTATAAAGGACAGGAAAGAAATGTGCCATGTGTTAATTCCAACATCCACTGGAAAACAACATTTAACACACTGCATCAGTATTGCATTATTCAAAGGCAGGACTGTTTGTTAGAGGGGTTTCTTCCATCCTGATTATCATAAAGTAATTTCCTCTGAATTCCTCTAATTATACCTTCAATAGGCAGTATCTTGGAGTAGGTCATACGCGAATAAGGATATAATTGAAGATGTTTAGTCCACTTCCCGGCCAGTTTTACGCACTGTGCACGAAATGAGCGTCAAGAGAAAAGGCGACAGGAAACGGATTACATAAAATAATCATTGTTAATGGTTAGCTGGTCCATGTTTCAACGAAAACTGTCCTGATCAGTGACCAGTTCTGGGATCATTATTCAAACCACCAGCTTTTGGCTCACCCAATACCCACTGCATGTGAATCTTGAACATATTTCCGAATAGCGAAAACGCAAAAATAAAAATAAAAACAAACATTCGTCCTTCAATATAGTGCTATCTTAAGGGGCAGCAGAGTAGAGAGGGCGGGAGTGTTCGATATAACGGGCCGGCTACTCAGTTTATAACATCCTGACCACGTAATTGTTATTTATTGGTCCCATTAGAAGGCAGCACACGTGGGGTCAGTTCCCTCCAGCGCGGCCAAGCGACGCCTTAAGTACAGCACCTACAGCGAGCATCGCGACGTGCATTGCAAATGTTTAAATTATAATCCAGCACCCGCTGAAGAGAAACGAATACTATGCCAAGGCATGCGCTAGCTTTGTAACTCCTATAACAGGATACTCGATAACCTCAAAGACAAATTATAATTCTATAACTGGGCTGAGTAGCTCAAACGGCAGATCTCAAGTTGGCGGATTGGAAGGTGGTAAAATACGATTCCCTCGTGTCAGTAGATTTACTGGCAAGTAAAATGATTCCAGTGGGATAAAATTTCGGCACATCCGCATCTCTGAAAACTGCAGAAGGTAGTGGGACTTCAAATCAATATTATAATAATTATTACAATGATAATTTTACTAAGTTCTGAGAAGGACAGACATAAGGAACAGGATTATTCCAACTACGACACAACTTATCAAAGAATCTATGCCTGTCGTCAGCCATTAAAGATATGGCCATAAGGGTATAGAGATATCTTCTGCATCTTTCATCGTAACCATTACATTTTCAAAATTCTGCACTCAGTGGATTAAAGAATAAAAAGTACACCATGAAGGAATATTCATTTTGCTCCAAAGCTCGGTATGCAGGTACATCTCAAGCAGCTACTGCAATGATTAACGTAGTGACGTAATAAGTTGAATGGTCTTTCCAACAGGGGTCATAACCTCTCCCGTAGTGTATACAGTATAACGGCTCGAAGACGCTACTCGTACTGGACCAGCCACAATTTTCACGGCCTTGCAGCTTACGTCACAGTGCGGATGAAAGAAACGAAGGGTGTGTACTCGTACGTAGTGGAACGCTGCTTCTGGTAAATCTCGTCGACCATTCACAATGCATCTACGATCGCAACAGAGAGATTTTGCCCGGTTATCAGAGTTGAGAGGGCGCATATTATTGGAATGCGAGAGGCTGGATGCTCGTATTAACCATCGCCTGTCACCTAGGCCGTTCTGATCGAACTGTTACGCCGGCCGCATAGTGAAGGCAGTACAGCGCAACAGAGCACAGGGTAGGAACGTGGCATAGCAGCACAGAGAAATAGGTTTCGGTGCTGTGACCGCATTCTGAAGCCATTCCAGGCTTAGGTGTGGAAGTGATGGCAGCCGTCCTCTCACGTATGGTGGATTTGGAATCCGAATCAGGTGATGAATGATTAAACCTCATGATTTGAATTACTGGCCAGAGGAAAAGAAAACTAGAGTGTGAAGTAACTATTTAAAGAGTCATGGCGAGTTGGTGTTAGGTAGTGAAACTTCTGATGCTGATTTTTAGAATTCTTTTGTTTTTGTTTTTGCTATTTGCTTTACGTCTCACCAACCCACGCACCCAAAGTTCAGAGCCCCTGGAGCATCTTTTAGTAGCCTCTTACGACAGGCAGGGGATACTGTGGGTGTTATTCTACAACCCCTACCCACAGGGAGACCAGACCTCTCACAACGAGAGCAAGTGCTTCCTCGCTGTCTTATGGCGCCGATGGGATAGGAAAGGCCTAGGAATTGGAAGGAAGCGGCCGTAGCCTTTTGGTACAGCCCCGGCATTTGCCTGGTGTGAAAATGGGAAACCACGGAAAACCATCTTCAGGGCTGCCGACAGTGGGACTCGAACCCACTATCTCCCGATTACTGGATACTGGCCGCACTAAAGCAACTGCAGCTATCAAGCTCGGTATATTTTCTTTTTAACAGAGGTCAGTTGGTTGAGATTCACAATTAAACTGAACTTTATATCAAAGGAAGTGAATGAAGGTGACGATCATATGGAAGCTTTTAAATGACAATCAACTGTTTCCATTGGCTGTAAATAACGTAAGACATTCCAATGAAGCAATTCTGTTTTAATTCAGCAGCAAGGAGTGTTCCCTGGCGACAACTCTCTGTACAACTTTAGCAGCATAGGCGTTTCGACACCACAAAAGATGAAACAGTTGCAACAATATGGACAAATACACGTCAGGATACCACACGAAATCTGTACGTCTCCTTGTCCGCTCATAGGCCCATCACATTTTTTTTCCAAGGTAGAGATGGATCCGAAGAGTAATAGCCTCATTTCAACTGTTCAGTTTTCCACAATTAGTTATCCTTTTACTCTTATATTCAAATCACTTACTTACATCAATGTTATAGTCACCCATATTACGTTACGAGAGATGCCGACAACTCCTTCTTGGTCCGCAATTCTGTTATTACTATTATTATGAACGGGAAACTACCTCACTCCTCATTTCCCTAGTACGGCTCTTCAGTGATGCGTAGGCCATCTATAACAGCTGTTGGCATAGCTGTGGAGGATGAAACCAGCCTTCGGGCTGAATACCCAGCATACATACTATTATTATTATAATATTATTATTTATATATTTACAAATTTGTGTGTGTACAATATCAGTTGCACACAATACAGCCAAACAGCACACGTGTAGCCTGGTTGTCAGCTTTAATTAAAGTCAGTATACTACAACAATAAACATCATTAAAACGACGGTGCTTGAAGAAATTTGAATATATCACTGACAATGCACTGACACCAACTGGCTGACATGGAAACAAAATGCCTGAAAACTAACAGCTACCAGACCTCTCAGGTGGTGGTGGTGGTGATTATTTTAAGAGGAAGTACAACTAGACAACCAACCTCTATGTAACACTAACCTGGGAGAAAAATGGAAGGGATCAGACACTTCGAAAACTGAAGGTATCGGCCAAAGAAAGACAAGGGCCAAGAAAGGAGAGAAAATGAAAGACTCCCTAGAACTCGAGTGCTCTAATACCGTCGGGGTCGGAAAAGAACAAGAATTGACCAAGGGAGATCGGATAGGATAGATGAAAGTGAGGAGCCTTCCACAAGGAAGTGGAAGCAATGCCAGGACTCAGCTGAGGGTCCCGTGGTCGCCAACCCACGCACCAAAGTTCAAAGCCCCTGGAGTACCTTTTAGTCACCTCTTACGACAGGCAGGGGATACTGTGGGTGTTATTCTACCGCCCCACCCACAGGGAGACCCTCTCACAACGAGAGCAAGTGCTTCCTCGCTGGCCATAATGTCATGCATAGGCACCGTCTTCGCTCTGTAGCCTGTATCATCTTCTCATATCGACCCAGAGCGGAAGTGAGGACCTCAGCATGTACAAGTCGAAGGACCAGGAAATCCATATACAAATATTACCTAGTGTACGGTTTTGCTAGCAACACAACAACAAATACAACTTCCGTCACTTCTATTTTACAAATAGACTATCCAACGTTCGGTGGATGCTAACACAACTGAAGTTAAATTTTCAAGAGGGGTTTAGGACCTTCTTTAAGCACTCAAATTTCCGTGCTCCACGACACCTACCGAGGTGCAACTTTGATTAATGAGAGGAAAACGTGCTGAAATACAATATACAAATTATTATTATTATTAAGGACGCCAATGTCCGGATACTAGGCTGAATGGTCAGATTGACCTTCGGTTTAAAGATTCCTGGGTTTGGTTCCCGGCTGGGCCGGGGGATTTGAACTGCGTATGGTTAATTCCCCTGGATGGTTAATGGATGTCTATGCTCGTCCCCATACATATAAGAACAACACATAGCTACCACCACAGAAACACGCAACTGTGAATAAATACCTCCGCGTAGGGTTAGCATCAAGAAGGGCATCTGACCGTAAAACTGAACAATTTCTACAAGAAAAGACGTGTAGATTATGAACATCAGTAGTTTTGATAGTTTGCCCCGTTTCACGAGGAATGACTTAGAATTAAGAGTGCTAAACTGCGCAAACCGAGTGAGTTGGCGGTGCGGTTAGGGTCGCGCAGCTGTAAGCTTGCATTCGGGCGATAGTGAGTTCGAATTCCACCGTCGGCAGCCATGAGTATGGTTTTCCGCGGTTTCCCATTTTCACACCATTCAAATGCTGGGGCAATATTATATGAAATAAATTTCATTTTGGATCCGCAATGACAATTGTGTTATATAATATGAAAATCTAGTATATTGGTTCCAGCTAGTCAATACCTATAAGTTTATTTACAATTCAAAGTTGTAATAACATCATATTAAAATAACAGGACATGTTTCGGCTCGGAATTACCTAAAATTAATATAGGCCTACTAGAAGTTACAAAACATGAATAAAATTCACACTCATGTGATATAGAGTACTTATAAATTAAAATAAGTGCATGTTGAATCATCAGATGAAGAAGCCGCTAGATGTAGACTAATATGATGAAGTCAGAACAGTTCTACGTAAAATGACGATGGTGTAATTAAACATTTCTTCTGTTTTTTCAACTTATATAAATGTTGAGGCTGTACCTTAATTAAGGCCACGGCCGCTTCCTTCCCATTTCTAGCCCTTTCTCATCTCTCCGTCGCTGAAAACCTTCGATGTGTTTGTGCGATATTAAACAATTACAAACAAAGACTGCGCAAATGAAAGTGCTATATAAGAAGCCAATTATTTTGGTTCACATAAATTAATATTTAAAACTACCTGTGGTTGAATAGTTATTCGTACTGTATATTGGGTAGCTTACCAAGGCAAGGGATTTGTTCAATAAATTTCCACCTGGGCGACTGCCGTAAATGCAGATCAGTAGTGACTGATTGGTTTTAATTAGTTTACTTCACTTTATTTAAAAACAACATGCGTCCGTCGTATCGATTATTAGACTAATGCACATAGAAACTGTGCCATAAAGATAGTTTTATGCCCTTGTATAATTCTACAGTACAGCTTTGGATCGTCAAAGAAGGCATTTCCTTAAAGGAGTACAAGATGCACGTCTGCATTACGCGAAGAAAGAATGTGCAATTCGACATGAGGCACTTCATGCACTCCACTTTGTCCTTGGTATCGTCTTGACTGTTGTGTCATTAATTACTACAGAAACTTTTGGTCCACTTCAAGTTACTAGAGAATTCCTGTTAAACTCGGGCAACAAAAGCACAAGACCCTTGTAGTCGCCTGCAGCAGGGCGCATTCCTCAGCACGCGCTGTTCATCTAATTAAAAATCCTCTTGTTATTGTTCACACGCCACTCTCAACTGTTCAACATGGGAGAAGCACATTTATCCCTCATCCTAACGTTCCTCGAGTAACAAACACAACTCTCACAACAGAACATCCATAATATACGAAATGGCACAATGACCCTTGCGACAAGTTGCTCAGTTAAACCAGTTCATTTATGACGATGTCTTCTATTAAAGGATTTTTGCAGCTCTACTGAAATAAAGTCACAATCCGTGGCTGTGAAACATGGCCTAAAATAGTACCTTCAAAATCTCAGGAATTACACCAAGTGGTGTCAATATAATTTATTTTATTTAATTGCTGGTTTACAACTGGGTGGTAAAGCCCAATTCCAGTAAACCTAAAAATGCACCAACCGACCCTATGAGCAACATTTTCACACCATTCATAGTAGGAACTGGCTGCATAAGGAATGGCATTACTAACATCGCTCATACCTGTCACTTTCATATTGTCAAAGCCAAGGATAAGACAGAGACAGATCAATGAAGTAACAAAATTGCTCTAACCTATACCAGAAGACATAGTGCACTGTAAACACTAGGTCCTGCCAGCAAAGGCAGGCAATTTTAAGCATGGTACAATAAAATATTTCACGTGGGACTCGTCCGTTGCGGTAAATAAATAACATTAGGATTCAGTCGGACACGTTAATAATTTTTATGATTCTGTTAGTACTTCCTTATTGTCATCATTCTCATCATCATCGTCGTCGTCTATCACTCAATTTGATTTTCTGTATTGGTATTCCATTAAGTTAATCGCTGTAAGAACTTTTTGATTATTATTGTGTACGCATTGTATCTTATAATCTGGTTCGATGGTAGGAAAGTCCAAATGGCCCTAATCTTGCCATAAATCTAAATCTAATTTAACTAATACTAATGATCATAAACCACAATGCCTGGGTCAACCGGTATAATGGTCTTTGGGTGAGACGCGGTAAAAATATCGGTGTATACCAGGAAGTTGACAGGTAAGGTCAACACTGCCTAAGAGGTTAAAATATATATTTCCTTTTTGTACGTCAGCAGTAAAGTGTCGGGTTTCTCCCCGCACTCCGTACGTCAGCCCCAGTAGTAGGTTAAATATAATTATAACTCGTACCACATGGCGGCTACTAAGTGACAACAAGCACTGGCCTTGCTGCGGCAAGTCTTCCAATTTACATGACACAGGACCGGCCGTCTAGCTGCTCGTTACTGCACACAAGTCACCATTGTTATATTCAGACAGCAAGCTGGGAGAGCTAAATGCGCGAGTAGAACATGCACCATTCTTGACAGCAGGGACATTTCGTATTCTCAACATCAGCTTTCCTTCTAAGGCACCTAGTAATCCGCTTGTCATCAAACACATACAAAACATAGTTTTCACCATATAATCTCGTATATGTAAAACCAGAAGAAAGAAAATATTATTCAAACCTATGGTTCAGAGGGGTACTGGGCAATACATTTTTTCGAAAGGGGCCAGAGTTGAAAGCAATGGACACGCCATATAGCTTGTACCGAAACATTACAGACCGGCTGGTATCTATTAATGATCAATGTTCGGCGTTTTAAGTAAACACAAGAATTCCGTATTATGACTTGGGTACATTGAGATCTTGAAAAGAGTTCATTTAGGAATACAAATCAGTATTTACATATAGGACTGCCCGCCTGGTGGCCATGATCATTAAGGCTATATGACCGGGCGAGTTGGCCGTGCGCGTAGAGGCGCGCGGCTGTGAGCTTGCATCCGGGAGATAGTAGGTTCGAATCCCACTATCGGCAGCCCTGAAAATGATTTTCCGTGGTTCTCCATTTTTACACCAGGCAAATGCTGGGGCTGTACCTTAATTAAGGCCACGGACGCTTCCTTCCAACTCCTACGCCTTTCCTATCCCATCGTCGCCATAAGACCTATCTGTGTCGGAGCGACGTAAAGCACCTAGCAAAAAAATAATAATAATAATAATAAGGCTATATGGTCTGACACTGTGGTAATGAATTGAAATGGCGTATGACTTTCAGTGCCGGGAATGTGAGATGACAAGTTCGGCTCGTCAGAAGCAGGTCTTTTATTTGACTCCCGTAGCCGACCTGCGCATCGTGATGAGGATGAAATGTTGATGAAGACGACACATACACCCAGCCCCCCTGCCAGAGAAATTAACCAATCATGGTTAAAATTCCCGGCCGCGACAGGACTCGAACCCGGGACACCTGTAACCAAAGGACAGCACGCTACCATTTAGCTATGGAGCCGGACGACACTGGTTCGAGTCCCATTGGACGAAATTTCAGAATGTTGCCCGACAGGGTAGGATAGGTGGTGGTATACAATTTCTAACTAGATAACGTGCCAAAAGCCTGGATTCAGCTCCAAGCCTCTCCACAGTGTTCATATGAAGGGAAGGCATATGACGTTGATTGTGATTCGTCCGTTGGATGACGACGTTAAGGCTTGAACAGACCTCTTAGTGCTAATGGACAGGAGCAGGTTATATGCCGGCAACGCGTTTCACCCTCTCCCTTCCTGCTATAATATATCACGTTATTCATTTCATCTCATTAACTCCTGTGGTGAGATTGACGTCAAAAAAGGTCATCCGGTTGTGAAAACTCGCTAGGAAGGTGCACGAGACGACTTCACTAGGTTGACCGGAGTGCAACACTTCACTCCACTTCCCCTACACTTGTCTCACCTTCCCCGCTGATTCTCCCCTCATTGCGAAATGTTAATGTGCGGTGAGCGGTGACACTGTTGCATGGGACAATGTTACGGCTGATTCTCCACGAGCAGGTAAAACGCCGCTGTTCGCCCTCTACAAACCCGCTTGAGGAACAGAACTATGGGGTATGTGTAGAGTTGTCTACACGGGCGGTTAGCACGCCGCGGGTGGACGCGTCCATGAGCGGGCAGGCGGGTCTATAACGCCAGCAGAGGCGTCATTCCCGCTAGCGGTAGAACAGCGAAGCATACTCCACGTGGCGGCAGTGAGCAGTTCACCCGCCTCTGTCGCACGATAGGAACTGCCTGAAGTGTAGTATATTCTTTACTAGCTGATGTACCCGTGCTTCGGTACGGAACTCTACATTCTATACAGAATTCTAGGTTAGGTAGTGTAGACGTTGTGAGCAAGATTGTATCTGATATACTCGATCAAATAAAAAACCACCTATTTTCTCACTTTTAACGAACAGTAGGGCCTACAATCCAAAATTTTCAGAGCTGGAATGACCAAGCCGCAGACAGCCGTGATCCATGAACACTTTTCGTCTTTTTTTCGGCAGAGAGAGGGGGGGGGGTCGAATAGTGGAGAGTCACAGGACAAAAGCTATGCCCTTTTACTACTCTGTTTCCTAGGAATACACGATGAATCGGAAAATCTCAATTCATTACACTGGCGGGGGAAGAAACTATCTGACTTGGAGGCAAATTCTTCCTCAAAGCCAGAGGAGAAAGCCCCCCTTCATTGCTTATTTGGAATAAAATGAATAGGCCTATAGATTTAATAAAAGTGAAGAGAAAGAAGCTTTTCTTAAGAAACGGCTCTTTTCAGGGTTGAATTTTGAATTATTTAGTGAATTATGGTGCTATAATTTGGAGTAGGTTTACGCTGTAATTCTTTGTTTTTTGTTTTGTTTTGCAAGTTGCTTTACGTCGCACCGACACAGCTAGGTCTTATGGCGACGATGGGACAGGAAAGGGCTAGGAGTGGGAAGGAAGCGGCCGTGGCCTTAATTAAGGTACAGCCCCAGCAAATTTTAATTCTAGACCAGGTACTACCACTACTACTACTACTACTACTACTACTACTACCACCGCACTAAGTGAGCCTCTGCCTGAAGTGTGCACACTGCTCATTCAAAACAGTGCGTCAGGGTGGGGATCGAATAGCTGGAATACTATGATGAAACAGCGTGTTACGTACTAGCAGTATCAGGAAATGTATGAACCATAGGAATGGAATGCTAAAGAAGAACGTTTTCTAACTCCCCAGGTATTTCCCGCCAATATTCAGTCAGGCTGTTATACTCTTTACGCAGCAGTAATCCCATCTATCGGAGTTGAGTGGCAGCATAAGAGACAAAGAACATCACAACAAACAATGGTCAATATAATGTTACTGTTGATGAATGTTGTGCGCTTTCGATATTGTAGGCCTTCACATTTATTTTTCTTTCGACTCTGAAATACCACTCTTATCATAGTCGGTGTGGTGAAACTGAATAAAACAAAGGTAAGGGTGTATTCTTCCCGAAGGCAGGTCCGAACCTACGCAGAGGTGTGCCTGAGCCGGATTTTACGTGCAGTAGGGTGGCCAGTTCCTTTCCGCTCCTCCATTCCCTTACCCCACCCCCACCACCAACAGCGCGTGGCAACCCTTTTAAATCCTGACCACGCGCAATGTTTCTTACTTCGGAGATCTCACGGGATCCAGTGTTTCAACACGGCTACGGCCGTTGGCAATAAAACACAAATGATCGGAAATTGTATTCTCTCTAACATTTGTTATGCACTACTTTTCGATAGGACCAATAACTTATTGCAAGTAGGCCTATTTAAAAAATTAATTTTGGGTGCCTTTCCCTAAACTGCAATTTCATCCAGGGTGAATAAATTTTTTTATAGCTTAGACTGTAGTTTCTTATTCCCCGACTCTATGTACCGATTTTCATTATATTCTGTTAACTCATTTTCTCCTGGTTCGGCGTTGATATGGACTTAGCAACAAAAATACAAATTCATGAATGTCTCCGTTATCATAGCCGGTACGGCAAACATGTACGAGAGATAAATGTTCGGCAATTTAACTCTATATAACTTGAGTTATGGAATATTTATCGATAAGACACTAATAATATCAATACGAGCGTATTTGAGAATTACATTTCAGGCCTTCCACTAAACTAGTATTTCACTCGTTTAGTTATATGCACCTTAATAAGTTCAAACAGCTCATCGAAAGAAGCAACTGACATTCTATAATATTGGAAAAGCATTTCCGGATAGCTCCTGTGTTCGCAAAACATTAAATGAAATTGTCCAGTGGTGAGCCGATTCAATAACGCAGGGCGAGTCCACCAACGTCTTTTCTTACCAGGTTTCTTTTTTAATATTCATAATAACTGTAGCTGAACAGCTCCGACAACACAGCCTATTTGTATGGCAGGTTTATCGCTGGTGGAGAATGGCTGCGCGTGTCGCCGGCGTTTTTGGCGCTGTTTACAGGCGTCAATTCAACCGCTCGTGTAGAATAGGCAAAAAGTTTGAGCGTTCAGGCGGGCGAACAGCGGCGTTTTACCTGCTCGTGGAGAATCAGCCTACCGGTGTTAAAACGCTCTTCTTTCAATTTGGTTTGAGGAGACAATTTATCTTCTCTAGCTCTTCTTTTCCTTTATCTTTGCAATGATACCAGTTATGCCTGGAACAAGGGACCGGCTGACAGCAATTCTGAGAACCTTCTTTAAATTACAATCAGAAATACACCTACTCGCATGCAATCTAGTTTTCGTCCAAAACAGGAAAAGCCGGGCTGAGTGGCTCAGACGGTTAAGGCGCTGGCCTTCTAACCCCAACTTGGCAGGTTCGATCCTGGCTCAGTCCGGTGGTATTTGAAGGTGCTCAAATACGACAGCCCCGTGTCGGTAGATTTACTGGCACGTAAAAGAACTCCTGCGGGACTAAATTCCGGCACCTCGACGTCTCCGAAGACCTTAAAAAGTAGTTAGTGGGACGTAAAACAAATAACATTATTATTAAAACAGGAAAAAATACCTTTCACATATCTATGTGGAACCAAACATAGAAATAATCTTAGCTGCTTCTCGATGCAGCTTAGGAAAATCTTCCTTCGATAAATTCTCGTAGAATTAGAGCAAAGCCTTTGTATTGATTACCTTATCACATAATTATTGTCCCACGGATTAAGCATTTGACTTTATCGTCTCGACTGACAAAAAACTATGAAAGTTCCCAGTTCGATTTAAATGGACTTTCGAAAGTCTTTGCTCTCTTTGAAACAGGTTGCTCGATTATTGTGTTGTTGTCTTGCGTTTATTTATTTCACTGTCAAACAAGCCGTCTATCACCGAACGCTTCGTCGCTCTCAGCACACTACACCATCCGAGTCAAGCCGAGTTGAGCCGAGTGGGACCGATGCACTGTGCACGGAGTCTCTGCGTCTCGATTTGCACGCGTGAGATTTTGGGCGTTCAAGAGGCCCTGCTATAGTAGATTATGAAATATGATGATGATGATGATGATGATGATGATCATGATTGTTTAAAGGGACCTAACACCTAGGTTATCGGCCTACATAATGGAATGTCATAATACAAATTATGATTCCTTAAAATCACATGTATGTAACATGAAAAGCGAGACTTTCATCCCTGAGATACATTAACATAGTGTTTCATTTCAATTTCGTAAATAAATTTCACATTTTAATTTCGACTTTCAAAGATAGGCTTACATAGTTGTTTATGATAAAAAATAAAGTCGTTCCCCATCGTATATTAAAACATTCCTTCACATAATAAACGTTAAGGAACAAACACCTACCTCACTGTTTGCGATATCAAGAGCAGTGCAGTACATACACATGCCACAGTACTCGTACAAACAAAACAATTATACAAGCAGGTGGGGTCAGGAGCACTGTGTCGCCTCTCTACCACTACATTTACATACCTAAGCCTCCTCCAGAAGAACGTCTGTGTAAGCTGTGAGTTGCAAGATTTTGGTACTTTATGGTGGCCATGACCCTCTTCCTAGGAGCTCATCTTCCGTGACGTTTCCTTTCAAACAATTAATACCACATCATGTATCAGCCGAGATATTGTACCCTACAGATCAATGTTGTTTATTAAGAGTAAGAGTTTGGCACAACTTTCGACACACCATTTACTCCTTTATAGGCTGTTACGCACTTAAATAAACACCTCTTCGTCCTTGACTTAAGCGTGTAATGTATGTCTTCTAATTTTGGTCTTCTTTCATACATCCTTCTCAGGGGCACTGAAGGTTATTCAGCCTCCTTCGTTTTTAAATTTAGCAGGTTCGATTCCAGATAAGGTGTAGCATTTGAGAGTATCTAAAGATCACAACTCAATGTCACTGTCTTCTGGCACGCTGAAGAACTTAAGCGCGACAATTTTCTAACACACCATCTGTATCAAGAGAATGGACGTTTAAACCATTATTATTATTATTATTATTATTATTATTATTATTATTATTATTATTATTATTATTATTATTATTATTATTATTATATCGAGCATTTGTCGAGCCAGTTCTGCTGTATGGAGTAGAAATGTGGAAGCTGTTGCAGGCAGACCTGAATATATTTAAGGTGCCTGCATAGAATTTACTGGGGATCAATCTACGAGACTGCATTCAGAATGATGCCATTTAGCGGCGTACGCAATGGGGAGGGAGATTATCGAGTTTAATCCACCCCCCCCTCTTAAACATATGAATTTCTCTTTAGAAGTAGAATAAATATCATTAATTGAACCTCTTTCTTAGTTTCTCACATTCAAAGAATTACTTGCGAATAATGATAATAGCAACATATAATACATAACAGCATTCCAGGCACACACTTCTTTGATTGCTGAAAATAACAACACGACTTCTTGTAAATATTCAGTGATATCTATTTACGGATATTAAACAATAAACATGGAATTTTTGCTAAAACTAGTCGCTAAATAACTGCAATCAAATGAGGCACCGACGGTCAAAAATAATATACAAACGGGATGCCAGTCGTCTGCCCCCTATCTTCAAAATAATTCCTCTGCTTGTTTCTGCGGTACTTTCGAGTGTGGAAAATGTTAAGCTTATTGTATAACGAACCTATTTTAGTTTTCTTCCTCATCTTTATTCCAAATTACTGGACTTGGCACTTGATTGGAATTGGCCGGATGACCTTCCTGGCGCTAACCCGATGTGGAGAGTTATGTTGACTATTTCGGGTTTCTGTGGTGGTTAGTGGTGTCAAGTGATGTACAAAAATCAAGATGTGTATTAAAACTACCATAAACCCAGTTCTCGAACCAGAAGAACTAACCATGCGCAGTTAAAATCCCCGATTCAGCCGGGAATCGAACCCAGAGCCCTCTGAGCCGAAGGTCAGTATGCTGACATTGAGCCAAGGAGCCGGACTTAAAATAAACTACCTTGTCATAACATAAAACCGACACTTCCAAGCAGCTGACACCAGTATGTTGATGCGTACGCTACTAATGCCATTACAATGTACTGCTGCGAACAACCGACAAATGACGATACAAAGCCGGTGATTGCGTTAGTTTGGTCATGTATCTAGAATGGATGAATTCCAACTACAATATTCTGGTGGCAACGTTCAACACAGTCGAAGATCCAGAGGACGGTCCTAAAGAAAATGTGTGCCAGACAAATCATCTCTCACCTTTAATTTATTATCATTTACGTAAAAACATTAATTTCCTGTTTTGTTTCTATCTAAGAATGTTTACTTACTATTATTAGTATGATTCTCCTATCTTCTTCCTGGTCTTTCGTTGGGTCGGCACTTTGTATAGATTAAGCCCAGTTTTACGGCCGGATGTCTTTCTTGACGCCAATGCTACGTGGAGGGAAGTATTCAATATTTCTGTGTTGATTCTAGTGAGTTGTGTTGTATGTAAATGAAGATGTGTATTACCGAGCTCGATAGCTGCAGTCGCTTAAGTGCGGCCAGTATCCAGTATTCGGGAGATAGTAGGTTCGAACCCCACTGTCGGCAGCCCTGAAGATGGTTTTCCGTGGTTTCCCATTTTCACACCAGGCAAATGCTGGGGCTGTACCTTAATTAAGGCCACGGCCGCTTCCTTCCCACTCCCAGCCCTTCCCTGTCCCATCGTCGCCATAAGACCTATCTGTGTCAGTGCGACGTAAAGCAACTAGCAAAAAAAAAAAAAAAAAAAAAAATGTGTATTAAGGCGGACACAAACACCCAGTCCTCGAAATAGAGGAATTAACCTAAGCTAAAAGCACTGAACCAACCGGGAATGGATCCGGGGATTTTTGAACTGAAGGTCAGTCACGGTGACCATTCAGCCAAGCAGTCCGGCTACTATTTAATCTGATTGGTATCTGTACAATATCATTACAATTACCGTGTTGAGTGGCTCAGACGGTTGAGGCACTGACCCAAAAATGGCAGGTTCGATCTTGACTCAGTCCGGTGGTATTTGAAGATGGTCAAATATGTCAGCCTCATGTCGGTAGATTTACTGGCACGTAAAAGAACTCCTGCGAGAAAAACTTCTGGCAAACAAATACTACCCCACCATTCTTCGTACTCATTATTTCGTAAGGTGTTCTGCTTCTCCCCTCCCCTTCCTAGTCGGAACCATTTAAAATAAATTACCACCGGCCGTTTTTAATTACAAAAATTTGAGATTATCTGCTCCTAAAGTGAAAGGTGAACTTAATATCCACACGTTGACTGGGAGAAAAACTTTTAAAATAATGGCATTATTACGAAGAGAATGCTCGATATTTTTAATTCATATAGGCGACTTGAGAAATCGTGACAAACAGCCCCATGAATTAAGTGTATTTGTAATTATTCGTTAATGGGCTCTTATTTTAAGATAATATAAGATCAGATAAGATAATACCCGCCTCCCATAATATCAGAAACCATAGATACGGGAGAGGGTATTGTTTATTTTAACCTTACGTTTCGATTCGATACAAGCAGTTTACAAAAGTAAATAGGAATATACAGCATAATAGGAAAAGTAAAAATGCAAATAAAGAATGTGTACGGAAAACATCATTAACCTAAATTTAACATGTGGAAGTTGTTTAGAAATTGAAAAGACAAGGAATGGCATGAAAGGAGTTATCGTAAGAAATGAAACTTCTAAGGCATGCTATAGAGATCCATCATATACCCCGCAAAAGTAAATCCTCGAAAATGTTAAGGTAGCCACCCTGACTGGGCTTGCACTTTTCGTGTAGAGGAAGAGAAACCACATAAAACCATTTGTAGGATTGTCACCGAACACACTCACTTACAGTACGTTTCCGAGACAAACCAATCAGTCCAAGCTAACCAGACGGGAAGGGATTGTGCTAACCATTGGATCACGATGGTGCAATTATACTCCCAATCAGTAAACCACAGGGTGTTTCTAGATTAATTATTACGGAAGTAATCGTGAATCACCTCTGTTCAAGGCCAAGGTCGTGGTATATTCCTCGCGAGGATGTCTCGATGATCTCCTTTCAAATGTACATATGATCGAGATATTTCATCCAACATGGAACTTGACTTCTGGAAAGATATTCACTTGAAAGCAACGAATGTCTCCTGGTCATGTTACGGAGAGAAACGGAGGCACGTGGGCTCAACGAGATCGTATCGTATACTCTGTCGCAGAATCTCCACTCCCCGGAATGTGTACTCAATGAGGTGTGACCGCCTCCCATCCCCCAGAGAACAGACGGACAGACTGCAGTAGATCCCTTCATCTCAGTCGTGTCCTCCACGAACATGAGTTGATCATCAGGAGCAAACCCCCAGGTTATAGGAAACAGCAAGGCCGTTGAGCTGGCGTTCTGTTCAGCCGTAGATGCTAAAATATATCGCTGCTTCCCACAGCACTCACAACTGTTACTCATGAGACAAACTTGATAGCTGCATTCCTTGAAGTTCAAGGGTTCCTTTCCATACAATAATGGTACTGATTCTTGTCATTCTGAGAGTAACGTATCCGAAATATGCTGGCTTTATTATTTCTCTTGGACCTTCATGGGTATTGGTACTAGTTCTCGGGATAAGAATAATGCGTGTAGACTGAAGGAATAACTGAGATATCGACAGAATGGATCAATAGGCTATCCGACAAGGCGGGGAAAGCGTGCTGATTGTACGGTACTGAAATCATACAATACTAGCTGTTGAACGCCATGTGTTTTTTTTCGTCAGAGGTCAGCACAATCAGACTGCTACAGCCCCAGTGCAAGGGGGACAGAGTCACGCGCCTCACCGGCGTGAGTGAGTTCCGAGACTTGGATGAGCGTGGGTAACAGTATTGTGTTTGTGGGCTACAACATGGACCGCGGCGTCCTAGTGTATATTTTGTACAGTGTAAATAGTTTTGTGAATAAATGAAGTATGTAATATACATTATGTTGGCCTTCCCTTTGCACTTAATGAAGTACATTTCGTGGACTGTGGGAAGAACTAGGCCTCGTTCAACACGAGTAAGCAACTCTAAAACGAGACCGAACACTAGCTGAAACCCTTCGAGACATGACGCCAATGGGGTAAATATTTATTGAGGGAATTCCTAATATACGATATTCCTTGTACGTTTAAAAAAAATATTTTTTACATTTTTTAATGTCGCACCGACACAGGTAGGTCTTGCAACAACGATGGGATAGGAACTAGCTAGAAGTGGGGAAAGTCGCGACCATGGCCTTAAGGTACAGTCCCAGCAATTGACTGGTGTGAAAATGTGAAACCACGGAAAACCATCTTCAGGGCTGCCGACAGTGGGGTTCGAACTTGCTACCCCCCGAATGCAAGATGATAGCTACGTAACCCAAACCACGCAGCCCCTTGCACGGTGTATTCCTTGTACAGTTAGATAGACACTATTGCAATATCACTCTTAACATTGCAACTGCCCATGGCTGAAAACTGGCTGAGGTAAACACAAACATTCTCGTCCCTTCAGATTTATTGATCGTGATAGGAAATGCCAAGCGAAGTGCAAATTGATGCCTCTTGATAGAAAATGAAAAATCAATTCGAGGGATTACAGCTCTTAGTCCAGCTTTATCTCTTCCAAATCTAAACAATTTTCGTACATACATACATACATACATACATACATACATACATACATACATACATACATACATACAAAAAGGCCCTAATCTGGTTCCATTTAGGAGCCGTTGGGAACGTTCATATTTCTAAGGAGGATAACTATGGATCCAATTTTTAGAATAGGAATATGTAGAGGCAAACCATTAATTCCGAGGAATTCAAGAATTATGTAGGAAATTGAAGTAGCTAGCTTTCATCTTCAGTATTAATCTAGACACTAGAGTATAGTTTTGAACTACCCGGTATAAGCCCAATGACTTTCAAATTAATTAAATTAAACTTTTTACTATAAATTTCAATCACGATATCATAATGTGCTAAAATTCTGGCTGGTTGTTCAGTAAAATTTGTTCCGTCCTCCATCTACAGAGGGGTAGCCGCCGTTTTCGATTTCTTTGAAAAATCAGCTAATTCCATTAGTTTGGTGGTTTTACAACATTCTTTTCAGGTAAGCGACGTATTTTAAAGAAGAGTCAAAGAGGAGAGTATTTAAAACAATGATAAATGGTTGGCGATAAGCATGTGGCAAAACAGGCAAAACCGTTATGAAATCTCCTCCAAGAACAATTATTTTCCCACCAGAATGAATTGAATGTCTTTAACACGAATCACACACATTGTTGAATGATTATTTGCCGTTGCGGCTTTATCGCATATTGGGCCGTGCTAATCAAATATCGTCAGCTGTTTTGGAATTTAATTTTAATCCAGACACAGAACTCTCATTTAAATTTAAAGGAATTTTGAGTGTAATATGCACTGTTCAACCCCTGGGCAGCAGTCCTGCGACTATTCCTGTCCACGTTATTGATGTAATATGAAGCACGTTTGTATTACATATCCTTAATGTTTTTCTAGTGCCCCAAGGAACCATCGAAGAAAAGTGTATTTTTTGACATTTGTGTTGTTTTGTTTAAGCACTTCAATGATTTCATTGATAATTGAAAGTTGTTACTGGTTTGTTATGAGTAACATGTCGGCCAAATCAAAATTGAAGATTAGCACATCAATATGACATGGAGGATAGACTCACTTCGCTAACTACCGGAATGGAAGAGTTCACAGCATCAGTGTTATAATTTTTCCGAAATCAATATAGGGAGGGACGACATGGAAAAGGAGACGTTTAGATGTATCGGAAAGAGTGAAGAGCTTCTTCTCGGTCAAGCGACTCGCTAACCCAGGCTTAAGAAGCCGAAGTACAGCTACCAGGAAGACGTCTGACTGCACATGCATGCTTATCTTCCACTTCCTCTATTGTGCTATATGCCTCAGCGCTCTCACGGTTCAGACAGCTTTGAAGTACAGTACTCGCAAGCGCTTTGGCCAATCTGAATGTTACATTTTTATTTAATAATGTAAAAATACATGGCAAGAAATTTTTTTAATGCCTCTAAAGGCACTCAGCAAATCTACCGGCCAAGATCTTTCGTCAGAATGCTTTATGTCAATTGGTTCAGTCGTTCTCTCAAAACTCGCTTAACAAAAGTCAGTCAAATACATTAGCCTTAACCCAAACAGACTTTCAGCAATTAGGTCGTGTATAGAGTTCAATATGTTACTCTGAACATCCAACAGTACTGAAAGCCGCCAGAAATCTGCCATTGCAACGACAGTGCATGTAGCAAGATTAAGCTACAGACCAAACCGCGAAGGTGTCACTTGCCCTTCTGCAACAACAATTTCGAGATCGCTTAATATCCCTTACTCTCCTACTCCGCGGATCTCGCGACCCCATATATCTACATGTGGATATACCTAAATAATTTGTTTTCCGCTCAGACGACTCACCTAGGCATGTTCCTGAATTACGACAGAATATAATAAGTACACGGCGATTCCGACGATTGCCGTCCTTCTTGCATGCCGCGTGTCGGTAAACCGAGAACGCGGTCGCCGTAACACCGTTCCCGTACGCCCGTAGAAAACCCATCAGTTTCGAAGAAGGGATAACGAAATTCAGATAGAAATACTGTAAAACTTACCCCATTACAGTATGTATTTTATATGCTCTCCTTTAGCCTGTAGACAAGTGCTGTAGTGCGTGATGATATTCTAGTTCACTCTCTGAAATTCAGCCTCATGAATCTTACACATTTCCGTGCGAATTGCATTTAAAAGTCTACAGCACACGAAAATACGTTGTTGATCACTTATTTTTAGAACCCATGAAAAGAACTAAACCGATCAATTACTGATATGTATGAAACAATCACAATTCACACTGTACGGAAGTTTATCGGAGGTAAATTCCGACCATGCCATCACCACGCGAGGGATATGGGTCGGATGGCTATTGCATAATCGCCCAGAAATGGCACAGGGAATAACCGGCAACTTGACTGACGCTGGCACTCTAATAATAAGTGTTCTGCCCTGAGGCAGGTCGGAAAAATATCCACCAACTCCAGTCCACTATGACTCTTTTCATTATCACGTAGCGTCCTACAACCATTATATTGTCTACCAGCTGGTAAGTATCTCTCCCGCCCTCTTCCCCCTTTTCCGCTCACCAACCCTTCAAAAGCACCTACTAAGAAGCAGTCTCGTCTCATCTCATCCAAGGCAAAATCCAATCTCTTCCTGTTTCCTATGTAGCAGTCGTCTCGTTTCTCCATTTTATTCTAGAAGCTAAGCATTCTCCACTCTGTGTATCGTGCTTATGAGAGAATATAAGTCATTTTTACGTCCTTGTGACAACCTGTGTTCATCAGCATGTTCGACATACTACAGGGCCTGTATAAGCAATGCGCAACACATGCGGGTACACGTTTTGAACACATGCTATACTGACGTAGTTAAAATACGTGTTGCCGTCATCTCATGGCGTGTTATCTTTATGTTCAGAACACGCTTTTTGAAATTTATCGAACATTTCCCTTGATAAATTATTCCAATCACTTATTCCTCGTCCTATAAATGAATATTTGCGCCGATTTGTTCTCTTGAATTCCAACTTTATCTTCGTACTATGTTCTATCTTACCTTTAAAAGCTCCACTCAAGCTGCTTCGTTTACGAATTTCATTTCACATGCTACTTAGCAGAGCAGCTCGTCTCCTTACCCGCATGTCTTCCCAGCCCAAAGTTTGCAACATTTTTTCGTAGCATTACTCATTCGTCGGGAATTGCCCAGGACAAATCGTGTTTCTCTCCTTTGGATATTTACCAATTCTCGTATTAGTATTCCTAATATGAGTCCCGTACACTGGAAACATACTCCAATTGGGGTTTCATCAGAGCTTTACTCGCCCTTCCCTTAACATTCTTACTAAATACTATCATAATCATGTGAAGAGCTCTGCACCCTTTATTTACGACCTCGTTAATATAATTAAACTAACGAAGATCATTCCTTAGTTAACACCTAGGTACTTATTGATCCACATGAGGTAAAACTACACGTTATCCACTGTGGCTGTTCTAATTGAAGATACTGAATATACGACTGTAAAAATCAAACTGTTCAATTCATTATTTACGAAACCTTCAGAACTATTATATTCACTCAAGGGCATTTAAGATTAAATATATTTTTAATCCTGAGCGTTGTACATTTTCTTGATAGACGTACATTAATAAACATGTAAGGACAATAGTAAGACATTTCTCGGACTCTGACAGGCAAATCACAATGTTACGTGTATTAGGCAACCGGATCGTTTTACGGCGTAAGTTTACATGTGCTCGTCGGGCTGAGTGGCTTAGACGTTAACGGGGCAGGCTTTTCGAGCCCAAGTTGGCAGTTTCGATTCCAGTTAAGCCCGACTGTATTAAGAAAAGGGCTGTAATAGGGCCTACGTCAGTATCGTGTCGATAGGTTTACAACCATGTAAAAGAATCCTGTGGAGCAGGATTTCGGCATCTCTGCGTCCCTGGAAACCATGAAAGTAGTTAGCGAGACGAACAAAAGTCTAATAATAATAATATGTTCCTTTTTATGTTTTTTCTCAGCTTCGACTTATCGGTGTAGGTCTCGCAGAATCCAACGACTTCATGTTGGAAACAGTCTATGACACAAGCCTGACACCGTGGTGAAAAAAAAAAAATATCATAATCCGAATGTTGTCCGACAGGCAGCAGGGTAGGAAATTTTGTATTATATACAGTAATTTCTAGTCACTAGATAGCATCCCAAAAGCTTGGATTCAATTCCAAAACCTCTCGCGGTGTTCATGTGGAGTGAAGGCATATGACGCTGTTGATGGTGATTAAATAAATAAATAAATAAATAAATAAATAAATAAATAAATAAATAAATAAATGTGCCTGTGTTCGTGAAACTTGTCTGATAAACTGGCTGGCTGCGTACTGTAGTGTAGTTGATTGAGGAACATTATCATTATCAGTATAGTGCACTTTAACTAGTTTTCTTGAGTATTTCGATGTACGTTTAATGCGTCGAAAGTGAGTGACATATTTTATCTTCCTGAAACATAATGATCATAATTGTCTATTCGCGAGTAACAGTAAACTGTATCTATGGTCTTGTAAATGTGAAAAGAGGACTACGAAGGTTACACCGTCACGAAGGTGGTAATTGTGGGGTACGCGGGAGCCGCAACTGGCATCTCTATCAGGATCTGTTGGATGACACCTTCCTTCTTCCTCAGGCTACACTTGTCTGTAATGTATTCAGCCTATAATGATGGAGGTAAACAGCGAAAACAATTCCCTATAATTCGTGATGCAGGGATTCACCGATTCCGCATGCTGTAGAATTACAATGCTTATCTCGTGTTGACATTCGGGAATACTATACTCTTAACCTCGCCTCGCGCACCGACTTGTTTGATATGTAAATTACAACAACACGTGGAAACGAATTTCTTATTAGGCTTCCATATTCTGGCTGAACAGATGTTGATACTGAACAAACACGAGAGCACTTGTCATTATGGAAATATGCTCATGTTATCGTTTCGACCAGAACTCTTCATTTTCTCTCGCTTCTGAGACCAATCTTAGAATACGGATCAGCCGCATGCGACTCATATCAGACAAGGTTTGTTGCTGAACTATATACTGTAGCCCTTGAAAATCCACGGCGTGACATGCGTATTTTTACCCAGAAATCAAATTTAACCAAGTGAAAGCTCTTTAATTTAGGAATCAGCAACAATGAAACGAAGATCACTCGACGTGCTCACCTTTTGAAAAGAACTCAAAGTTCACTGACGAGCTTACGAAAGCAGTTGCGTCATACAAGGATGATTCTGAAAATGTTTTTTGTGACCCTATTATGCCCAAGAAATCAAATACGGTATGAACAGTGTGTGTACGTGTTTTACTTTTCCCACATAATTTGGGCGAACACTATGACATTTGACGAAATTTAAAAGGTCTAAGCAGAAACGGCGAGTTTTATATTGTCGTTACTGGTGTGAGAGTTCAGAGAGGGCCCTTCTTCAAAGCTGGAAACAAGAGGAAGTCAGCGGGAACGAGATGGAGACTGTAGACGGATGGTCCATATGTCCCTAACTGAACTTTTCCAGAATAACTACTGTTGGCCTAACCGCATGGAGATACCGCGTTACCGTGCAGGACACCAGCAACTGCCTGGGCACCCACCGCACTGCCACTCTGCGGTACTCCACGATGTCCCTTATGAAGAACCAATCTGAAATTTTCAGGCAACTTCATCTATGGTGGCCTGCCATTCGGTGTGAATCATGGCATCCGCCAGGTTCGACGTTCATTTCTGTAATCGCTGTCGCTGCACATCTGTCAGACACTCACGTCTGTTTGCTGACACCATAACTGAAACATTTGCTCCGACATCACATCTGAATCATACAGGCAGCATATGATTTTTCTGTGCCGAACCTGCAGAGTGCCGTTACCTTCCATCCACGTCTATAACGTACATCAACCAGCCTTCGTGGCGCAAGTGCTCATGGCGTGAGCTGGCACATCACGGTCGTCGCTTGCTTCATGCAGTCATCCTACTCATGTGCATTCACACTTTTGCTATCACATGACGTGTAATGATACAAACGAACGTCCCTGAATTGCAGATGGTATAATTTCATCCTATGTCCATTGGTTCAGAAATCATTTTTCGAATTACATTCGTACAACTATACTGCTAATAATAAGAGTTGGCGTCTGACATTTCTTAGAGGGAGGTCCGTTTACTGCCTGCCGAGGCGGGATAAAGGGAGTGGCTGTGTGGTTGCCATGGAAACGAGGGTGGGGCGACTGCGGTTGCCATGGAGATAACACTTCAGGGCAGCTCGTCTTGCTGGGAGTTGCCAAACCTGTCACTGTCACTGATAAGAACCTGATTGTATATGAGTGATCGCAAATGGGACGACACCACCTGGCCAGGTAGTCTACAGCAGATCACAGCGGTCAGAATGAAGGAGGGAACAAGTGAGCCGGAAGCGAGGGGTAAGAGTATGTAGAAAGAAATGCTGGAATGTGGAAACATCGTGAAATGGCACGTGCAGTGCTCCTCCCTCCAACCTTACCTGTCAGACGCCAACTCTTATTATTAGCGGTATAGCAATAGTAAATGCATCGAGTCAAAAGCTGTCAACTGAGCCTAGCGTTACCTCCTCTTACATATACCGGACTCCTCACACAAAATACGAAATCTTTACGACATTGGAAACGACGAGGTTTGCAATTTGAGACTTCACCAACCTAGATTTTCTAGTCCCCTTCATTCTGATTCCTAGTGAATTCTGATCCCGAATTACCCACGTAGGTACAAACTCTCTACGATAATGGAAAAAAACATTTTCTTATTTTTTCCCCCCGGAAAACTCTCCCCCGTTTGAAACCCTCGATGACATTTTCGGTCACCAACTATTTCTGTGCCCTTGTGGGTTAAATGCTATTTGCATGCGTACTGGCAGATTCCTAGTCCTTCTAATCCCTGAGATATATTAGTGTTACCGGAGGACAGAGGGACTGGTACGAGGCGAGTTGGCCGTGGTGTTCGCGGTGCACAGCTGTTAGCTTGCATCCGGGAGATAGTGGGTTCAAACCCCACTGTCAGCTGCCTTGAAGATTGTTTTCCGTGGTTTCCTATTTTCACACCAGGCAAATGTTGGGGCTGTACCTCAAGGCCACGGCCGCTTCCTTGTCACTCCTAGGCCTTTCCTATCCCTTCGTCGCCATGAAACCTGTGTCGGTGCGACTTGAAGCAAATTGTAAACCAAAAAAGAACTGGCGACTACTATGTCGCTAGTGATGATGCATGGACATGGGGCAAGGCTGTACTTCAATCCTGGGTATAAAGTAACATTTAAAAAGCAGTTACTGATAATCTTTGAAGCTGGAAACAACAAAAATCTCACTGCGTGCCATGTGCAATGCTTAAGCCAACAGACCCGCATAGGGCCGTTAACATATCAAATAGAAAATATTTCTTAGTGACAAAGATGATTAATTTAGAGTAAAAGATTTAAAACAGGAAATAGAAGATACCTTTGTAAATCAGGAAAATGGAATACGCTACCAGCAGCAGCTTAGAGCCTTTATCCAAATAAAAATAAATAGGTTCTCATAGAAAATAAAAATCGTGTAACTGTGTACCATTTCTGACCATTTTATTAAGATAGTTGTTTACTTGTTGCTTAACACACTACAAACTGTAAAAATGTTTTATGTTATGCTAATCATAATTACGATCATCACCAAGCATATTACAAAAGAATCCAACATTTAAACTTAGACCTTAATGGCTGTCAGGTTCGTTATGGATATTCGCATAAAAATTGAATCTTCCTGTGGAGTCATAGAACGGTATCTGTTATATAATAATAATAATAATAATAATAATAATAATAATAATAATAATAATAATAATAATAATAATAATAATAATAATAATAATAATAATAATAATATTTAACGTCCTCTGAACTGTCTTAGATTTCAAGAGACACCGGTTGTCGGAATTTTGTACGTAGAAGTTCTCTAACGTGGAGGAAGCCACTGGAATGGAGTTGTCACATTTAAAGGCTATCACATGCCACCATCATCAGCCAGGATGGAACTATCTTGGAAACTTAAAGACTGTGCCATCGAGGTGGTCCAGTTCCCCTAAAATTAAGGAGTGGAACTTGTTAGCGCTCATCTTCAAAACTAGAAGGGCAGAAACACTGCCCCCATTATTTATTAACCTGGTTGTTTTAACCTTCTAAATTCCCAGAAAACATGTCCATTTGTTTGTTTTAACTGTACAGATCTCCTGGGTGATAGTTGGGAGTGAGGGAGTATCCTACGGCGAGACACGAGGAGCAACAAATTCGAGTTAACTTTCAATAACCAGCTAAGTGCCCATGATAGCGGTCTGTATTCCGGATATTGGTATAGAACGCTCACTTCACAAGATTTACGTAAGGCTTAACAACAAAGAACGTGTAATATGAGCTCGTAAAATAGCGCTTTTGTTTTAGACTGTCGTGACGTCCTTGTAACTCGATACCTTGATGCATCTTCCTGTTAACGAGAAAGTCACTAATGGACTGTGAAGTGAATTGGTTCCCTCAAACATCGCTGCTGATTGCATATCAAACAGGCGCCAGGTAACTGAGCCACGGCGAAGGTACCGAGACAGTTTCTATAAATCGGTTCCTTGTAGTGACAATGCAGTGTCAAATGCTATTTGCGTGCTAACGTAAGAGGGGTGTGTTTTAACAAACATTTACAGGACTCGGTGAACAACATTTTAATATAATATGTACAAGTTTAAGCTGACTATATATCCATGCTAAAACACCACATCTCCCCAAAGTTAAGCAATACGGAGTGTGGTCAGTACTTGAACAGATAGACCACATTACACTGGTTGGTGAACAATCAGAAAGGAACTTGCCACCGTAACGATAGTAAACTCCCACATAAGAAGACGGACAAGATGTACGACTGGATCATGTTTTTGATAGAAAGTAGAGCCATTTCTCTACAGGCTATATAAGCCCCTGGATAAGTAGAAGGAAGAGGTTCCCTTGTTTCCGGTGCAGGGTGGATGAACACGAATGAAATGTGCCTCTCCAGAAGTGAATCAGTCAGTGCAGACACGGCTTCAGTTCAAAATTTGCTAAAATGAAGGTACATATATATTTGTTAACTTCAACACCTGAAGCATCACTACTAGTCAAAAAAAGAACAAAAGAACCCTTAAGTCCTCACGTCGTAACCGGTTCAGAGAGATACTCTTATTTTAGAACCTGGATTTTAGTCCTGAACTGAAGCCCTTTTTACACTATATACTTACTGGCCAGTAGCTGTTTGAGGAGCAGGATCAGCTGATAGGAGGATACAAATGAGCAAGGAATAAGGTTTTTTTTTTTTTTGCTAGTTGTTTTACGTCGCACCGACACAGATAGGTCTTACGGCGACGATGGGACAGGAAAGGGCTAGGAGTGGGAAGGAAGCGGCCGTGGCCTTAATTAAGGTGCAGCCCCAGCATTTGCCTGGTGTGAAAATGGGAAACCACGCAAAACCATTTTCAGGGCTGCCGACAGTGGGGTTCGAACCTACTATCTCCCGAATACCGGATACTGGCCGCACTTAAGCGACTGCAGCTATCGAGCTCGGTAAGGAATAAGTTAAACGAATTTAAATCTGCTGGGCATTTTAGTACTAATCTGTTGGCAATGTGAGCAATTAGGTAGTTCTGAAAAAGTTTGTCGACAAGAAGGGTTTCTTGTGCAGCCTGTAGGGAAATATAAACAATGTATTAAGTCAGGATGACAGACATGCTTTGCCCTCATCAACAGAATTCTCAGGCAATATGACAAGTTTATGTCAGCACTGAAGACATTTTTGACTTCAAATAGTTTCTGAAACTTCACAGACACAATCGTATTTCAGAAGAAATAAATCCATACATATTCAGCGAGAAAACAAAATTCATTTTGTAAGGAACACCATGCATCATTTCAGATTCAGCTCATTAACTCCAGGTTGTATCATTATCAGTGAATTCCTAGACGGTGTACTACATATATTTTCCGTCTACAACACTCTAGTGGCCAAACAATCACATTTCCAACTGTGCAAGCTTATTGTGCGAGAATACCAATAAATGAGGCGTATGTGATAACACGACGATATATATTAAACTGGCCAGTAGCTGCTTTAGGAGCATGGCCAGCTAATCAAGAGGATACAAATGAGTAAGGAAGGAGTTAAACCAGGCAAATTTTTTATGAACAGAACAGTTAAAAATATTGTAAGTGCCCTAAAACACTATTTTAAGTTATTTTAGTAGTGTTCTTGCTCTGCTGCACAGAATAGGCCTTCACCCAAAGCAAAGATCACTTGTCTTTAGAGCACGCTAGAAAATATTTGAGTACCATCCATCAAGAAATAACAACCGTAAGTTACCTAACTTGAATATTAGGAGTTTAGATGTTTAGAAACTGAAGGTCTATTTATTATAAAAACTGTTTAAGAGAATGGATATTCCGTTTACAAACTTCGCTGTGCACTGTCCTTATCTACAATCGTTGGACAAGTCAGTAAGCCGTGTACGAATTTTTTTCTTTTATCCCTGATTCCCGTAATTCCTCTCGGAGATTAAGGCATGTATCGGTTAGGCAAATTACACTACACACGCACTTGGGGCACATCTACCATGAGAGTGGAAACTGGTTGTAATACGTTATTCACACAATCTCTTCGTGCATCTTAAGAGACGTGCGTGCCTTCGCATCACAGCGCTATATCTCATAAACCGGGGCATAGTGATTAGCGTAATATATAAGATTCATCATTCAGCAACACTTAAAATATTCCCAGAAAGCTTCCATAACATGTGGGTACATCTAAAAAGCCTTACTTTAAAACATAATGTTATGGAATGAATACACAATATCTATGTATGAAGCCCAGATTGAAATCTGGTGAGACATCGTTTACAGCGCCTTCTAGTATGGTTAGAGTAAATCTGTTACATTCATTGGCCTGCTTCGGTCACATCATTGGCTTTAATCATATCAAAATGACTGAAATATAAGTAGTGCAGGAAACACTGTCCTATACACAGCTAGTCCTTGTTAGGATGATGAAGATTATTATTATTGTTCCGGGGTATTTGTGGAACGCAGAGATGGTGAAAGAAGGTGCGGGCTTGAATGGGTCTAACTACAACATCAAGAATTAAATTACAACTTTAACTAAGGTTATATTTCTTTAGAATTTCAAAAATTAACAAATAACAACATGACACGTACAATTGGCAACCTAGAAACAAGACTTGGAAAAATCCAAGATTCAGAACTTTAACAATTTTGGGCTTCAAGCCCCTAGTTTTACAATTTCTGAGCTACCGGCTCAAGTTTACAATTCAAAATGAGAACTAATTTAGTCAAGGGCATAAATCTCCTAATTCAAGAGCATTTGCTCCCTAAATTACAATGTCTAGCCTTCCAGAGGCAGCCCTCACTATTACAAAACTTTGAAAAGAGCTTACAGGCTCTCAGTTTCTTCCAGCCTACTCAAGGCAACATTACATGAAAATCTGACAATCTCTGGCCTATCAAGGCACTATTACAAATTGAAATATTTTTACACAGGGGTATCTAGTACCCAACCTACTGGGAATTGGCGAAAAAAGAACACCTTAAATAAACGGCCCGAACACAAACTAAATCGAGGCGAACACTGCGCTCCAGATAATGAAATATAAAATCCTACAGGGCTCTCGGCCGATGAAACAGGGACTATTCCCAAACTACTGAGGTGGCTCGCATGGAAATCACATTAACACATTACAGGAAGAAAACGGTACTAAAACGTAGTCACCTCAAACCAAGATGAAGGGGAGCTCGAGAAGGTAACTCACTCTCTATCCCCGATTTACAGTTAAAACTTTATGGAATTTTTACATTAGCCGAAAGAAGATTTACATTTTAGAAAAGTTCGTTACATAATTAAAGAATCGGACCTTCCCCTCGGATGAAGCTGCGGAGGTAGCTACAGAAAAGAGAATTTATGCGGCCATTACCTTGTGGATGGTCTGCCGGCCGAAGAAAGAGGCGCCTCGCCTCCTGCCTTCACACACACACACACACACACACACACACACACACACACACACACACACACACACACACACACACACACACACAGAAAGACGACGATCAATTGACAAGATAGCCAGAAAAGCCGCGGTTTATATACCCACAGGGAAGGTTCGAGAGAATTCTGGACTAATCCGTACACACCCCTCATTTTTATTTGTTGAACTCAAAAATTATAGGCCTACTCAAAATCGAACAAGAAGCCTGTGATAGGCCGAAAATTACAGAAATTTTTCATTGGCCAGATTCAAAACTGGCGGAATGAGACAGAAGTGTTGCAAACCTAGATTTACAAAAAAAAAAAAAAAAAAAAAAAAAAAAAAAAAAAATGAAAGTTGAGAAAACCTATAAACACAAAATGTCTTTCAATAACAACTTCCTTTACTTTGCACCAGAGTGCATGATCATAGTTTTTGGTAGTGTCATCTGTGGAAAAATGTCCGAACTTCTTGATGTATAGCAAAACAAAACAAGGAGAAAATCAATCAGTTTAGGAAACTTCACAATAACATAATTACTTAATATTTCAATGGTGACATCTTCTGATTAAAGTTCCAACTTCATACAGTATCAGTTTCACCTTTTGATCGATGGAGGAGTTTATTAAGGCGCTGATTTTGAACGAGCGAAGTAGAGGTGTACCTCCCGCTACAATTATTATTATTATTATTATTATTATTATTATTATTATTATTATTATTATTATTATTATTATTATTATTATTATTATTATTATTATTATTAAAAAGTTATCTGCCATCATCTAACTCCTGTACATTTTCTCATACGATACTAATAGTGAAACGACGTATCTCAGCGCTGGACGAGACGTAGAAGAGGTAGTTTTGATGGTCAACAGATGAACCTTCACATCAGCCAACTTCCTGTCTCAGCCCTGGTCAATCCAATCTTCGAAATAAATATGCTACTGCCGGGTTTGAACTCTTACACCAGCTCTGCGCTGCCTCGTTAGGGTATCTAATATTGTGTAAGATGATGCTCTGGACTAGCATGGATCTCTGGACCTTACATACGTAAGGTGACCGAGCAATGAATTATAGGACTATAACTTCAGGATGGCAGGAAGGAATAAATGCAAAATTTCTGATTATGTGTTTCCATAAGCCTATAGGCAAATTATATGAAGCGGCGTATGCATCCGAACCCTGAATTAGGATCTGGAGACAAATACTCTTTCCGACATGTCCATCTGTTAAGTCTTCAGCCCAGGACCTATTAATATAGGCGAAACCTCGATACATCCATACATTAAATCAAAATCTGGATACTCCAAAATCCCACCTCTGTATGAAATGCTCAGTAAAAAATCGAAAAAATGTTATCATACACATGTGACCTGATTTTACATTCAAATAAGCTTAAATAACATATATAGTAGTTACTGAACTTCTACAAAATTATTGGTAGAGACAGATAAGGAACTGTCCCGCTGTACCTAGGTATTTTTATAATAACATCGCCTGATAGAAGACACTTAGATAGCCAATTCAATACAATTTTATTTACAAGTTACCGATAATAACTATAGTAAGAGAAGAATGAGAGTTCGGAGGGTAATCGTCACGACAAGAAATAAATGCATCTATATACATAAAATCGTAATGGCCATCTGCGTTATTTTTTTTTTTTTTTTGCTTTGATGTCTCTCTGTTTGTATTTGTTCTTGTAACTTGAAAACTATTGGATATATTCTTACCAAACCTGATATTTAGAATCGAACTGTCCTAGGGTAGGTTTTAGGGTAAATATTATTTGTTAATACCTAAATTTACTGGGGGTTATCAGAATTATCATGATTTTGCACTCCCACAAAATATGCATAGCCAAACTTAATGAAATCTACCATCCTTAATGGAAATCAATTTCTAGAAAAAATTTTCTCATGTGCATCATTCCGATAGGAGGATTAATAAGGGAGATATTAACGGACGGTTTTTCGGCACAATTCCCAACGCACTTATCTCAAAAGCGGGTCTGTGTAAAGCTTGTTTTTTAGAACTTGAAAACTACTGAAGATATTTCAACCAAACGTTATATTTAGCATCCACCTGTCCAAATATAGGTTTTAAGGTCCATACCATTTCAAATTCCCGGAATGGACTGGGGGTGTATAGGGAAACGAAACATTGATTTTACTCTCCCAGAATGTATACAAGACCAACCTGACTGGTAATCAACCAACCTTGATGGAAATCCAATTCTAAAACTTTTTTCTCATGTGCATTTTTTCCACGGGAGGAATAATAAGGGAGATATCATCAACGGTCGGTTTTTCACGCTAAGTCCATCGAACATAGCCCAAAAGGTATTTTACCTGGAGCAGATTAATGATCTATCTATATAAATAAAATCGTAACGACCGTGTGTCTGTACATTGACTATTTTTGGCGAAATTTTTGTACAGCTATCCGTTTAAGGGGTAATAGTGACCACTTGCATATTTTTTTGCTTTAGTTTCCTGAAAGTCACAATTTTTACCTCCCCCCCACCCAAAAAAAAAATTAAGATTGCAGCACAATCTGCCAGACGAGTTATAAGATTGACATTTGGCAAAAATTAAACGTTTTAGCCTGTAACCGACGGAAAAGTTCCAAGATGTTTACATTTTTCACTTTTTATCCCTGAAGAATATTGAAATGTGGAGGCAATTGTCATGACGGCGCAGACCTTCGTTTCGAGGCATTTCGTGGCTAAACGGTAAGTCCTACGGCACAATCTCAGTTCCATTTCGAGTGATATAAAACTTTGTCCTATGACATTTTGTCGTACCTCTATCCCGTTAGATTTGTCTCTATTTCTCGATTGTAAGTAAATTTTGCAACTTTTGCACGCATAATTCATACCTTGAATCACTAATATAAAGATAGAATCATGAAATTCTACACGACCATTGGCCCACCCAGTGGCCGTACGTGGGTCAAATGCTATGTTTGTAGCTGTCATAATTATCCGAAAAGTGATGCACTCTGAGACAATCTTACCCAAATGTCACCCTATTGAATGTTTCTAACTCAATTTGACCCATGAATAGATGAAACACGAGAAAATATCACAGGTCCAGCCATTTACTGTAGACCGCTAAATACGGGGGTCTTATGGTATAATCCGTTTGTCGATATGACGTACAGTTTAGCAACAGTCAATCTATAAATGAAGATCTGCAATATTGTAAACATGTATATACTTTCGTATGTCGATCTATGTATATATTCATAGATGTCGATTTATAGCAATCGAGAAAGGATGTGTTTGCTATTGTAATCAGTACTCCCCGCATCGGCTTTGACTGGCAGTGGGAATGGGGTGCTTCTCCAACTCCTGTGTAAGTAGCGTTAGTAAGGCCTCCCATTGTAATGAATAATTCCCTCCTCGATTTGACTTGCAGAAGGCAAGGGTGCCCACCATTATAAACAAATGTACCCACCTAAAATATGACTGGCATTAGGTATAGTGGCCTGCTATTTTAATGGAAACTCACCAACTCTGTGTGATAGCAGTCAGCTGGCTGGCAGAAGGAAACGGGGCCTGTCGTTATAATGATAACAGCACAATTTAATGTTGACTGAGAGTAGGGAAGTTGCTCTTCAATTGTAATCTTTCTGGAAGTTCGAAGGAGGGCGTGCCATTGTAACGAAAACTTCTCAAATCGATTGTGACAGCGTAGTAAGCAATGGGGCCTGCCATTATAATGTAAACTTCTCAATTCGATTGTGAATGGCAGTAGACAAGTGAGCCTGCCGTTATTATTATTTCAACTCCACAACCCACACTTTACATTGGAAACAAGGTTTGGGGACCTGTCCATGGTGATTCTCGGATGATGTTAAGAGACATGCAATTAATAAAAACATTATTCACCGCATGTACAATCATTTACTTCGATACCCGTATACAATGTAGAATACCGTAGGGAAGTACGGGCACATTGGTTAATAAATAAATAAATAAATAAATAAATAAATAAATAAATAAATAAATAAATAAATAAATAAATAAATAATGCCTAGTTAGTTACTTTACCTTCGCGGCTGTTACGCTATTTATTGCGAATGGACTTGTCTGGCCAATTAAATACCTATGTTTCAAAAGATGTTGGTAATTTTAAGAATTTTGTACACAAGATTACTTCTGCCATAACTGTCACAAGTCTACCGAAATAGTGTCGGGCGTAAGATCTCTATTCAGTGGTACATACATCTTATCTTTATCCCTAAGGGTCGTAGTGTAAACGCTGTGGTATCAGCATCTTGGGTTCAGAGAGATTCTAACGGTTTCCCTAATGAGGGGTTTGAAGCAGTGTTACCACCATTTAACCGTGAAAATTCGGGACTCGGAATCACAGATCACTATAATATGAGCATGTTGTTTTCAAATGCATTTAATAGTGAGTTAATAGCGCTAACAATTCGAGGCACAAAGACTGACATAACCCAAGCTTCACAATTCCTAGAGAGACGTTCTGTGTTTTTGTTTGGTGTATTCATATGGTCCACTAAGCAATCCTGATAACTGTGCCTATCCGCACATTTTCCGGCTCAATGGCTTAATGGTTAGCGTGCTGGCCTTTGGTCACGGGGGTCTCGGCAGGGTCGGGAATTTTAACCATAATTGGTTAATTTCGCTGACACGGGGGCTGGGTGTATGTGTCGTCTTCATCACAATTGCATCCTCATCACGACGTGCATGTTGCTTACGGGTGTCAAATCAAAAACCTGCACCTGTCCTCGGACAGTCCCGGCACCAAAACCCATACGCCATTTCATTTCATCAGCACATCTTCCTTGTTCAGAAAAATAATTCTTATCTTTGCGATAAAATGTAAATACAAATATCATACCACACACATACACTCCTTAGTTATCAATTTAATGACAAAGTAATAATAACTGCATAACGTGAGCAGTGTTGGCGACAAAAACCACAAACCAAATTCAGTCTTTCAATCGGGACGTAAGAAATTTTGCTCCGACAGAGGAAAGTCCCGGAAAATTTTGGACGAGTGGCAACCCTGTTCGCAAGTGATATTTAGACGGACAAATCGCTGATAAAAAAAAAAAAAAAAAAAAAAACACTTCCATTTTTTGGGTCTCTTCCTTGCCACACATTTCTTTTGGATTTCGGACTGTTTTGTTATGCAAATATAAGGTAGGGTAAACTTGGCAAATATGGGCACCATAAGGTATATCTGAAGAAAAGGAGCACTAAAACAACTTCCATTTTCCTGGTAAAAAATCCTTGAAAACTTACAACCATTTCCATTCGAATAAAGTTTGAACTAGCCTCTATCCCATAGTGGTTGACATACTGTGCAACTTCGCAGCAAACCCTGCAACTGCCCATATTTGCCAAACTCTTAAGGTAATATGGGCACAAGTTATTAAATTACAATTAGAGCCATTGATATGGTTATATTCATTTTTTATTGTAACAAGGTGGTTGTATTGAACATACATATATGATATAAGGGTAAATATATATTATAATTAAACACTGATCATCAACAAATGCTACTAAGGAAGTAGAACTAATACCATTATTAAGTTATCAACTCGGAATCACTTGAATTGAATTAGAGAATGTAAGTAACATAAAACTGGCCAAAACTGTGTGTAATATGAAAAGTAAAAGGATTAATCTAACAGAAACAGTCACATGAGAGCTCTCTGAGTCATAAATACTGACAAGGTTTTTAACTGCCCTCATCACAATAGAAAGAATCGCCTTCCGCACTCCTCATGGAACCACTTAGCACATGAACCACAACACTTAGTCCACTTCTGCCCTTCATTCTCCTCATAATAATTCCCCTTACACACAGGACACTTTGTTGCTCCGTATGGCTTTACGCTTTGCGGCTAAACCTCCTCTACTGACTCCTGCGATAGGCCTAGCCCTTTTCTGCGCTGAAGCCAAATTTTCTTCACTTGCAAGTTCTCTTGCAGAACACTTACGTCTTCCCCGGTTACTAGTCGTCATCTTCAGTTTTGGAACTGGACTAATTTTTTCCTTTTTCACATACAACATGGCCACCCCTCGTGTTCATTTGGAGTCCTGACTCGTCGGCATTAAATATTCTGGCCGACTTGTTTAGCAGATTCAAATCCTTCATCTTTTTTATCAAGAATTTTAAGTTTGTCTAGGCACATTATAAGTTCTAGATGCTTGTAAATGATTACAATTGCTATTTCTTACTGTTATTACAACACGCGACATATCCTCTTTATCCCATTTCTGGCGGATACCCGCTCGTTTATTCCCATTTTGCATCATAATCTGGAAAAAAAGGATTTTTTTTTTTTTGCGAAATAGCTGTATGCTATATTAATCGATTAACACGAAAACGTACAGATTGCCGTAGAAATAAAAAAGAATAAGTCTATCTCAGAGCCCGTCACGTAAATACAATGTAATTTGATGATGCCCATATTACCTACAATGTCACTGCCCATTTTTGCCTTAGTGCCACATTTCAGAAGTTAGCATTAATGGGAAAGAACTAACTCCCAAGCGCGTACCCTCTCGCTACAACATACCCTATACTAACCTTGCAAGCTACCCCTAGTAATATTTCTTGAAAAATAAACTTATTTTGCGTGTAGTGCCTTAAGTAAATTAACTCAGTTATTATAACGCCTCGATTTTGGAAGAGTAGACTGGTCTACCTACTTCAAACCATGTTCTTTTCAGCTTCCGTTAGCACAGTAGAAGACAACCTTTAACATACTGAGCAGGCATGACACTTCACGATCACCAACCTATCAGAGCGCATGCTTCTACTCGCTACCATTGCGTGAAAAATGAAAAATTTCTTAAATCTGCCCATATTACCTTAGTGCCCATATATGCCAAGTTTACCCTATCGAATTCTCCATCACTAGACACCTTAACCACCACCGTATGTCTTTTGGTTTCGGAGTTATTGATCACAAACAAAATCGACATCTTTGTTGTACCACCCAACGTATTCAAATCAAGTCCACAGAGTATCACATTATCTCTCCTGTCTTACAATGATAATCAAATGCTACCTCAACAATTCTAATCGAATATTTAGCACCTCGATCCTGGAATACACCGGGTGAGTTAGCCGTGCGGTTAGGGGCGCGCAGCTGTAAGCTCGCATCCGGGAGATAGTGGGTTCGAATCCCACTATCGGCAGCCCTGAAGATGGTTTTCCGTGGTTTCCCATCTTCACACCCGGCAAATGCTGGGGCTATACCTTAATTAAGGCCAGGACCGCTTCCTTCCCATTCCTAGGCCGTTCCTATCCCATCGTCGCCATAAGACCTATCTGTGTCGGTGCGACGTAAAGCAAATAGAGAAAAAAATCCTGGCAGAAATGTGGAGCAATTCTACCAATGGATAACTTGGTAGAAACCAAAGCCTTCTCGGTCACTTGATTTTGAAATTGTGGAAGCTTCAGGAGAAACATGAAAAAAGTGGTGTAATTTTAACTATAACTTAACAAAGTTGTAAATTATTAATTTATTGTAGATATGATAATCGAGATTTTCTTCTGAAGACGTGGATCAAAGTTCTCTGAGAAGCCTAATGAATTTCACCTTGTTTTCTTGATACGGCAAAAGCCCAAACGCTTATAATCATGTCTACAGTTACGAGCCGTGAAAGCATCAATTTTGACATTATAAATTTGTGACAAATTTCTAGAACTCAGTATTTCTACCTTTAGTATCCAAACTTCCATTATCAACAAGTCTCTGTATATTATTTATGCTATTGGCTTTACGTCGCACCGACACAGTTAGGTCTTGTGGCGACGATGTGATAGGAAAGGCCTAGGAGTTGGAAGGCAGCGACCGTGACCTTAATTAAGGTACAGGCCCAGAATTTGCCTGGTGTGAAAATAGGAAACCACAGAAAACCATCTTCAGGGCTGCCGACAGTGAGATTCGAACTCACTATATCCCGGATGCAAGCTCACAGCCGCGCGCTTCTAACCGCATGACCAACTCGCCCGGCCTCTGTAAATTAAGGATAAAACAGTCTTGTAAAAACAGAGGGCTCATCAACACTCATTAATCCATCTATAAGGTTAAAAGGCAAGGAGTGAACATTTTTAATTGTATTTGTTTTAAGTTATAAGTCACGGAGAAAAGTAATGTCAATCAACTTTATTGAATTCACACGTCTTTCCTCTCGATACTTAGCACTGCAAAAAGAGCAGAGATTTTGAGCGATGTGCTACGAGTAAGAAGGGCAAACTCAATAGCTCTCCTTCTTGTTTACGTAAGCGCTTTTCCACACGAGGTAGCACAGGAACAATAACAAGAGAATAACAACAATGACGATGACATGACCGTCTACGAGTGCATGACATAAATCGAATTTCCGTACCATAACAGAAGTTGATATGCCTGCAGAAAACCTCTGGTGTAGCTTAATTTGTTCTTGAAATATATTAAGTAATGAAAACATTAAAAGATGTAGAATACCAAACAGTAGTTAGAAATCATTTATACTCCTAGCTAAACAGTATCTTTGTCCTACATGGAGTTCCTCAAGGGTTTCAAAATAATTGATACATACGATTTTTACTGAGTAATAGGTATGATATCGTATATTGATCATTTATAGACAATATAATTTACTCCACCCTTAATCCACTTTATTTGTAAGCTTTGCCTTTTTTGGCAGCCTCCAAATGGGGGAAACAGAAACAAATGCATTTTATTCTCTTCTGAATAAATATATGTATTTGGAGAAGTACATAATATTTGCAAGTTTTCTTTTTGTTGCCGAGTTCATCCGAATGAAATAATTCCAAATGTTTTTTTTTTTTTTCCTTGAAACAAACGTATCTGTTGAGTTCGCATTTTGTATTAACACCACCTCAAATGAACTAGCTGGGTAAACAAATTTGACATTTATTTCTATGTCAGTCGTTAAGTTATGACATTTAACTACGCAATTCAATTGGTTACAAGAAGGAAGGGGCAGTGAGTAGCCAGGCTGGACCACCTGTGTCGGCGCCGGGGGCCATCCTGTCCATCAGACTCCAGCGCTAACAAAGGACACTGCGTGTGCCTGCATCTTGATGTGGTGTCCTCATATCAAACACGCAATTCTGGAATGTTCAAATGTAAACAACGGACTCTCCACAAAGTAACAACACACATTTCCATGTGTATAGCGAGGTGAGAATATCAGTGTTTAGTGTGTTCATTCTCGGACAGGTAGTAAGTGAGGCACGAGAACACCCTCCAGGGTTTATCCAGCCGGTGTGTGGTATTTAAAGACAGCCACCACACGCGTCAGCAATGACTTCAGAATAAAGTAACACATGCTTTATTCCTTTTAAATACTCTTACTTCACAATCTCCGATGACCACAAAATACGGAAAACGTACAGTAAATAGCTAGATAGAGGTATATCGATAAAGAACTACACCTCCGAGGTCGCCTATACCGGCATTCCGTGGAGAATGGCTCATTATCTCGGAAGTAACACTTGACGTGCCGGGCTGAGTGGCTCAGACGGTTAAGGCGCTGGCGTTCTGACCCCAACGTGGCAGGTTCGATCCTGGCTCAGTCCAGTGGTATTTGAAGGTGCTCAAATACGTCAGCCTCGTGTCGGTAGATTTACTGGCACGTAAAAGAACTCCTGCGGGACTAAATTCCGGCACCTCGGCGTCTCCGAAGACCAAAAAGTAGTTAGTGGGACGTAAAACAAATAACATTATTATTATTATTATTATTATTATTATTATTATTATTATTATTATTATTATTATTACACTTGACGAAAGTATCTAAAGATACTAACTGAAGGTTATTGATTTACACAGTAGCAATACCTGGTCCACAAACCATGGTCTATTTATAAGAAGATATCACTTGAACAAAACAAAATAAAACTATGATACATTCAGCCCAATAAAGGTTAGGGCCTGCCAACACGACTGCTGCCCAGTCAGATGACCCGTGGAGAGATACGTAATCAGTGGATATGCGTATTACATGAATTTCGCAATCAAGCCTGCAAAGTATTCTAATCTATACTTGCACCACACAATAACCAAATAATGGAACCGTGTGGAACAGATGATTATTACTGGTTTCCAATGCTTATCGACAAATATTTATTCTGCAATCCGGTATGTTCAGTGATGCGATTTTGCATTATACTCGATCTTTTTGTGAGTGTAATAAAACTCTCAGTTATTAGAAATAGTTTCCACTCTAAACTATAATTAGATATCACGGTGATTTTTTGGAACAAAATAGTATCTTCGTAATTTTGTTACTGATATAATCATTGTAATTTTCCAAGAACACATTAGATATTTCACAATTTTATTATGCCAGTGTTAAATTAATTTTTCAGTCCGTCCTTGCCTTTCCCATTTCGCTCTCTCTAGAATGTCGGCCTCAGGATCCCACAATCACGGGTACAAATTCACCCGAGGAAGCCGAGCTAATGAAGGGTGAAAGAATGTATTTTCGATACCCCGTGCCATACGATGTTGTCAGGTAAAATATGTCTGGGGTAACATTCGGAGTTTACCCGACAAAATAACCCACAAAATTTAGCAAGTGATCAACGGATAGAATTCCGATTTCTGTACCATCTTATAGAATAAAAGAAAACTTCAGTTTTACACATACGCAGGCTATTGGCGACAATTAAATGCCTGCTCAGCAGCCGAGATCATATGATTCCCCATCTCTATTAAAATGCGATTATTCCCCTCTCAACAAGTGTTTTGCTATGTGCTTTACGTCACACCGACACAGATAGGTCTTATGGCGACGATGGGACAGGAAAGGGCTAGGAGTGGGAAGGAAGCGGCCGTGGCCTTAATTAAGGTACAACCCCAGCATTTGCCTGGTTTGAAAATGGGAAACCACGGAAAACCATCTTCAGGGCTACCGACAGTGGGGTTCGAACCTACTATCTCCCGAATACTGGATACTGGCCGCACTTAAGCGACTGCAGCTATCGAGCTCGGTCTCAGCAAGTGTGCCACTTGCAAAAGTTTGCTAAATAGGTCACACTAGATTAACTCATTAAGCCCATTTCCTCCGTAACTCCATAACCAAACAAATATTTGGTCGATATCGACTTTAAACCTATTAGGTCGTGTATTACGTACGTAGTACGTGTTGAAGAGATATTAAGTACACAACAAAAATGGCCAACCAGACACCAGTGGGATCCGAACCCACAACCTCCGGTTTCGCGACGGTTGCTCTACCAATTAAGCTAAAGTGCCCTATGTCATATTTGTTCTGTTGGAAAGGACCTAATAGGTTGAAAGTCGATTTGGATTACAATGCGGTCGTGAAAATTCAATATTCATTGACTTGGCCCACAACGGGCGACTTGCACGCATTCACAGTGTGATGGCAGTAGTGTCAGATCTGTAGCTTGGATTCTTTCCAACAGAACAAATATGATCTCAGCCACCATAGCTCAATTCGTAGAGCAACCGACCCACTGGTGTCCGATTGGCCATTTTGGTTTAGTTTACATATCTTCAACACGTAGGCCTATGTATGTAATATACGACCTAATAGCCTGATAGTCGATTTCGATTACAATACGGTCGTGAAAATTCAATATTCATTAAACAAATATTTAATTCACATTACAATGAGTTTAATCTCAATCACTGTTTACACTTGCTTTAAAGAACTCTGCTAATGTTCCATTAGTATTGTATTCAACACTAACTGCCAGTCCTTGCATTGGCTTATTTTCAACATTTATGTACCGAGCTCGATAGCTGCAGTCGCTTAAGTGCTGCAGTATCCAGTAATCGGGAGATAGTGGGTTCGAGCCCTACTGTCGGCAGCCCTGAAGATGGTTTTCCGTGGTTTCCCCATTTTCCCACCAGGCAAATGCTGGGCCTGTACCTTAATTAAGGCCAAGGCCGCTTCCTTCTGTTTCCTAGGCCTTTTCTATCCCATCGTCGCCATAAGACATATCTGTGTCGGTGCGACGTAAAGCAAAAAAAAACAAAACAAAAAAAACACTTTTATGCACATCTTCCAACCCACTCTTCGCAGTTTTTACCCGACAAAATATTTTTTTTTAAATTAGCAAATGATCACGTTGATCAAATGTTGTGCCATAATTGTATAATGAAGCGTAGGTGAGGTGGTAGAAGAAGAAGGACGAGTTTCTTTGTGCGTTGAAATCACTAGATGTCGGGCCAGGAACAGTAAATAAAAAGGGTTCTTTAAACCAGATAGAAAAGTTTCTTTCTAAAGAAACTTCCTAGGCAACACTGAAATAATATGGCTTCTACGTACTTCATAAACGTCAATGACGTTACAAATATATTCATAGTAATGTTATGAGTACTGTATGTTACATATCTCAGGATATTCCTACTCCAGAAATACGATTATAAAATACACAAACATAAACATTTTATGGTGCACTAAAGATGTATAATTAAATGCCAGAATGATTCAATCTAAACCACCTCTATTACAAAAGCTTGCTTCCTTATTTAGATACATGACACCACAGCACTTGGCTCGTGTAACGTCCTCATTACCATAAAAACAAGCAGAAAGAAAATACCACGAAATTTAAACTTCATTGTATGTTGGTGCACAAACATGACTGGACGAAATATACTGAAGTGCCATGTATATAAAAAGGTAAGAAAGAAACAATTCGTTGACGCAACTGGAGTGTGATACAATAAGCCTATCAAATGATTCGAACTTTTGGCGGTGACTGTACAACGAAGAAAGGCCTCCATTTAGGGCCAGACCAATTTTTGTCTCCAATGGTATACAGTAGCAACATAACTCGGTTCATAAAAGGCTTTCTATGAAGCGGAAATATCTATCATCTTACATTAAATTTGGTAATGAATATTTCATCAAGAAAGTTATTTCGAACTTGGAATGTAGTAAATACCTTGGATTAATCTATTTTGCGTAAACGAATATCACGCACAGCTCAAGAGTACTGATTACGTTGACCAAAAATGTTGCCAAAATTGCCAAATGAAGCGTAATGATGAGACGGTATAAGAAATGGACTAGCTTCCTTGTGCGTTGAGATCACTACATATCGGGCTAGGAACAAAAAAACACGAACTGTTATTTAAACCTTAGAGTGATAATTCAGTTTTCAGGGGCATTAACATCGCGAACTCTACTCTGACAGCTGTGAAAGAAGAACGATACCTAAAAGTAATGATAATAATGATGTTTGTTGTTTAAAGGGGCCTAACAGCTAGGACATCGGCCCTTAATGGTACGAGGTGAACGAAATGAAAATGAAAACTTCAAAATGTATCAAATGACTAGAGTCTAAAACGAATGACGAAGAGATGATATTGAAATAAAAACAATTAGTGGATCCTATCACAATGCCGCACGTACTGGGATGATAGTGATCCAAAAAAAAAGTAAAGTCACCTCCGTACAGGCCATGAAGGCCCTTGGAGGAGTGGAAGGTACTCATTTTTGGTGTAGGCTGAGTGAACCTCAGGGCCATATGTACCTCCGGAAGTGGAAATCTAGTTTCTTAAATTTTACGACTTCCCGACGGGGATTCGAACCCACGTCCTTCCGGGTGAACCGAGCACGCCTTTACCGCCTCGGCCAGGCAGCCCCTGATAGTGATCTAAAGGGTAGTGATGGGACATTCGATTCATTTTACTGAATCGATTCATTTGATTCCGTTCACGTTACTGAATCTATACAGTGATCCGATTCACGGCTCATTGGTCACCGCTCCTACTGCACCTGTGTAGTATGTGCTGGTAAGACAGCAGCAACAGCATTCAGTGCTCGCAGATGCTATCTACGGCCATCAACTCCTTTCTTAGAAAAAATGCTAGGTACTCTAATACATCGAAGGTTTCCGGCGACGCAGGGTGGGAAAGGTTGGGATTAGGAAGGTAGCAGCCATGGCCTGAATTAAGGTACAGTCCCAGCATTTCCTGGTGTGAAAATGGGGAACTACGGAAAACCATCTTAACGGATGCCGACGGTGGGATTCGAACCCACCATCCCCCGAATGCAAGCGCATAGCCACGCGATATTAACCGCACGACAACTCGCTCAGTCATTTTTGAAAATATGTATTTTTCTATCAGCTGAAGATTTTTTTAAATCGTCATATTTTGTATAGGCTACCCGAGATGTACAGTAGCCCGCTGGTTTTCTGATTCAACATACTGTTATTGCGTCTGTCCACATATGATTGAAGTCTTGTACAACGATGTGACATATGAACTGAGAAAATACTGAGCCGTTCTTCCCAATATAAAACAGGTACTTTTGGGTGGTCATGAGCATGACTCATAGTCATTAGTGTTGGCTACTGAATGTATGATTCGAAGCAGTGTATCGATTCATTCAAGTGTCCGAGTGAATCGATTCACAGGAACGGCGAGCTCACGGCACATGATTCAGCTTACTCCCAGCGGACAGTGCTGAGTGGCGCACTCACTGGACGTTGACGGGGAGCCGAGCTTCCGCTGCAGCGAGACAGTGAATCAGTGAATCATGGCACATCGAAAGAATCGTGAACGAGCGCGGCTCAGTGAGACACATGATACACACGGCTCCTTATCGGCTCACTGGACACGCGGAGAGCCGAGCTTCCGCTGCAGCGAGACATACAGTGAGCCATGGCACATCGAAAGAATCGTGAACGAGCGCGGCTCAGTGAGACACAAGATACACACGGCTCCTTATCGGCTCACTGCAGTGAGACATACAGTGAGCCATGCTACACTGAAAGAATCGTATGCTATAATGGACTCTCGAGCTCAGCTCATTTGAAAAGAATACCCATTTGCATTCACTGCCCTCTTCTTACAGAATAGATGGATTTATTTGCAGTGTTAAAAAGGTAGTCACAACATAATTCTGAAGTAGCTAGTAAGTAGGTAGGCTATTAGGTTATACTATTTGTTAGTTTAATGAATCTTAGTATTATAACTTAGTTGACATTTGACAATTAAACTCGACTCTAGCCTGCCCTATGACTATGAGTCATGCTCATGACCACTCAAAAGTACCTGTTTTATATTTCATATGTCACATCGTTGCACACGACTTCAATCATATGTGGACAGACGCAACGACAGTATGTTGAATCAGAAAACCAGCGGGCTACTGTACATCTCGGGTAGCCTATACAAAATATGACTATTAAAAAAATCCTCAGCTGATAGAAAACTACTTTTTTTTTAAATGACTGAGCAAGTTGTCGTGCGGTTAATATCGCGTGGCTATGCGCTTGCATTCGGGGGATGGTGGGTTCGAATCCCACCGTCGGCAGCCGTTAAGATGGTTTTTCCGTAGTTTCCCCATTTTCACACCAGGAAATGCTGGGACTGTACCTTAATTCAGATCATGGCTGCTACCTTCTTAATCCTAACCTTTCCCACCTTGCGTCACCGGAAACCTTCGATGTATTAGAGTAACTAGCATTTTTTATAAGAAAGGAGTTCATAGTATGAAGACCAGATGGCAGCTGCGAGCACTGAATGCTGTTGCTGCTGTCTTACCAGCACATACTACACAGATGCAGTAGGAGCGGTGACCAATGAGCCGTGAATCGGATCACTCTATCGATTCAGTAACGTGAACGGAATCAAATGAATCGATTCAGTAAAATGAATCGAATGTCCCATCACTAATAGTCATAGGGCAAGCTAGAGTCGAGTTTAATTGTCAAATGTCAACTAAGTTATAATACTAAGATTCATTAAACTAATAAACAGTATAACCTAATAGCCTACCTACTTACTAGCTACTTCAGAATTATGTTGTGACAACTTTTTTTAACACTGCAAATAAATCCATCTATTATTTAAACCTCCCTGTAAGAAGAGGACAGTGAATGCAAATGGGTATTATTTTTAAATGAGCTGAGCTCGAGAGTCCATTATAGCATACGATTGTTTCAGTGTAGCGTGGCCTGGCTGCAGTGAGCCGATAAGGAGCCGTGCGTATCTTGTGTCTCACTGAGCCGGCTCGTTCACGATTCTTTCCGTGTGCCATGGGTCACTGTCTCGCTGCAGCGGAAGCTCGGCTCCCCGTCAACGTCCAGTGAGTGCGCCACTCAGCACTGTCCGCTGGGAGTAAGCTGAATCGTGTGCCGTGAGCTCGCCGTAACTATGAATCGATTCACTCGGACACTTGAATGAATCGATACACTGCTTCGAATCATGCATTCAGTAGCCAACACTACTAAAGGGGACCAAAATCCAGATCACCGACCCCTCATAATGGTACCAATCACTGGTAAAGCAGAGCCATGGTGTTCCTCCTATAGTGGTACTAATCACAGGTAACGTAGGCTCATGGTGTTTCTAATCCCAGGTAATGTAGACCCATGGTATGTCGCACACACTGGCGCCACTCACAGATAACACAAACCTGTGGAGTTTCGCACACGAGGGTACTACTCACAAGCAACGCAGAAGCATGGTGTTCCTCACATAGTGGGACTAATCACGGACGCCAGTATTCCCGTGGAGTTCCTCACTTAGTGGAACTAAGCACAGGCCAGGTATATTCAAGGTGTTACTCACATAGTGCTACTAATCATAGGCAATGTAGACCCACGGTGTATGATACATTATGGTAGCGCCGACAGGCAACACAAACCCATGGTGTTCCTCACATAATGGTATTACTCTCAGGCAACGCAAACCCATGGTTTCCATCACAGTGGTACTTATCACGGGAGCCAGTGTCTTTTCTCACAAAGAGGTACTGTTTTTTTTTTGCTAGGGGCTTTACGTCGCACCGACACAGATAGGTTTTATGGCGACGATGGGATAGGAAAGGCCTAGGAGTTGGAAGGAAGCGGCCGTGGCCTTAATTAAGGTACAGCCCCAGCATTTGCCTGGTGTGAAAATGGGAAACCACGGAAAACCATCTTCAGGGCTGGCGATAGTGGGATTCGAACCTACTATCTCCCGGATGCAAGCTCACAGCCGCGCGCCTCTACACGCACGGCCAACTCGCCCGGTAGGGTACTGTTTTAAGATTAAGTACAACTGGGCAACTGTCCTCTTTTAACACTAATCAGAGGAAACACGGAAGATCAGACACACTGATATTGCACAGTAGTTGGCATAGTTTGCCCTCTCCTCATACATTATAATACAGGAGGCACCAGTCCTCGTTAAGTACTGTAGGTGTTGTCTGCGCCTAGATATGAATCACATTCGGGACAATTTTTCTGTTACACGTGTAAACAGAGGATGACGCCATAAAGGTATGTCACGAAACTAATTGAATCCAATCCATATTACTTGATAATAAACAACTCCTTTATAGATCTTTGTATGGAAACATCAAGAATGTATTATAATATCCCGCTGTTGCATTACTGTGCGGCTAACAAGAGGGCGTTTTGTCCTTGTCAACTCTCTCCTCAACAAATAATGGAAATCGTGCGCAGAGAAATGAAGAACAATACTCAACTACATTCCACGACACGTTTCAGTTTACAACTGAATTTGGACTACTGCACTATAGTGCACTTCAATAACAGTTCTTATCTAGCACAGGTAAAGGTCCGACTTGTTGGCTGAATGGTCAGCGTACTGGCCTTCGGTTAGGAGCATCCCGGGTTTGATTCCCGGCCGGGTCGGGGATTTTAATCGCTTCTGATTAATTCTTCTGGCTCGGAGACTGGGTGTTTGTGCCCTACCAGCACCCTCCTCTTCACATTCACACAACGCACTACACTACCAACCACCACAGAAACACGCAACAGTGATTATATCCATCCATACAGGGTTGGCGTTAGGAAGGGCATCCGGCCGTAAAACAGGGCCAAATCCACATGTGCGACGCAGTTCACACCCGCGATCCCACGGGAGTGGGAAAAGCGGTAGGAAAAGAAGAGGTAAATTACATCGGGTATCAAGATACCAACATTTCTACAGTTTCGTATTCAATAACTTGATGTGCGATAAGTTATTACTATTATTATTATTATTATTATTATTATTATTATTATTATTATTTGATAAGATCAGTGCCCTCTATAATCAGCTATCATTAGATTATAATAGAATCAATGATCCGAAAACATATAAATCTACCGACACGAGACTGCCGTACTTGAATACTTCCAAATATCACCAGACATCCGGGATCGAACCTAATAACTTGGGGATCAGAAGGCCAGTACTCCACCGTCTAATATACACAACGCGCCCCATTTTCATCAACAGTCCAAACTTCTCATTCGACTTATCTGTCTATGCTATGGAAATAAACAAGAATAAAATTAATGAACGAATTCCAGGCACCGTAGAAAGTTAGAATTTTGTATCAAAGAATCTTATATCTCCCAGTAACCTAGAAAAATCTGAAACACCCAAAACGTTCCGAAGAAGCCGAGCTGGAATGGGATTTTGCTATCAAGGCTCAGAAGGAAAACACCGTAAACGCGCAAGCCTTAGAATTTTTCAACCAGTTCGAAACTTTTCTCCCAAGCGATGGTGTATGGATTTCATGGACCCAACATTTTTTCTGGAAGGCCAAATTGCAAGTTTAACACCAAACTTCGATAAAGTGAAAAAAGGAAAATGCACCGAGACTTTGAGGAGATACTAATACATGGAAGTCGAAACGTAGCGATTCATAAATGAATGTATAAATATGAACATAAACTGAGGAAAAGGTCAGGAGGAGAAGTGTGAAAACATAAAAGGTGTGGAAACTTGCGGATGAGTCATATACACAGCGTCCGCGATTTTCGACTTATTTTGCATTATTAAATCCTGCCCACATAATCGTTTCATTCTCACTTCAGTATTTGCAGAACAAACTGACCGTTATATATACGACTGGAATCAAGAGTACAATTCCCTCACACACCACTTCCCTAAATTCTATTCAATATAAAAACTTCGCTTTGACTACGAAAATTCACGATTGCCTTGACCTCAAAAAATCTATGTTTGGCTTATTCTTATTCAAAAAACTAGCGAATGTACCCGTGCTTCGCTACGGTATTCTACATTGTATTCGAATATCGACGTAAATAGTGTACATGCAGTAAATAAGATTGTTTTAAAATTGCATGTCTCTTAGCGTTATCCGAGAAAGAGCATGGGGAGGTCCCCGTACGTTGTTTCCAATGTAAAAAGTTTGTTATGTATTTGTGATATAACGGCAGGCTCACTTGTCTACTGCCATTCACAATCGAGTTGGGAAGTTTACATTATAATTGCAGGCCCCATTGCCTACTACGCGGACAGAATCGATTTGGGGAGTATCGTTAAAATGGCAGCCCCCTTTCCTACTTCCAGACATTACAGTTGAGGAGTTTTTATTATAATGGCAGGCAATTACCCTACTCTCACTCGAAGTTGAGTTGTGCAGTTATCATTATAATGCCAGGTCCATTTTCTTACTTCCAGCTACCTTACTGCCAGTCACACCAAGTTGGTGAGTTTCCATCAAAATAGCGGGCCACTATGCCTAATGCCAGTCACATTTTAGATGAGGACATTTCTTTATAATGGCGGGCACCCTTGCCTACTGCCAAACACAATCGGGTAGGGGAGTTATAAACAAAACTGCATGCTCACTTGCCTTCTGCAAGTCAAATCGAGAAGGGAACTATTCATTACTATTGTAGGCCTTCCTTACTAATGACAGTTACACAGGAGTTGGAGAAGGAACCCTTTCAATACTGCCAGTCAAAGTGCGTGTGGGGAGTACTGATTGCAATAGCAGACCCACCCTTTCTCGATCGCTACAAATCGACATCAGTGAATATATATAGATCGACATACGAAAGTATATGCGTGTTTACAATATTGAAGACCTTCATTTACAGATTAACTGCTACTAAACGTACGTCATATCGACAAAGGATTATACCATAAGACACGCCGGATTTAGTGGCCTAAATGGCTGGTCCTATGATATGTCATCTATTCTTGGGTCAGATTGAGTTAGAAACGTGGAACAGGGTAACGTTTTTGTAAGATTATCTCACATTACGTTACTTTTCGGATAATTATGTGACAGCTACATACATAGCATTTGGCTCACATATGGCTACTGGGTGGGCCAATTTTCGTGAAGAGTTTGATGATTCTGTATTTCATATGAGTAATCGAAAGTATGAATTATGCTGTGAAAATTCCAAATTGACTTAACATCGATTAATAGAGAAAAATCAAACGTAAAATGTATACAGATACGGCAAAAAGTCATAAGACCAAGGTTGTAGATCATTCCAAATTGAACGGAGATTGTGCAATCTGTTATGTGATAGGAATTTCCGAAGGTCTGCACCATCATAAAAATTGCCTGCATATTTCGATATTCTTCGGGGATAAAAAGTGAAAAATTTAATGATCTTGGATGTTTTCCGTTCGTTACAGGCTAAAACGTATAATTTTGTCAAATTTCAATTATCTTCTTTTTCTTCTGGCAAATTATGCCGCAATCTGGATTTTGGGCGAGGCGGGTAAAAATTAGGACTTTCAGGAAACTAAACCAAAAATTATGGAGATGGTCATTATTACCCCTTAAACGGAAAGCTGTACGAAAATTTCGCCAAAATAGTCAGTGTAGAGGTACACAGTCGTTACGATTTGATTTATATTGATAAGGAATCAACTCCATGTAAAACACCTTTTGGGCTATGTCCGCTGGACTTAACCTGCAAAACTGACCATTCATGATATCTCCCTTATTAATCCTCCTGACGAAAAAATGCACATGAAAAAAGGTTTAGAGGTGGAATTCCATCACGTTTGGTCGATTTCCAGTCAGGTTGGTCTTGTTCTGTATATATTGTGGAGGAGTAAAATCACCATTTCGGTTCCCTATAGACCGCCAGACCATCCCGGAACATGAAATCTTATTTACGTTTAAAACCTACCTTTGGACAGGTGGATGCTAAATATAAATTTTGGTTTGAATGTCTTCAGTAGTTTTCAAGTTGTAAGGAATACGCTTTACACGCACCCGCGCGTGAGTTAAGTCCGATGGGACTTGTACAGAAAAACGGTCCGTTAATGAAAAAAAATGAAATGGCGTATGGCTTTTAGTGCCGGGAGTGTCCGAAGACAAGTTCGGCTCGCCTGATGCAGGTCTTTTTTTATTTGATTCCCGTAGGCGACCTGCGCGTCATGATGAGGATGAAATGATGATGAAGACGACACATACACCCAGCCCCCGGGCCAGCGAAATTAACCGATTAAGGTTAAAATTCCCGACCCTGCCGGGAATCGAACCCGGGACCTCTGTGACCAAAGGCCAGCACGCTAACCATTTAGCCATGAAGCCGAACTCCGTTAATGATATCTCCGTTATTAATCCTCGTATCGAAATGATGCACATGAGAAAAAAGGTTTAGAAATTAATTTCTACCAAGGCAGGTAGATTTAAATTAACTTTGGTTGTGTATATTTTGTGGAAGTGCAAAATCACTGTTTCGGTTTCGTATAAACCTCCAGTCAGTTCAGGGATTTAGAAACAATATTTGCCCTAAAACCTATCAAGGACAGGTGTATATTCTAAATATGAGTCTTGGTGGAAATACATCCAGTAGTTTGTAGCACTCGCGTACATACGGCGTAATTAAGGAAGAAAATAATATAGTTAAGAAAGTTGAAAGTAATAGAAAATGGATTATAACTGAGGACACCCGGATAACGACAAATATGTAAATGCCAATGAATGTATTGGAAAATCAAATGCCCCTCAATAAATTATGCTAGTGTGAGTTATGGATATAATAAAGCGGTAACAGAGGAGAAATTTAGGTCCACTGATTCCTAGGTAAACAAATAATAAGATGATTGATGGTGTTATTACTTAATCTATTCGAGGGCGGTTATAACATCCAACGATATTCCGCCAATATCCCTCGGATAGGCCGATTGACGCCTCTCTTGCCTTCTACCCAAGGAACAACCACGAATGTAAAATCATAATGAGGAAAATGTCAATACGTTACTTCCCTGCTGGCATGCAGAGACGTTGCCATGGTAACCTGTAGGTTCGTTGTCGGTCTGTCGGTCACTCAATGCAGAGCATGATACCAGCGGAAAACTGTAAATTTCTCCGTCATGTGAAGAGTAAGGTAAATTATGAACATAACGAAAGTTGTTTATAATGAAGAGACGTTTCACGTACGGTAAACGAAGTTTACAGAAAATCAATAGTATAAACCCCCGTCTATTCAAAGATTTTAAAATAATATGCATATTGAAACCTTCCCCAGTATGAGTATACTCTAAATATTAAGTTTGGTTGAGATCTCTCCAGCCGTTTTGATGTGATGGTGGAAAAACCATTCTGGTTTTCCTATAAACCCCCCGTGTATTCAAATATTTTAAAATGATATGCATATCGAAACCTTCCCCGGGATGAGTATACTCTAAATATGAAGTTTGGTTGAGATCTATCTGGCCGTTTCGACGTGATGGTGGAACAGACAAACAGACAGACAAACAGACAAACAAACAGCGGACCCCCTACAATTTTATTTATATAGATTTTCAAGCCAATTACTCATTCCATTCTTGCACTCTTTACCCGACCAAATAGTCTTCTATTTAAGATAAATTTCGTCTATTTAATTATTTTATTTATTTATTTATTTATTTATTTATTTATTTGTATATATGTTTCGGAAATAACACTATACAATAATAATCTTTCGGAGAGGAACAAGAAAGAGAAAGCGAGTACATCCTGGTAATTAAAGGACAAAATAAGCATAAGAAAACAATTCAACTAGTAATGGGAAGAAGCAGTTCACCTCTGGAAACTAGTTCATTCTCTCTGTCCCAAGAAAGAACTACTTCGCGAACTACTTCAAAATGTGTAACTTTCCCGCCAGAGTACTCTGCAACCGCTTAAGTAGTTCGCAGCGAACAAGTTACTTCCCATTCCCTTCACACTCGTGAAGTTCTACAGTTCGCGAAGTAGTTCTCGAGAGACAGGCGAACACTTCACAGTTCATTCGTTATGTTCTTTGGTCTGTGTATATATAATTCGCGAAGTAGTTCTCGAGAGACGAGTAAACACTTCACAGTTCGTGGGAGTGAAGTAGTTCCCGAGAACTAGTTCGTTCGCGAACTAAATTCAACCGAAAGCGTTAAATGTTAATAAAAACAATAGATGAACTCAAATAGAAGAAACGAATCAAACGCCCATGCCCTTGGTACAATGATAATTATAACAACAATAATAATTATTATTATTATAAAAATGGAAACCAAATAAAGAAATATTAAGGCATCTGCCAAATACTTGGTTAAGTGACTTGTTAACTATGGCCTTCACCAGATCGTCCATTGTGCAGCTCAACGAAAACCTGCTTAAATTTCGGTTGAACCTTCTGGTCCAGGAACATCAAGTATGAATAAGATCCATACGGCGAGAATGGCTCTTCTCAGAGCCAAAATTCATAAGGATTGAAGCTATGAACAGGAAAAGATTATCTGCATGAACTCCGTCAAAGAAAAGGCCTACTGTATGTACAAGGGTATCGCCAAAACACAATATGTATCTCCCTCAATATTTTAAATATTTAACACACTATGTAATACACTATTAAAGATGCAAACCGTTTTTAAGGAGGTCCTGGGGACTTGCGTGGACAACTCGTGGCTCGTAACTAGTCACGACGCTGTTTTCCACGGAGACAAATTAATCCTTGTACTTACTGAACTCCATCTCCACCCACAAGGAAGTACAACTTGCACATGTCAGATGTAAAGAACTGTTCTGTAATTCATGGCAACTCCTAGTGGCTAAAAATTGTAAATCAAGTGATATGTTTTAGTCCACGACTTCTAAGAACATGCACACATTCCTCGTAGGTAGTACACTCGAACAACGATTTGTCTGCACCGAACAAAACATACGAGTGAAGGCTATTGTTCATAGAGCTAGCAGAAATCACAAGCTATCCTCCTTCAATGAATTTCTGGATGGTTTCATGTTAAATGGAGTCAAGTGGTATTTCTATTCAAAAAAGAGTTAATGACACTGAACCAAAGCTTAATCACGCTTTTTCTAATGCCAGAGAACTATGCTATTGCTAACCTGGTGCAGACCTTGAAAGGCAGAATCTCCGACGAGGATGGATGTATCTGCCGTGTATAGGAAACTGTGTTATTGTGGTGGAGAGTAGTGTTATGTGTGAAGACTTTTACCTGAAGCGTGGCATTGTATAAAAGTGAAATATGGACAGTAACGAGCTGAGAGAGAAAGAGAATAGAAGCCTTTGAAATATGGTGTTGCAGATGAATGCTAAAGGTGAGATGGGTAGATCGAATCACGAACGAAGAGATACTGAATCGAATTGATGAGAGAGGACACATCTTAAGGCACCCATGGCTTGCTCAGTTTGTTTTTGAGTGCGTCAAAAACGGCAGGAGTAGACCAAAGCATGAGTATGGCAACCAGATTAGAATAGATGTAGGATGTAGTATTTACGGAGAAATGATAAGGTTAGCTCAGAACACAGTGACATGGAGAGCTGCATAATACTAGTCCAATGACTGATGACCCAAACAGCAACCTTACTACATATCATAATAAGTTATGAGTGTGAAATAATGAAGTTCACTATGATTAATATATAAATAGTAAAATAATTAAAATTGAACATTCTCTTACTATTAGGAAATTACTCCATACTACAACAATACTATGAGTTCATATTGTAAAAATTAAGTTGTAGCTATGTGCCAACGTTTTCTCTGTTTTGCCGAAAGCACAATGTCAGTTGGTTCTCTTTGGCATACGACGAACCATATCTAATGAAGAGGTAATCACATTAACAAGGTTGTAAATAAAGATTACAGATCTCCTCATATGGTTATGAGGGTCATTAGGATTAATAGTAAGGATGTAAAAGTGAGGGCATAAAAGTCACTGATCGTAGAACTGGAAATGATTCAAAGGAAAGCAGCACGATTTGTTCTGGGTGATTTCCGACAAAAGAGTAGTGTTGAAAAGATTTTTCAAACTTTAGGATGCTACGATTTGGAAATAAGGAGACAAGCTGCGCGACTGACAGGTATGTTCCAAGCTGTCCATGGAGAGATGACGTGAAATGACATTACTAAACCTATACAACTGAGTGGAGGTTTTAAATGTAGGAAAGATCACAATACGAAGAAAAGACTTGGAATTCAAGAGGGCAAACTTGGGCAAATATTGTAGAAAGAGGAATTAGGGACTGTAAAAATTGTTCGACAAATTTTCAACTTCTTTAAAATAATAACTGATGGGTATCTGCCACGTAGATGACAGCATTAAGGCTCCTTTCACACGGTCCCCTTGCTTTCCACGCCACGCCACGCCACGCCACGCCACGCCAACTTATCAGACACTGTTTATCCTTGTCGTCCACTTCCGGCAACTTGCTGGCAACTTTTTTTAGAGCCTTATTACACAGGGCAGCCAGGTCGCGCAGCCACTCATCGGGCATGGACTGTTATGGAAGTTATTACTCGAGGGCAGCTAGTCGCGCGACCACACTTTGTTGACCTTGAGGTTTCCCTACCCGGCAACCAATCTGGCGACCACTGGTGGTGGCCGGGCGTTGAAATATATGGGGCTTATTACACAAGGTAGCCAGAGACCGGCGGCCACAGTTTAATTACGTATAGCCACGTGTTACTGCCCACTGTTTTGTTGACGGCAAGTGTTGTCGTCTGCACAAAGCTCATCAAAAAGAGTATAGTACAACCCTTTAGACTGTCTCAGAATAGGATGCACACGCATCTTTCTTTTCATTCTCCTCCTCTTCTTCATCAATAGTACAAGGAGAAGCATATACTAATCACTCATCTCAACTAGTCAATTAATAAAGTAAATAATCGAACTCACGAACACTCGTGTCTTCATCACTGGTCAAACAGACACTGAGCAACATGGAACTGTCTGGCTCCTCCACCAGTCGCTCCGCTCAAGACAGGTCGGGCAGCCATGGCTGCGCGACCTGGCTGCTCTGTGTAATAAGGCCCTTAGTGTCGGTTTGATTCTGGACCATGGACGCGAACGTTATCCTTGGGATTTATATTCTTACGAAAGGAAGATTGAGGTGAAAGAAGAGTACTAAGGTTCATTGGGTCCATCCATTGAATTCATATCACCTAAGACGATGAGCTCATTTTTTTCTTCTAGATGAACGTACCAGTAATCCAAAAATGTTCTTCAATTACTTTTGGATGAATGGGAATTTGTTTGATGAATTGTTGTTAAACCTTGACGCAAGTTTACAGCGTCAGGACACCAACATGAGAAAATGTATTCTACGAATATTTTGAACAAAACTTCGAAATTGTGATGCTCACAATGTTGACCGTTTGAACGACTGATTTAGTGAGCTTTCAGAACGGCCTTGCCACCTACACCTAACTTCTGTATATAAAACATTGGTAGTTCTCACGGATAAGAAAATGTTATTATGTAGTTTAATTAGAAGTAATTCTTTTGAAATAAAGACTGCTGAAAACCTTGATTAATTATTTTTCAACGACCTATGTTATTGTAATATTGAATAAATAGTTAACATAACACACACAGCCTATTACTGTAGTTATCAACTTCTCTCTCTCTGGTCGTCCATTTCGGCAAAATTTGGAATCGCTTCATGGGAAACTTCATTCCACTTTTCAAGCTATTAATTTTATTTGAATAGTCTGTCGTTCTTAAATCCCTCAGACAAGGACGATTTTGTACTTCTGTTCACTTTTCAGCATCTATGAATGGAACCGACATTTTGAAACCATATCTTCGAACTTGTGGCGAACACAAAATGTTGACCGTCTGAACGAGCTAATCTGATTAAGTCAACTTCCGGTCGCCGAGAGTGGAAGACACTTCAGGCAGGCCGGTTGACAGCAGCCTGCTGTTGACGAGAGTGTAGGGAGGTTGCGCCACACGAAGTGTCTCATGTGAATGCTACGGCGGCTACAATCGCACCTTGGAAAACGCACCTTAAGGCCGCTTTCATACGAAACATTTACTGGCGGCGATCGGTGGCGGCAGCAGATCGCCTGTACGGAAAAACTCCCCATTCCCAGTCGATAAAATGGTATCTATGAGTGAGGAACTGCTTCTGCTTGCTTTGCTAATCCATTTTTTTTTTACAATTTGCTTTACGTCGCACCGACACAGATAGGACTTATGGGAACGGTGGGTCAGGAAAGACCTAGGAATGTGAAGGAAGTGGGTTCGAACCCACTGTCTCCCGGATGCAAGTTCACAGCTGCGCACCCCTCACCGCACGGTCAACTTGCCCGGTACTTTGCTAATCCAGAAGAAAAAGAAATAAACGCACGGCAAGAGCAATGCAGGTGCATCCTATGCTCTCAGGAAAACTGGAGAGAGTTCTTTATCACACTTTGCTTACCGATTTGTGTGCTGACGAAAGAAACTTTTAATTACTTCCGGATGTCTAAATCATCGTTTGACGAAGATACCTTGGCAGTAGATGGATTGTTTGAAATGGACCCTGCTTTAGGACCTACATCAAGGCTTGCCAGCAATTTACGAGACAAGTTTGCCAACTACTTTGTTAGTGAGGAAGGTGCAGTTTCATGACAAATGGGTCGTATTTAGAGATGTAAATATTGTGTCGAATACTATACAGATCATAGATGGACACCAAAAATACAATCGTACTTTACATGCGTTCCGTAATTTTTAATTTGCCAATGGGCTCTTTTTAATAACATTAGTTTTATCTTTCATTCTATTGCTATCTTGTTTACCATATAAATCTCCTGCATGATTAAAACGTATCACTACAGTAAAAATAATTGAAGCAAATAATGAATGAAATACTCTTTTCTGAATATACTCTCTAATTTACGGAAGTGTCTTGCTAAACTGGGTTTTCTTGTAACAACAAAAGGTACGTAAAATATAAGGAAAACGCTTACCTTTCTCGTTTCTCTCTGCTGGTGTTTTGTCATCAAACTCGGGGAAGAACCTCAATATAATGCTATGCCATGAATTTCTTCTATCACTTTAGTTTCCATGCTCACCGACTGAAGCGTTCCAAATCGCGGGATATTTTTCAACTTCATATATCAGGTCTTACGTGTTCACTTGTTCACCTATTAATCTAATAAGGCTACTTCTTTCCACGTTTGCACTCTTACCTGACGAGGAACGCAGTAGCCTCGTTACACACAACTTCCTCAATTACACGAAATGGATCAAATTGGAGTGGACAGTGAGAAGTAGCGGCAACTTGGTGGCACAGTGTGAAAGCAATGCTTTACCTCGAGTGGCGGCGACTCCAAGTTGCGGCCGCTAACTGCGCGAGTGAGCGACTGTAGGCGACTGTTTCTCGGTCCCGCAACTGCAGTCGCCACGTGTGAAAGCTCTCATACAAAATAACACTCCGCTGTAAGTTGTCGCCACCGATCGCCGCCACTATTCGCCTCGTGTGAAAGGGCCCTAAGGTGGAGTGGAGTGGAGTGGAGTGGAGTGGCGTGGAAAGCAGTGGATCGTGTGAAAAGAGTCTAAATGCAGATGAGTGGTGATGTGCAAGGAGACATACTTCTGTTTACTAGTCTGTGGACCATGGATTTCATAGTCTCAAGAAAACAACGCACGGCATTTTCGTGAGTTTCACTGCCTCCGGTGTCCGAGGTCAGTAGGTGTCAATTTGTTAGTCAACAATGACAAATAAATGCAATCTTTGTTGAACAGGGCCTATAAAACCAGAAGACTTATTTTCATTGTGAAAGCATAACCTATATCATAGCCAAATGACAAAAAATTCGCATGCAACATGACAGTCCGTAAGAGAAACGGCTGCGTGCTGCCACCCACATTGCTGTGAAATGCTCTGTAGATAGATTTGCATAGTATCCCCTCTTGTTGGGGATATATCTTAAAGCCATACCCGCTTCGGCCTCAGTCCTAACCTTTTCCTCTCCCGGCGTTCTTTTTCTGCGTTACTTTGAAAACGGAATGTGAATTGAAACATCTTAATCTTGAGGGCTTGACAGACAACTTCTAACCATATTATAGGGAAGGATCCACCTTTCAATACTCCGTAGTAAAAAGTAGTTACAACCTGTTTAATGGGACCGGTTTCAACACATTTAGAGTGTCATCATCAGCCAATTAGCGAAGAACTTAACAATAACTAACATATTAAACATAGGCAAAATATTAACATTGTATCACATCGTGGCAATTCAGTTAATGTTCAAAACACAATAATCACAGTCAAGAGAGTAAAGACCTATCTGTGTCGGTGCGACGTAAAAAAAACTACACACTTCTTTCTCCCTAGCATACAGAACGTGTTAGTCTCATCAGATAAGCTCACAATTACCTGTTCCACTCCGTCCTAGGTCATATCGGGACATTTTCCCTTAAATTTTACACACACTCAGGAGTCAAACCCAAAGCTTCCGAGTCAGCAGTTTATAATGTTACCATGAAAGTAATCGTGGTCGGTCAACTCCTAATATGTTACTCAAATGAAATGAAATGCTAAAGGAGGAACATATTGGCCAGGAAGATAGGAGTGACTATTGTGTTGCAATTGAGATGTCTTGTTTCTTTGTCCTGCTCTTTTGGGATTCATGAATAGAAGCTACAGCTTGGTTCAATTAAAGTTAGCAAACGTATTCCATTTTCTTCGAAGCTCAATTCAGTACGAGTGGTAATTTATTTATCATGTCTTTAAGTACATCTGCCTACATGTCAGCAGACAATAACTACAGTCTCACAGTCATAACAGCTAATGGTATATGCTCATTTTTAATTTTAAAAGGTAAGTGCGGTCTCTTGTACTTCATGGAGGGGCCAGAAGTGGGAGTAAAGGCCAACATGATGGAATTTATAAATATAATATTGTTGTGGTTGCTTCCGTTTCAAGAACAAGGACCTTAATTCATCAGTCTTACATGAACCGAAACTAATACCCTGTGTTAAAATCATGTCTGCATCGCTGCGTTATTTATTCAGGTATTGGATTCGGACAACTTTTCATACAATCGTAGTAGTTCCCTTAAGTGAATCAGTCTATTTGTTAGGAAAAGAGGGTTTCACTTATAATAGTGAATTTGCCAAGCACCAGGCGAAAACTTTTCAATTATATCATTGAAATAAGAATATAACTATAGAATTTCCTGATATGAACGTGGAAATATCTATATCCATGCTATTTATTTTACACACACAGGTATCACGGCGACGATGGGAAACTACGGAAGACCATCTTCAGGGCTGTCGACAATGGGGTACGAATCCACCATCTCCCGAATGCCAGCTCACAGCTACATGATCTAGACAGCGTCCCCAACTTCCTAGGGGGTTGTGGAAAACTCCCAGATGTCAGTAATAATAGTAATATACGTTTTTAATAAAATAGTTTCATGAAATTTAAAACTCTTCATATCATACATTAAACATTCCCTTTTTAGAATATCATTTTGCATAATGTGTCATGTTCTAAGACTAAGACTGTATAACTGAATGTGTTACTTTGTGTTAGGCACCACTGTAAAATAATTATTAATGTAGTAACTGTATGTTTTTATTGTATTACCAACTTTGTACTGTTTGGGCAGTTCAATGTATTCTTTGTATAGTCTTTTTTTCAGTTAATGTCTAGTAGTGTAACTACTAATTGTACTGTACTGTATATTTTGAACATTGTAATGGGGCGAAAGCCTGCTACGTTCATCATTGAATAAATAATATAGTAATAATCTACGAACTTTCTTTTTTTTTTGCTTTACGTCGCACCGACACAGATAGGTCTTATGGCGACGATGGGATAGGAAAGGCCTATGAATGGGAAGGAAGCGGTCGTGGCCTTAATTAAGGCACAGCCCCAGCATTTGCCTGGCATGAAAATGGGAAACCACGGAAAACCATTTTCAGGGCTGCCGACAGTGGGGCTCGAATCCACTATCTCCCGATTACTGGATACTGGCCGCATTTACGCGACTGCAGCTATCGAGCTCGGTCGAACTTGCTTTAGTATTCTTTGTCGTTAGGGCCTACTGAAGAGCACGGGGATCGTATCTTTCGTCACTTGGGCCTTCTGTTTTCTTCTATTCGAGTACTCCATTTTCTGGCCGTGAGCCAACTTTCTTTCCTCCATCCACGTAAGTCTGCTGGTCTCCGTGTTCTTCATACTAGTGAGTGACGTTGGAAAAATTCCCCGGGGGATGGCTTGCCGAAACTGTGGACAGTCATATGGAATCATTCGGGATACCCACCGAAGAGATACACTTGGTCCTGGATGCCTATCATCTACCTACCACAGCGAAGATTCTGTTGGTAAGTCTGCAGGAGTACATGCAGGTTAGTTAGCCATAGAAGACTAGGCGTCTTTTTCCTATACATGTGGCGATCTCTTCCTGATGTTCGTATGGCTCATGGTTGTGTCGAATTCTGTATATGCCTCCCTCTTCTCCTACGGATCCCTGTATTCTCCTCGAGATGTTCCTTTCCTTGAGTTCTAATTTCCTGAGAGAGCCTTTCTTGGTCATCACGAGACACTCAGAGGCGTAGAGTACACATGGTTTTACTACTGCATTATAGTGCCTGAGTTTTCGGTGTCAGAAGCCACACCTGTCTTAAAATTCCAATATTAAGATAAGTAAAACATAAAAGGTTTAGCTGGTACTATAAACAGTCACATCATTGCCGTCAATGATAGGTTATAAAATCTCTATACAGAGAATATACATTAAATGGCCAGTATTTTGCCACATCATATCCTTCAGGTGTTGCCCTTCATCGTACACTTAGCTTGGACATAATCTACAAGCAGGAAGGTGATGCATTGTTTGTTCTTCCCAGCCAATCACACAGCGGCAGTGTGTCAAGTGTATCACCATTTTGTCAAATTCACCTTGGACCTATCTACACCGCATCGGAACCTGTTCAGTGTTTTCCACGAAGTCCATCCATTGTCAGGTACACGCGAGCACAGAAATGGTGTCCCGGTATAAACAAAACATGGTATACCCCCACCTCCACGCTTAACGCATTGCTGCAGGTAGACAGCCCGCTACAAGACTGCTGTGATTGAAAGGAGCACAGTGATGGATGTATAGGAATACACACACTGTGCCTTCAGCACTACCCGTTCACTCCCTCCCCACCTTTTCGGTACTGGAGTGGCCTTCGACACTACCCCCTTCACTCCCTCACCTTCTTTTCTGTACTGGAGTGGGGCAGTGTTGATTGTTTACGTCGGGACACCATTTCTGTGCTTGCATGTACTAAATGTAAACGTTCATAAGGAATAATCCAGTCTCCAAGATCTTGAACTCTCCTTTTCCATTATACCACTCTGATTTTTCTAAACTGAAGGTAGTAAACGTCTAAATTGCAATAGTGAAATAAGTTACTGACCGAAGATTATTTGAAATGAAAAATCTTTCGCCTTCGTCTGGGTCCCTTTTCCTCACAGAAGGTTGGCGACCATGAAGATGTAATTAATCTTATTTTTTTACGTCGCACCGACACACCGTCTTATGGCGACGATGGGGCAGAAACGGGGTAGAACTGGGAAGGAAGCGAACATCGCCTTAATTAAGGTACAGCCCCGGCATTTGCCTGGTGAGAAAACAAGTAAACACGGAAAACCATCTTCAGTGCTGCCGACAGTAGGGTTCGAACCCACAATCTCCGGAATGCAAGCTCACAGCTGCGGGTTCCTAACCACACGGCCAGCTCGCTCGGTGTACTTATTCATATTTCGATCTTCTTTTATCAGGTTTGCCATATCGGTGATATCCAAGCGTTGTCGGAGGTTCTGTGCCCAGGATAATCATCTCCATCCATGTCCACGTTTCCCTCCTACCTTCTATTCCATGATCCGTTTTATCAGTTGTACTGTCGTTTTGGAAGACGTCATCGAAACAGGCCGGCTTTCCTGCGTTTGCACAATTCTCCGCACGACGCATGAACCTCTTGCTGTGATCCGTAACATTCTGTAGATGGTAGCAATAATTGTTCTCTGATATCCTCAATCAGAAGCCTCGATTTCGTATATATGCGCATTCGTCACTACTTTTTTCCATCCCTCGTAACTGGGATAAGCATAATAATTTTTTTATGTGAATATGATTTGTAGTAGGTGTCCTGCTTCGACCAGTCCCATGAATCAGTCAGGTATTCTTGGGTACATAGAGTCACCCTGGTTCAGTTTGGTTAAGTGAAACTCTAGTGTGAAACAACAAATGTACAAACCTGTGGTACACACATCCCTATACGGGTCTTCGCCAGTCAAGACGATTGGTGTTCTGCTAGACAGTCTGAAAACACTGTCACAGTGCCATGTAGTTAGCGTGACGAAATCCTAAATCGTACAGTCTAGCTATAATAGGCAGGTTCTCTCCCTTACATAGCAGATAGCTCTTAACAGGATTCATGCGACTGGTCGAAGCTGGACAATTACTACAAATCATATTCATCTAAAAAATCCTTCAGCTGATCCCAGTCACGGGGACTGAAAAGAAGGTAGTGGCAAGATACGCATATATACGAAATAAAAAGAGAGAGATTCTATATTGAGGATATCCGAGAACAATTACTGCCGCTTATGCAGCAGTCTTGCAAGAGAGAATAGAAAAAAGAGAGGAAGTTAGGAGCAATATTTATGCGACAAGACGCCATGGTTACGTCAATATGGAAAGAGGAGGATACAACCTTAGACATGTTGTCACGCGTTTTGCGTTGCACGGCTTCTATTACAAGATTTGTGCGGTGAAACACTATCGCACACCAAACGAAACGTGTATCTGTGAATTCTGAAAGCCCACTGAGACAGATATCATTTAATGTTCTCTAGTAAGAGAACCGTACCATTAAGCACTTTCTGTGTATAATACTTTGCACATTGTGCAAATACATTATTGTACGAAGTAATTTATTTTGGAACCACTGCCGGGTTTGTTGATGTCCGCGACGGCTACCGGTTAAAGTATGGCATCTCGTGCATGGAGTATTACCTAGGTTGGGGAACAGATCGAAGTCACAAGAACTCATGTCCGGAGAACAGAATGGATGCTTCAGGACCTCCCACCTCTACCATGCCGACAATTCCCTTACAAGAAAAACATTGTAACAGCGGATATTGCCGTGCAGGATAACGGGCGGATACATTGGAAAATGGGCCATTTCCTGCGCACTGCAGGTCGAGGATAATGTTCTAGAAACCAGTGGCAGGATGCAATATTCACTGTTTAGTTTGCAGTAACTGCATATTGCAATATGAAACCCTGAACATCACACGCCACTATCAGTATCGCCATTCCTGCTTACGTATGCAGTTTTTGGGTCGGAGTGTACTCAGGAGGTAGGGTAGAATCCATGGCAGCTCTAACACTACAAAAAAAAAAATCCTTGGACGAATCGTGAATCGAACCTAGGACCTCCAGGAATGAGGGGGAGAGACTACATCTAAGCCACGGGACGGGTAGACAATATAATCTCTGACTTCCTATTCAGTGTATCTATGAAGAATCCGTGGGTTTTTATAACATTCTCTACCGGGCGAGTTGGCCGTGCGCGTAGAGGCGCGCGGCTGTGAGCTTGCATCCGGGAGATAGTAGGTTCGAATCCCACTATCGGCAGCCCTGAAAATGGTTTTCCGTGGTTTCCCATTTTCACACCAGGGAAATGCTGGGGCTGTACCTTAATTAAGGCCACGGCCGCTTCCTTCCAACTCCTTGTCCTTTCCTATCCCATCGTCGCCATAAGACCTATCTGTGTCGGTGCGACGTAAAGCCCCTAGCAAAAAAAAAAAAAATAACATTCTTCGATCATACTGAACACAATCTGATCTCCAGTGAGCTTAGTGATACAAGATACAGGGTGTCCAAAAAGTAACTCTGTAGTGCAGCGTAGAGAACATTATGAACGACATGGTTGTTTCATCTGTCCGAATACGTTGACAGTCAACTCCGACAACTCCCACAAGTGGAACAAAATACCTCGACACAATCATAAAATCGGGGTATTATGTTCCTTAAGTCAGCAGCGTGTTATTGGTCCAATTTTCTTTCGCAAAACCATCGACGCAGAATGTTACCGCGCTGAAATTCCGGAACCTTTCATGGTCCATTTGAATGAGCGTGAGGTTCCAGAGGGCTGATTCCAACAAGACGGGGTAGTTGCACTCTCCATAAAGCGTTGAACAATACGCAGCATCGAGTGCAGACATGTCCGTAGGCTTCAGGAGGACATTATAACTACTCCAGTGGAGACAACAGCACTGCCGTATCACTTCAAATTTCAATTTCACAGTTACTTTTAGGATACCTTGCATAAACTGTTGACAGATAAAGATCAACGATCATAGGCGAACAGAAGTTGGCGGCAAAGCCCTCTCGGGCCTTGGTTTTAAAAGCGATCGCTGCTCAATTCGAAGGCCTGCAGATTAGCGGGTGACACGTGGTCAGCGCGACGTATCATCCCGGCTGTTATTAGACTCTCTAGCGGGACCGTTATCTCACCATCAGGCAGCTTCTCGATACTCCTCATGTAGGCGGAGTGGACCTCTAACCAGCCCACGGACCCAGATAAAAATCCTTGACCTGGTCAGGAATGGACCCCGGGACATCCCAGCAAGAGGCAAACTCACATACCCTAAACTGCACGACCAGTCCTAAGCAAGGAGAAGGAAGTCAAATCCAATTAATGAGTGGGGAATGTACGAGTACTTCACACGCACACATCATAAGCTAAATATAGCTACAGACGGAAAGTGGGGGGACATTTCGTGGCCTTCTTCACGATATTAAACTGCATCAAAAAAAGAAAGTGTAGTCGTTATTCCGTAGTTGGATCTTGTTATGCTTTGTTTGCCTGCAAATAAACTAGCATACGACATAATCAAAGCCACTAAATCGCGGCAGACAGATTAAAAGAATGATCTCAATTCGTCGTTTCAACAGATACATTCCATCACAATCGAAATTATACGTCAAAAAATACTTATCTTGTATCTTTAATGGTTTCATTGCTGTGACAAGGAAATAAATTACATTTAAGAACACGTCTACAACGTTGTATTGAACATAAAATAGTCCCTAGTAGATTCATGGCGCAAATTTATTTATGATGTAGTTCTTACATTCGCGCAGACGTAGGGTAAATAAGGTATCTTCAAAAAATCTATACTAGAAACATGACGTGTTCGTGTCATGCACTTGGGTGCAAGTTCTTTTATATTTAAGTCGATACATTAATTTCATGACCGAATTCACTACGCGGTTTGGGTCTCGCAGCTATGAACTTATATTGGAGAGATAGTGGGATCAAAACCCGCTGTCGACAGCCCTGAAGATGGTTTTTCATGGCTTCCCACATTCACACCAGACAAATCCTGGGGCTGTATCTTAATTTAAGATCACGGTCGCTTCCTTTCCATCCCTAGCTCTTTTCTATCCCATCATCGCCACAAGATCTCTCAGAGTGGGTGCGACGTCAAGCAAATAGCAGACATGTATAAAATCCAAACCCCATGGTGCTACAGCACTTGAAGTGTCTTGGCCTGCCAAGCGACCGCTACACAACCCAAAGGCCTGCAGATTACGAGGTGTCGTGTGGTGAGCAGGACGAATCCTCTCGGCCGTTATTCTTGGCTTTCTAGACCGGGGCCGCTATCTCGCCGTCAAATAGCTCCTCAATTTTAATCACGTAGGCTGAGTGGACCTGGACCAGCCCTCAGGTCCATGTAAAAATCCCTGACCTGGCCGGGAATCTAACCCGGGGCCTCCGGGTAAGAGAGGAAAGCACGCTACCCCTACACCACGGGGCCAGCTCAGCAGATATGTATAAGGACTGTTTTTGGTAGCGATAACGATATTGTATGTACAGCACGAAACGGAACCAGTGTTTCTCGTGTATGTAGGGTGGTAACTCAACCTACCTCACAGAGCATGGACTCGTCTGTTCAAATGTCCACGCATGCGCTGTGCACGTCGTCTGTAAGAGATGGGTCAAACGGTTAGCAATGTTGCCAGATGTAGGGTAAAATCCCTAAAGCAGCGATATTTCGTGTCTTGTAAGGAATGAGAGATTTTCTTCTTTGCAAAATGGGGTTAATTATAGGCTTTTCTGATCACTTAGACGTAATGCAAAGCACCTCTCTAATTTCGTGGCAACTGGTGAATTTTGAATAGGGACCGTTGCAGAAGAATTTTGCCTCGCATGTATCCCCTTTTTATGCACGACTTTCTTGGTTAAAAGTAGAGCAGCAGAGGAATCACCATGTATCCTTATCTATCGACTCTTGACTGAAAATATACCTGAATATCTCTCCAGTAATTTCCGTTTTCTATCCTCCTTTCATGACCGTGACACGCGATCTGGGTCAACAATTGCAATACCTCCACATCATACATCTGCCTTCAGTAATTCTTTCCTTGTGTCGGGCGCTAGAATATGGAATGCTTTACCCCCTGAAATTAGAAATTGTTCCTCATGAATTACCTTCAAAAGACAGTCTAAAGATTTCCTCTTGAATACGTAGGCTATATCATGTAGTTATGTGTGAATGTGTGAGTGAATGTCTGGAGTAAATAGTTCCCAAAAGTTTACATAAATTACTGTTATTTTTTATGAATTCCACCTAGAGTAGTTAATATTGAATTTATTTATTATTTTTCTAATTTTAGACTTAGGATGTAATCTTTTAGTATTAGACTATATTAAGTTATATTAATATTATGTTATATACACTGTGTTAAGTTAGAATATTAAGTTTGGATTCAGTATTAAGCCGCATAATGTGGTTAAGTGTAAGAGAGGGCCAAGAGCCCTAACTTCGCCACAAATAAATAAATAAATAAATAAATAAATAAATAAATAAATAAATAAATAAATAAATAAATAAATAAATAAATAAATAAATAAATAAATAAATAAATAAATAAATAAATAAATAAATCTGAGGAATGTGTCTTAAAGCGTATTCAGTTTTACAAAATAGCTGTCGAAGACACTGTGAAAAGTTCTCCTTTTCAAAGGAATGAACTGTCCTTATTGCATTTTTTGGCAACCTGCCATTGCTTTAGGAACATCTCAATGAACGGTCTCGTGCACATTTCGATTACATAATCGAGAAATCCGGTACAAAATTAAGAGTCTATTAATGCACTGGATGTCTGGAACAAAATGCAGACTACTTTTCTGATCACGAGAAAGGGATTGTCAAAACTATAATTCTTAGATTTCGGGAATGAATACAAATATTTTAATGGAGAGTTACTATTCAAACATACAGTCACTCCCATAAATATTCGGCCACTGTTAAAATTGCGAAAAAGCGATGACAATAACGCAACCATGAGCAGAATGTGAAACGAAATGTGTGCAAGTAATGGAACTACATGTGTTTGCTTATGCCGAAGAGGAATCACGGGGTACTGATGCACAAAATGCTGTAAAAGAAAGGACATTGCTCACATGGGTGAAATGAAACGCCTCAAATATATTCAGTCACCCGAAAAGGCCGGGATTGTCGCTATGTTCGATGACAGCGAAACGTTTAGTTCAGTAGCGCGGTGGCGCAAGACACACGTCGTGCCGAAGTCATTTGCTGCAGTGTTGCGGATTGGTATCAAATGGGGTGCAAAATTCAATATACTGTAATACCCTGTTTGAAGAACGCCAGCTCGTGATATTCCATCATGTTCGAGGTAATTCGCTAGAAAGATATCGCCCATGCTTAGCATAAGCAGAACAACAGTCGGAGGTACAATAAGGCGATTCAAAAACGAAGAGAGAATTCGTTCAGTTCCCTAGACAGGCAGACAAAGAAGGCTGACAGAACGAGAGTAATAGTTTGTGTTTCGGTACGTAAAATGAAATCCGAAAATTAGTGCCCTGAAACAGGCAGGAGCTGTTTTAGAGGAGTGTGGAGAGGAAGTGGATACTGAAACCATGCAAAGAGCTCTGCGATGGAATGAGTTCTTTGGGAGAAGAGCCAGGAGGAAAGCATACCTCAGTGCGGTAAATAAAAAGATGCGGCTGGAGTTCGAAAAAACCCTACGTAAGCAAACCCAGTGCTTGGTGGGATGACGTGTTATTTGTTGATGAGTCAAATTTCAACGTCACTGGGTCCGATGGAAAGCAATTGGCGTGACGGGAAGGTAATGAGGAACTGAAAACAAGCAATTTATAAGCAACGGTAAAACATGGTGGAGGATGTGGGGATGTGTTGCATAGAACGGGGTTGGTGCACTGAGTTCCACTGAACATACTTTCACAAAAGAGGACTATTTGCCTACCCTCAAAAAATTTTGCGACGATCTGAGGAACAATTTGATATACAGCATACTTTTAAGTTCTACCAATATAACGACCCCAAGCACAAGTCGTACCTTGCCAGAGAGTGGCTGCTGTACAACTGCCCAAAGGTTTTGGAGACTCTCCCACAATCACCCGACGTGAACCCCATCGAGAATGTGTGAAGTCAAATGAAGGCAGCTCTGCAATTGCGACCACCAAGTTCCCTCACAGACTTGAAGAGAAGACTGCTACAAGAATGGGCGGCATTAAGTCTTGATTATATCACGAAAATTATTGGCAGAATGCCGAATCTAGATCATAAAACATCAAGGTGACTTAGAAAGTACTGAATATGTAATAGGGTTGTGAACTATGCGAGTTTATGTTGCTTTTTGTATAGTAGCCGAATATTTTATAAGGCGGCACTGGAATTATTGCCTTTATTAATGCACGACAGATGGCGTACTAATGACAGTCAGAAGAGTTTGACTTACATCACATTGTTTGCAGAACGTGTTGTTATGTTTTCCTACATATTTCGTTGATTATACGGTATCATTATAGTGTGAGAATAACTAACCAATAAAAGAGTGTCAAAAATCAGAGTGACCGAATATTTATGGGAGTAGCTGTATTACAACAATCGCACTGATATGTTTGGCCCTGTCACATTCTCATGTAGAGCCTGAAAGAATTTTATTGATGGTAAATAACATTAAAACGCAAAGGAATTAAATGTGGTGATTAGTGGCTATGCAGTGACGGATAAGTTCTTTAAGCGGTGATGTCTTATCAGCAGGGCCCAGACATTTAAAAAATGCATATGCGCATATGCAAATGAATATTTTGAACGTTAGTGCATATACAGACATTTTTTTCTCCCATGTGTGATCGATTATCTGAACGAAATGGAAAATTGAATGAGCTCTGTTTGTTGCACATCACTTGCCAACATGGGAAACCTTCCCTGCTCAAGGAAAGTGCTCTAAGTGTCGCAATACAAGTAGGTAGATGGATAATGACGTTTTTCACAACAGCAGTTTCCTTCTGTCCGACATTCCCTTCTCCTTTTTCTTACAGTAACCTCCCTAGGTTTGCCTAAACAAGTAAATAATGGCGTATGGCTTTTAGTGCCGGGAGTTCGGCTCGCCAGATGCAGGTATTTTGATTTGACACCCGTAGGCGACCTGCGCGTCGTGATGAGGATGAAATGATGATGAAGACGTCACATACACCCAGCCCCCGTGCCAGCGAAATTAACCAATTATGGTTAAAATTCCCGACCCTGCCAGGAATCGAACCCGGGACCCCTGTGGCCAAAGGCCAGCACGTTAACCATTTAGCCATTGAGGCGGACGCTTAAACAAGTGTGTTCATCTGTTAACTTGCTCTTCGTCTATTGCAGTGTTTTACCAGATTAAACTGTAAAAATGCTCAAGTCTTTGCCAGAAGAATGTTCCGGGCCGTCAGTGCCAGTGTACAAGTATTGCCCAGTTATGTCTGTTGACGTAGAACGTTCATTTTCATCGTCTACATTACTTCTGTCCGACAACAGAAAGTCACTGACTCCTGAAAACATTGAAAAACTGTTGAAATCTACTGCCATTCGTCATTTTCTAAGGAATGAAACTTGTTTATCAGTTTAACACAGAGTTAAAATTAAATAATGCGTTTGACAATAAATTGTATTTTTTATTTTTACGGCACATTTCCATGCATATTTTCAACATTTTAAGTGCATATGTGCGTGCATATTTTCGAAGTTTTTGGTGAATATGAATCCGGGCCCTACATATCAAATAGCTCCCTCCGGACACAACCATGTACATCATAAATAAGGAAGAGGGGCACTTGAAAGATGGTAAAATGTAGTGAAATTAAATTTTAACCAGATACTCATTTATGGTGTAGGCTGAGAGAAACCCAGGGTTAGGTACCTCTCTAGAAATGGAAGACACTTCTCCAAATGCAGATGTCTTGTTTCTAAATGTTTCGCCCTCTTGACAGGGAATCGAACACACGTTTTTCCGAGTGAATCGAGCGCACTCTTGTAATCTCGGGTAGTGAGTCTTCCGGTGGTGAAAGCAGCATAAGGTACGCTTTCGGTAACTGAACTGAAAATAGTGGAGTACTGGTTAGCTCTGAGGCTTATGAACTCAGCCTTAGAGGAAGACGTCAGCGTACTAAATATTACCGAGCGAGATGGCAAGCAGTTTGAGTCAGCATGCATTGAGTGAACTTGCATTCGGTAGGTAATGGATTCGAATCTCCCTTTTGGCAACCCTGTAGATCGCTTGGGTGGTTTCCCATTTTCACACCAGGCAAATGCTGGGGCCATATGTGATAACTTTGTTCACAGTCTTAGACGTGTCTCTTCCAGTGTGACGTAAAACCAATAATAATGAATTACATTTTTAGTAATAGATACGGAGGCAGAAGAGATAAACTTAGATCAAATTACGAACAATGACGAGAATATTCTAAAAGGGGCTATACAACCGAAGAGCGCTTGAAGTACATTTGAATTCATTTGCGCTATAGAGGAGTTGTGATTATAACGGCAGGCTCACTTTCCTACTGCCATTCACAATCGAGTACGGAAGTTTTCATTATAATGGCAGGCCCTATTATTATACTGCGCGATCACAATCGATTTGGGGAGTTTTCGTTACGATGGTAGACGCCATTTCCTACTTCCAGGCAGATTACAGTTCAGGAGCTTTTACTGTAATGGCAGGCACTTCCCTACTCCCAGACAAAATTGAGTTGTGCTGTCATTATAATGAGATGCCTCTTAATGTCAGTTTCACAGAGTTGGTGAGTTTTCATTATAATAGCAGGACACTATGCCTAATGCCAGTCATATTTTAGATGGGTAAATTTGTTTATAATGGCGGGCACACTTGCCTACTCCCAAACACAATCGGTTAGAGGAGTTATGAACAAAATTGCATGCTTCCTTGACTTCTGCCAGTCAAACTCGATGTGGAGAGTGATGATTACAATAGCAGACGCCCTCCTACTGAGAGACGCTATCGATTTGTAAAACATTAATTATAATGGCAATCACACACTTTCTACACCGCTGCAAATAGACTTAAATGAATATGTATACACTAGTGTCCAAACGTTAAGCATAATCACTAAACGAGGCCATACATCCTGATAGAAATGCCAGACGGATTACTGAACAAACGGAAGCTGAATCAGACACCATATATCACACAACTTGTCCAAAAAAAAAAAAAATGTCAGAAAAGGTGTTAGCTAAGGTGCTTTAACAACAACTAACAAAACTTAGCATTGTCTTCCACAACAAAATGTACTGTTAATAGGGTGTTTGGTACCCCTACCGGCCACACATGCTTCGCAGGGACGTGGCATGCTCTCTATCAGATGATCCAACGGCTCTTGTGGCATTCGATCCCATTCCTCCGAAAGGGCAATGCGAAGGTCTTGGGGGGTCCTTAGTGGAGGCTGACGGGATGCAATTCTCCTCCCTAATGCATCCCAGCCATGTTCTATACGATTCAGATCCGCAGACCTTGCTGACCAGTCCATGCGATGAATGTCTTCCCCAGCCAGAAATTCATCTACCAGAGCAGCGCGGTGTGGTTGGGCATTATCGTCTGTGAAGAGCACATGCCTCCATTCATTCATGGTCCAGTTTCTATGTTGACGGCTCCACAGTAAGTGGACCCGTCTCTGTGCCGGAGTGAGCGGGACGCACACCGCTGGACGTCGGGCAAACAGCCCTGCTGTTCTGAGCCTCCGGTACACACTTTGCCGCGAAACGGCAACCCCTGAGACGGCTGCAAGCTCCGTCGACAATTGTCTTGCAGGTGCACTCCGATTTCGTCGGACGGTTAAGGCCAGATATCGGTCCTGCTGTGGGGTGGTTACCCTTGGTCGACCTGGTACTGGCCTACGACTAACATCTCCTGTGTCTCGAAATCGCTTCCAAAGCCTGGAAATGACACTTTGTGGCACATTCAAGGATACAGCGAGTTCGGTCTGTGTCTGGCCTGCTTGCAGGTGGCCGAGTATTCTACCCTGCAAAACGGGGTCCAAATGACGTCGTTGTGCCATTATGTTGTCACGTTCACCACGAGGCTACTCTCTGCACACTATAACAGGGCAAACAGGACTGAGGGAATATGGGGCGCAAGCACTTGCTGTGTTTACCTTGGCGTTACGCCGCTAGTCAAAGCAGGGAACACTCCTTTCCTATACAGGGCGAACACGTAAGGTTGGTAGGTGCGTATGTCGTGCGATTTGCGGTCTATTTCCTGTTTCCCTGCTTACTCGTAACTTATGCTTAACTTTTGGACACTAGTGCAGATCGAAATACGAAGTATATGCATGTTTACAATATTACAAACTGCTGCTAAAGGATACGTCATATTGACAAACGGATTGTACCATGAGACGCCTCATTTAGCGGTCTAAGTGGCTGGTCTTATGATATTTTTTCCTATCTCATCTATTTAAGGGTAAGATTGAGTCACAAACGTTGAATAGGGTGAAATTTGAATAAGGTTTTCTCACAGTGCATTACTTTTGGATACTTATGTGACAGCTACAGACATAGAATTTGGCTCAGATATAGATAATGGGTGGGCCAATATTCGTGTACGTAGTAGAATTACATGATTCTGTCTTTCGTATAAGTGACTCAAACTATGAGTTATACGTGTACAAAGTGCAAAATGTACGTACAATCGAGAAATAGAGACATATCTAACGTATAAGGAATAGAGATACGACAAAATGTCATAGGACCAAAGTTGAAGATCACTCCAAACTGAACTGAGATTGTGCCTCCGTTTTGCAAACGACTTACCGTTTAGCCACAAAATTCCGCGAAACGAAGATCTGAATCAATATTTCGATATGTTTCGGGGGTAGAGAGTGAAATATTGAAAGATCTTGGAAGCTTTCCGTCACTTGCAGGTTACGACATATAATTTTGCCAAATTTCAATATTCTAGCTCGTCTGGCGGATTGTGCAGCAATCTTGCTTTGGGGTAGGGTGGGTACGGTCATTATTACACTTGAAACGGATAACTGATTAAATATTTCATCAAAAAGGTCAATGTACAGGTACACGGTCGTTACGATTTTATTTATATAGATAAGGAGTCTGCTCCACGTATAACACCTTTTGGGTTATGTCCGCTGGACTCAGCCTGAAAAACCGACCGTTCATGATATCTCGCTTATTAATCCTCCTATCGAAAATATGCACATGACAAAAAAAAGTTTTAGAAATGGATTTCCATCAAGGGTGGTCGATTTCCAGTCAGGTTGGTTTTTATATATTGTGGGAGAGTAAAATCACTGTTTAGGTTCCTAAAACCCTCAGTCCATTCCGTGAATATGACATGGTATGGACCTAAAAACCTACATTTGGACAGGAGGATTTTAAATATGAAGTTTGGTTGAAATATCACCAGTAATTTTTAAGTTATAAGAAATACGCTTTACACACGCCCACTCTTCAGTTAAGTCCGGGAGGACTTGTACTGAAAAATGGTCCGTTAATGATATCTCCCTTATTAAATCTCGTAC